>NC_067312.1:39888904-40224737 GCF_020740795.1 Apus apus | reverse complement strand
TTTCATCACCCTTAGCTCCACTTCATGTGCATCACTGGCAGACTTCTCCTTAGGACCCAAGACCTAATTACTCAGAAAGGTACCTGAAGACACCCTGTATTTTCCCCTGCCCTCCAACAGATATTTTCAGATGTATATAAAGAGAAGATGCACAGGAGTTAAGCTATAGATATCCGTTACTGAAGGGTTGAGGTGAGTGAATGTAAAAGGCCATTTCTCCCCCTTGAATCCACAACAGTTCTGCACAAGCAATGGAGCCTTTCTGCTGTGTAGCTGAAGAGATAATAACTAATTATTAAATATATATGTAGATATACAAATACTAATGCACCAGAGACTGCAAAAAAAGCTGTAGCCTTATTTCTACATTTCCAAGCCTTGACCTTCTTGTGGCCACAGGCTTAATACTATTTTTATTCTGTGTTTATGCACATACACACAAACATATATGTCTCTCAACTGTACAAACTTTTGTTCAGTCAGACACTTACTTGATTTTAGCAATGCAGCAAGTGTGTCTAAAGCAACCCTGTCAACATAACAAGAAAAGTCAAAACAACAACCAAACAGTAAGCTTAATCTCTACAACACTGTAAAGCTATACAAAATATTCACTGTTAATGGATTTATGAGCATCTATCCTAATGTCTTCCTGATTGCGCTATATCACAAAATTTGCTTTTAAAATTCTGTTTTACTAAAAATATCATGCATCTCTGCTATATCTGAAGTCTGATGGTGAAATTGAAAAATATCAATGCAAAGGCTACGCAAGCCTTTGCAAAAAACCACCGTAAGTTACAATGTTTTATGAACCATAGTCAATAGATGATACTTTTGAAACTCACGTTTTCATGTGAGCAGCAGAACAAATACTTCCTAAACCAAAGGACACTATTTTAGAAAACTGTAGGTCAAAACTGGCAGTATATGAATATACTGAGGAGTAACACTCATCAATTCCTACTTCCATATAAAATTGTCAGTCTGAGATTTTTGTTGTACTCAAAGATCTTGTCTTAAGTAATTCAAGAGGTACAACTAGAAAATACAGAAGTGAAACAAGTAGAAAATAAACAAGTACATAATGATTAATCAAATTAGGGAATAGTAAGTTCATATGCCAAACTGTAGCTGGTGCTTACAGGGGCAGGGCATTTTTTTGAACATACTCTACTAGTCATAAATACTAGATTTAGATAACACTATTTTTTTTTTGTACTGAAGTTAGAATATGAACAGCCTGAGATTATTATTTTGCTAACCAGATGAAAAATTCCACAGGTATGTACTTCCAAAAAGGTGGCAGAGTATAAAGAACTTCACTAAAAAAAAAATAATGTGGGGGAGGAGGGATAAAATCTAGAGTCACTACTTAAAGGTATGCAGTGAATTTAAGGCTTTTTAAGAACACAGTAGCCTACTAGACAGATATTGCTGGTGCTTCCTAATATATATTTTAAGGTTTTGTCCTGAGAGTCTATAGTTGCTTTCAAGTAAAACAGAAAGAAAATTTTATTACAAAATAAAACAGATGTTGTCACTTTAAAAACACAAAGTAGATGTGGCAGCCAGTTTAGATTTTAAAATTATGGAATTGTCTTGATATATTTTTCCTGATTTGGGGATAACTATTGTACAGTTTCCATGCAGCAATATTAGAGTCAAAAAACCCCAGACTACTTATATTCTTTTACCAGTACTGCAGCTAGACATTCACGTATTTTGTGTTTCCTCTAATGGGAAAAATTGTAACTGACAGATCTGTGGTTCTCCTTCCCACCTCGCATCACATCTGCTTCAAATACAAGTTAACTTTGATTTCTCTAATATTAGTTTTCATTTACAAGTAAGTTTTGAAAGGTATGTAAGGTTTTTCTAAATACTATATTAAAGAGACATTACTTACTTCATAAGGCTGGTGTTCTTTTTACTGAAAGGGCCAATGATCTTAAACATCAGTTCTACTACTCCATTCTTTCCCAAGGACACTGCATTTACGGCTGGAAGAGTTAAAACCAATCCATTTTAAGATAATGTAAAGAGCAATGCAAAAGCAAAAAGCAACACTCTCAAACTAAAGTCCATGTGAGTTGATTCCGAAGAATGAAAAATGTTAGACATGTTTTAAAACACACCAACAAGCAGATGCAACTGCACATAACACATAACTGTGATAATCTAAACTTGATAAAACTTGGAAAGCAGAGAAAAAATATTTATTACTTTACAACCATGTACTACTCACAATGCATGATTCAGCTTTTTCGTTATTAAGATGCATAATAAAAATAGTTTTCTTCAGAAAAAGTTTTAGCAAGACAGCAGTGTTCTAAAATTTCAAGTCTAACAAGTTCTATCACTTGCTATTATCCTTCAGTATCAAGATAGACAGGTACATTCACCAGCATTCGAAAGCCAAGTGTTCACTGAAAAATTTAGAAATGCTAGTTGGTATAAGCTTTCCTCAGCTACATGTTACACATACTCTGAAACAGGCACAGAAACTCAATTCCCAACAGGGTTTAGCAATGTACATGCCTAACGAAGCGGGAAGAGAGCAACTAAGAATTTACTTAAACATAACAAAGGCAGTTATTAGTGTAGAACTTAGTACTTGAACCCAAGTTGCAATGTCATCATCAGCAGCAGAAACATTACACCACTAGAATCTAATAAATCAGGGCTCTATTCTGGTAGCAACTGTACATAAACTTTAAATAGTACTACCCATCAGCATGTAATATACTACTTTTTCTGCTTATAAGGACTAGGTAATACAGAAATCTAGAATTGATCTAAGCATAATCCATATTAGAGAATCAGTTCAATTTCCCATTTTAAGGATGAAGCAAGTTTTCAGCTAAGCTATGCAACAACCTGTAATAAACTCTTCAGTTTAGAAGCATTTTATCTCATTATCAGACAGCTCAACAGAAATTAAGTTTCCCCATGTTAAAGTATTGGACTTTATGAATTACAGGTGCTCACATGAATGTCCTGAAAAATAATCTTATAGATCACCAAAACAGTTCTCTTGGAGACATACGATTATGTTTTCAAACTCTCGCATTTATTGAAGAGGTTTAACAGCCATTTTGAGCTCTATGACATCTAATCTACAGCAGAGGTACACTAGGAATCACACTGGTTTTAATCAACTTCCTACTGCCTGTTCAAACAGTGGATTAGGCTTCTGTGGAAGAATACTAGTCCAATAGTAGGGCACTTCAACACAAGGAATAACGGAAAAGTCAAATAAAGAAACAAAATACTTCCTACGTGAACCAAGCTTTACATTAGCAATCATGAATTATATAAACCAATAAAAAGCAAAGATAAACCTCATGAGCATGTATAAGAAAGGGAAAAATTGTTTAAGTGCAAGCATAATGTTAGCATTTCTGGTTTAGATCTTAAAGCATTAGCATTTATACAAATGAGATTACTCAAAATTTCACTCATCCAATAGCACTGGTTAAAACCCTTCCAACTATATACATACATATATAAATACACTACTGAACAAAAAAAAAGAGCTACAAAAGAAATACTAACATGCTTCACAGTTCTTATTAGAATTTAAGTGATTTGATTACATAAAAAGCAATTTTTCAGATGAAATTAATTTTAAACATTAGGCATTAGTTCTGATATTTTAGCTGTATCTAGGTAAAAAAACGCTGCAACACATGGGAAAGAAAATAATTCTCTGAAATACTTACAGTTGGTTGAGTAAACTCTTAACACTTGAAGACATGGCAATATTAGTCTGTGGTTCTGCAAATTCTGCTTCACTAAATTCAACGGTATGTTCAGGACACCACTAATTCTTGCTTTCATGCCAATCTTTTTGTCTGACATCAGAGAAACACAAGATCAATCACACTAATTTTGAAATTATCATTAAAAAGTTAAATGAACTGTGAATTCATTCTACAGATGACTCTGCAATTTAATTCTTCACCATTCTTCCCTCCCCTGTACTTCACTATTCCATTTGTTATCCTCTATTCTAAGTAAGTATGTGGATGCTTATACAGTAGTAGAAAGAGCTTTCTTCTTAAGTTTCAATTACAAAATTGTAAAGTATTAAGCCATATTACTTAAGTATATTATTATCACCTTTTGGACCAATTTTTGCAAGAAGAGTATGAAGAAGCACCATTAATTCTTCATTTGGTGGAGAGTCTTTGCTGGCAGTCAAAAGCAGCTGCAGTAAGATCTGTGTCCCTCCTTTAGTGACTAAGACACTTGCTCTCCGACCACCACCTAGAAATTAAAACTCAACTATTATTTCCAAAACCAAGGAACAATGAAGTATCTCAGCTGCAGTCTTCATGAAGAAAGTATTTAGAACAGCAATATTTTCTTCATAAGTGACTGCGCTATTCAAAACATGCTGGACGTAAATTATTTGTGTATGATTACCTGAAAGGTGACTTCAGTCCATATATTCTTTTTACTCTGCATATAAATCAGCTTTACCAAACATCATAAAAAAAGCAAAACAAAACCAACCAACAAACAAAAAAAACCCCAAGCCAACAAGTCTGCAGAAGAATACCAGAATATAATCAGAAATCATTCCTTAGTTAAAACTTACCAGCTGAGACTACCTCAATGAGAATATTCAATATATTTAGAATAGTTTGATGATCTTTGGTATTCTGCAATCAAAAAAACAGAGATATTTCTTTGCTTATTGTTGAAGTCTAATGCTACTTAAAGCTCAGAGAAATTGCCACCACTAAATCAAACAGAACTAAAGATGTAACTAGCCAGCTAACCACTCTGCAGCCTGAACTAGCCACAAAAAAACCAATTTAAACCTAGTTTGTAGTATGGCATATTAATCAGAACTGATAGTTGACAAATAAGGTCTTAGAATATTTTAAAATAAGGGCGAGAAATTCTGAAGTAAATTATGATACTAATAGACTATGTCTAATCATTACAGTCCTACTCAAGTTTTGGAGACTAGCTAGGGTAACAATATATTTAATAATACAAAGCTCAATAATAAAATAAAAACTTGCTATGTATCCATAACCCCACAGATCAAAAGGTTTTACCTCTAGGGTTGAAAGGATAACTTCTATTCCAGTGGAACCCTTAGCAGTCATCTCCTTCCTGGTTTTTTCTGACAATGAGAAAAAGGCCATTTTTATTTTAAATATACTAGCTTGCAGGAAAGAAACAAAAAAGAGAATCTACAGATTGATCAGAAAGTCTACACTGCAAATACTAAAACCTATTAGAAACTGCACATAGCCATATAAAATTAACTAAAAAATTAAATTACTTAAATGATTTTTAAAACTCGTTTTCACTTTCACTTATCCAACAATTTGTCATGTTCTAGGAAAAAAAAAAAAAAACACCTGTAAAGAAAAAAATCTGTAAGAAAGCTCTCTTCCAGATACTTACTACTTCTTATATATATATATAGGTATATATATATATATATACCTACACACACAAACACACACATATGCTGTGAATTGTTACTTAAATTATGGCTGTTTGTCAATACAAAATGCACTCAGTGCAACCAACACTAAGCCAAGTAGTGTTAAGGATAGCCTTAAACAGGTGCTTTCAACAATCTGTAACAAAAACAGATGGAAAATCAAGCTCACCAAACAGAAACAAAAATTAAAGAATGTTCCAGCAAGAGAAATACAAGAAGGAAAGCTCAAAAGGAGAACCACTAAACCCACAAAACTTAGGTATTTACCTTGACTCTGAACCAGATGAAGGATCTTTGAGGTAACATATCTGGCATTGTTTGCTTCTCCTAATACAGAGTCCAAATTGATCTTCTCCAGCTGTGACAGCAGAGACATAGTCCGAGAACTGGTAGAAACACTACAAGAAAGATTTTTTTATGCATTTTTTGATCTAGATTAGGAAAAAAGCCCAAACCCCACCAACAGAAATACCACGTCAGAACAGGGGAAGTGACTAATTCTTCCTTATGTTTTATCTCAATTGGAAAACAGTCACAGTTCTCCTTAATTGTGGCAAACTTACAGACTTAGCAAAGCCTGAATCACAGCTGACTAATTGCATATAACAGCATCTCCAGGAGTAGCTGCGAACAGGGAAATTGGTCACAGCAAGGGAAGTCTACATATAGGCACAAATATCGCTTAACTGTGTCAATCAGAGTTACTTATACTTAATATAGTTCATGTTAAGAGCCCATGTCAGCCCATGTCCCATTCAGGAAAAACTGGCTACAAACAGTCCCAAAGACTGTTTGTCTTGCCAGCTAGTGTTTCAGAAGTGAAAGAAAAGATTATCATTCATGAAGTGAGGAAACCAGCACCCAGCAGCTGAAAAAAAAGAACACCATCTTCAAGAAAGGACTTTGGAAGGTGTCCATAGCTACCACCAGAATTTGGATTAACTTGTAAAATAAGGTTATTTTGGCCTGCCACCACAAAATTACCTTGAAAATCTATTTTAACATAAGAAACATTTTAAACCAGGCATTCATACAGATAGGCAGATTACAGAGAAAGAATTAATGTAAATATTTATAGTATTCAAAATCAAGTCAGTATAGAAAATGTTTTATTTGGCCTCCAGTTTTAGATCATGGCAATTATTCAAAATAGTTTCATATTACCACATTAATGCAATTTTAGACAAATATTTAACATTTGAATTGTAGTCACGTCATTAACTTCAGGAAAATACTGTTTGCAAGTATTAACTACCTTGACTTTTCAGTTTTGTAACATTCGAGTCCTGCAATAATCAACAATAATTCACTTTAAACACATACTCTTCTGACTATCTGCAATAAAAATATACAGCAGCTTTATAAACACTATCAGTTTTGTATATAACGATGAGAAATTATCACTCCCTGATCTGTACATATGTGAGGTTTCATACCTAGTTAACTTTGATAAAATAGTTAGTTTATGTGTAGACAAAGAAGTTAAAATCTAGAAAAAAACGTAGCTGATGGCAAAGGCTGTATTGCTGTGAAAGCAAATTGATGTAACAGCTGCTGAGCAAACTGCTTCCATTATTTTCGCTTTCCAACACTGATATCTGAATGGGAAGTATAGCCAATAACAATGTCAGGTTACAGAGGATACTTTCAAGTTGTTAACAGTAATTAGAAAAGATCATACTAATGATAGAGCTTCAGTAAAAATAATTCTATATTGTGAAGTAAGTATATCACCTTTGCAGTTATTTGCTATACTTTAATTTTGAAGTATTTCTGGATCCAAAATAAATTTGTCTTGGTTGCTGTAATACTACTTTCCTTGTATAAATAAAACATAATCCCTCCAATCTTTTCTCATCTTCCAAACCAGATTGAACAGTATAAAGCTGGTATTATTTGCATAAGCTTTGTTTGTCCTCCATTTATCCACTGAATTTGAAATACTCAAAAATAAATGCAAGATTTTAATAAAATCCACAAGCTCTGTTGCTCTTGTATACAAACTGACAAACTTCCAGAGGATGTTTGTCACTCTCTCTTCAACAGCTCCACCATCAAAACAACTATGAGTCCCACCAAATCACATATAAACCAACGTGTAAGAGAACTGCTGCTTTAATTGCTTGTGTGGTGTGGGTGTGCGAGTATAAAATCTCCATTGTAGTTTATCATTAGACTCACAACTAAATAAATGTAGTTTAAAAGTTTGAAACAATCCAAGAAAGCAAAGATTATCTTTAGGAATAATAATTTTTAAAAAGTACCAGTTTTCATAAAAACAAAACTCATTCATGGGTATTAAAATTCCAGAGCGAATCTGATTTTTGACTACTGCAGCCTGCAAAATTCAAGCAACACTGGCACATGGAAGAATATACCACATACAGAAAGTTAGCATCTAACAATTTCTCCAAATTTATTAAAACGTTTAAAGGGTTTAGGAAGAAACATTCTTACTACTGGGTGGTATAACAATTTTAGCCCCAAGATTTAAACTAATCCTGGGGACAGATTTTCTATCAAGAGCTATGAGCACTCACTTTAGCAGCTGAAAAGATGCCTTTTGAATTATTTGAGGCTATTCATCTTGCAAAAAAGTCTTAAGAGGAGAAATATAGCCAAATAAAGTTCAAGTCCTGAAAATAACAGGAGCGCAGTCTGTGATGAAATAAAAAGTCCTGATTTCCTCTTGGCTGTAACTGAGTTTTCTTCTTAAATCAGGAACTGTACTCCTATTTATTAATATTCTACACTAATACATGCAGTGGTTCTAATGACAGCTTTCAATGCCTGCACAGTAAATCAAAAAGGCTGTAGGTCTGGAATTACAGCAGTCAGCCTCACTGACCGCTCCAGAACATAATGCTGCTGTGACAACCCATATGACCCAAGAACAAAATGCAAGCCAAATTTGCAGTGGGACTCTTTCTGGTATTTGTAACACAAAACACGTATGTTTCAAG
This sequence comes from Apus apus, assembly GCF_020740795.1. Taxonomy (NCBI): domain Eukaryota; kingdom Metazoa; phylum Chordata; class Aves; order Apodiformes; family Apodidae; genus Apus; species Apus apus. The sequence goes on along the minus strand of NC_067312.1, from coordinate 40,216,301 downwards.
CAACAAACCATTCAGGATCCAAATCTATAAGATAGGTCTCCAAAACAAGAGAGGCACCATTAAATTCAGTATTTTTAACCCAACTGCTAGGTAAACCAAGGAAATAGTCAGAACAGCACAATAAAAACTGTTTCCTGTCAGAGCTAGATTTCCTCTTAACCTGCTGACCTTGCAGAGCCCGACATTTTTTCCCCATAATGTTAAGAACCCTTCTGGTTACTAGAAGAGGTATTTTTCACCACACTTAATTCTAAAGACTTCTCACAGGAGCATTCTGTAGTCACTGATGGTCACACACAGTTTCTGCTGTCTTTAGTTACAAAAATCATGACTAAGGAGCACCAGAAGAAACTTCACAAGGCCACCTGAACTATTCACTTCAGAGTTGGATGAACACAACAGCTGATCTTCATGACAGATACATGCCCAATCAGTCCTCAATGTCCTGCAAAAACGATGATTCAATAACCTAAGACAACCTCACTCTTAACGTTTTTTATGTCTCAATTTGGAAGTTTTTCTCCCTGCAGTTGGATCTTACTACAAATGTGACTGTTCTTTATCCATTCCAGTGGTGTATCTCTACCAGGCACATTTCCACCAAAAAGTCTTAACCTTTTTCTGTATTTCACAGGAGTAATTTTGCAGATCTTTCCAGCTTCAATTTGTCTGCAGTTTCAATGATGACTCCTTCTTCTCTTTCAGTTCATTAGTAGAAGCTCTAAATATTTTTCAGTCATAAACCACAACCAGAAAGAAAAAGAAAATGCACATCCAGAAACAACCGGTGCACCATTCCCTTCCAACAGTGATTAATTACCACTGCCCTGGTATCCTGTCAGTGCTCTATGCCAGAGTACCCAGATGGAGCACATGCATTAGGTTCCTGGCTGCAATCATATGCAATGGTTATTTTAGTAAAGCTTTAAACAGGTATGTTGTATTTTAATGCCACTTTCCTTCTTATAGGACCTATTACACTCTCACACATGAAAAAATTGGATGTATTTTCAAAAACAACTCAAACCACCCCTGGCTGTTTGCAACCTCACCCATAGGTTTAGTTCTTCCAGGATCCTTCTAATGTCACTTATTAAATGAAGTAAAATCCGGGGGGAAACTATCACACAAAAGAGAACAAAGAGACATGAAGAATAAACACAGAGCTTACATAACACTGAAATAGCAAGAAATAAAGAAAAACACATCCCAAGTAGTCAACAATCTGTCCTGGAGACCTAAGCCTGCAAGACAAATGAAAGCGACAGAAAGGAGTACTCCTCACAACTTGCCTTGGTTACAGCCTTGAGCACTGGGTAGAAAACACTGGCTAACTGGACTCACCTTATTAAGTAGTGTATTGCTAGCATACTAAAATACCGACCCATAGGCTAGAGGGACCCCTACTAACAAAAAGCCCTCTACCCTTTCAGCATGTGTAGTAAAATTTTCAAGCACTGTTACTTTGAATGGAAGCGAAGAACTAGTTAACCAATTGTGTGTGCAAGTGATCGAATACAAACAAGCTAATGTTACATGTTTCTGTATATAGAAGTAGTATCTGGCATTTTGGGAAGCTGAGCTAGCTTTGTGGAATACCACCCTGCTCCCCCTCCTGTGGAGATCTGGACATTATACCAAGTATCTCAACTCTGTGTGTGAATTAGCTAATTGTACAGAAGGACTAAATCTCTGTGCGAAGCAGAGAAGATGGCTCATCTACAGCTACTTAGTTTCTGCTCCCCTACTTCCGCAGACAAAATCACTAGGTTTGCCATCTCTGTCTTCACTACTTAACCTAATCTCTTGAGTTCTGAGGAAAACTGATAATTATTATTCTGGGATGAATTTAGATTTTCTTTAAAGCACCATGAGATGAAGTTTATCAGGCTTATTTGATCCTGTACACTGCATGTTTCCACAGTCAAAAAAACCCTTCTCCATTGCACATTCAAATGCTGCAGCTCAAAATGCCCCTAATACCACCATCTCATGTGCAGAAAGAAAGCACGAACAAGCTTGCCGTCATCCAACTGTTGCCAAACTTACTGTAGGATTCTAACCAGAGAGCTTTGTCAATTTCCTCCTTCTCTGGTTAGGACAGTTATGAGTAGATATAGAGGAAGAAACTGCCCAGACAGCAAGGAACAGAGGACTACAGGGACTTCACACTGCTTCAAAAGAAAGCAGCTTCTCAGAGGAAGTTCCCCCACTGCAGGAACATTTATTTCAGTCGTTCCAAATCCCAAATGTTTAAGCATTCTTACTCTGATTATGAAGTGCTAGATTCACAGTTCTCCATTACTCACTATACACTACTTTTGCTACACAAATGCTAAACCACATCATTACACCTTCCTAAGCATCTGCTCTCAGTGAGAAAGAACTCTAATGCCTGTCACAGCAGCTTATAAACATTGTTATCTTAGAGTGGTTTTCAGCTACTCATCTTGCAAAAAGCCTAACAAAAGATAACAGCCAAATGACAGAAGTAAACAGAAGCCTTCAGCTTCCCAACTGTACCTACTTCCTCTGAAACTGCCATCTGCAGTTGGCCAGCATTCTGACCTATCAGGGAGTGTCTTCCTCCCACACGGCAAACAACCCTTCTGTGTTTCAGCATGTTACAGTAAGTCTTTGAAAAAACTACTTCAAAGTAGGCAGGCTTCTCTGAGTTTGTTTTCATCAAACACCTCCACCGTTATCAGGTAATCCTTGGAGAGCCAACACTTCTTACTAGTTCACAGCTATCTCTGTACAATTATTTTGCCATAATTTATTAATGACTTAGGCAACAACTGTTTAGAACTGCAGGGGTAGAAACTTTCTTTTTAACGCAGTAACTACAGAAGAATAAATGGCACTTAAGTAGCCACTCTGCAAAAATCTAGTATTCTTTGTGATAGTGTGCTTTATGCATTAGAATTAGTAGTATTTCCAAGAATACCGATTGCTGACAGTTTTACTTTACCTAGCGTAATACCTAAGGATAGCCAGTCTCTGATACCAAGCCACTCCACTGTTAAAGTCAGTAAATGCAAAGATAATGCTACATGAAAGCATTTAAATTCAAATTTTAAATCCATCCCAAGATATAAAAATTGGTCCACAGTAGAGCATGTCCATTCAGATTCATCCATTCTTATCAGGAAAAAAAACAACAAACAGTATTTCAGAGAACTAAAACTGAAGGAAAAATTCCCTATTTTACCACCTTTATAAATTTAAAAAAATCTGATTAGATGGTTTAATTTAACAAGGTTGTTTAACCTGTGCTAGCTTGAAAGAAGAGTAAAACTAAAAGCCTTTCAATAATCTACTCACACTTGACAGACATATTGCCTTTCATAGATAATCTTATACATTTTTCAAATATTTGCTAAAACAAGTTATGAAAATAATAAACAACTTTTACATTATTGAAATCTTCTGTATTCTCACTCTTGATTGTCCCAGCTGTATGTTGGATTGCAGGTATGTACATCTTATGACAAATACATGGCTTTTTATCCAGTATTATAAACTTACCCTATAATTCCTTCAGTCAAAATACTTTTTTGCTAATATTTGCATGAAACTATGATATTAATTGATATTTATTTCAATGAAACTTAATTTGTATTTTATATTTGAACATGTCTAACACCAAGTGAAAATTTTAAATTTCAAGTTATTTATTAAATATGAAGAAGCTACTTTATGTTAATCAATATTGACTCCCTCAGTGTCTCAGGACATCAACTTACACATTCTCACTAGAGAGCCATACTGTATATTTTACTTATTAAGATAAAGACTGGGTTTTCACAAATCTCAAATAGCTTAACATTAAGAAGTCACAATAGGTTTAAATTTACCTTTTTTCAGATGATATTTTTACTTTGTTCATATCGGAAACCTGATTCTTCAAATCACCATCTCTGATAACCTGAAAGATATTAAACAATTACAAATTATCAACATCTTTTATTCTTTAATGATTAAATGCTACCACTGTATTGGCTACCTCTACACCAGAAATGTTAATTAGCACTGATTGCATTTCTCTAAGCTGTGACAAGTTCTCTCTGAAATCTATTTGGTCCAGATTTTATAATAAAAACATTGTAATTAAAGTATGGAGCATAGTTCTGGATTACAATTTAGTCCTAACAAGCTCAGAGAGTCTGACTGTACTAAACCAGAAAATTTTATCAGTTAGTTAAGTGACAGAATTTTCAGGTCCATGACAGAGTCTTTCCTGAAGACTTCTTTAAACTTACTTGACAATGTTGTGAGATGCCACAACATACTTAATTCTGACTGCCATTTCATGTATCTAGGATGACTAGGGCTAGAAGCACTGGGAGAAACAAGGGAGTGTTTGCTGTTCTTATTTAAGCAAGACCTGAATATATTTCTTGGACAGAAACCATACCCTGCTAAGGACTCGATTTTCCTATCCTTTTAAGGATGTAGCGTCCTCAGGGTACACTGCTTCCACAAATTGTACCTCCAAGCAATTAAGGGTGCATTCTACAGGGCCATTAACTGAACTTTAGTACTTCCATTTGAGATCTAATATGAATGGCAAATACTTGCCCTGTGAAGACAAAAACAGTGTCCTCAAAGGACACAGTGCCTAGTGTTAAGATGGAAGAGACAGTAAAGGGAATAAAAATTATGTTCAGAGATATGGGTGGTGAGAATGAAGCACACACACATGCACAGCCTGTCCAAAGAGCAATTTGTAAGACTGCTGAGAAATCCTTCTTGTTCAGCACCTGTAATAATCAGGATTTTATACAAGTAAATTCCACTCTGCAATTGCTAAAAGCCTAAAGCAGATGAAGTAAGCTTATCTCCACACTTACCTGAAAGCAGAATCTTTTAGCAGCAGCCAAGAAGCAAATGCTCAGCTTTTCACAAGAATTGCAGTTTGACTCAAAAACGTGTCCTAGATTTGTCCAAGCACCCTTCAAGTGTGACTTATCTTGACTTCCTTTAATGAAACAGAATAGTTAAAAGAGAAAAGCTGCATCCACCACAATGCAAGCAATTTCACAAATTATAAAGTCTGGATTATTTGAGCCAGGTTGTAGGTCTTACTGGACAGAAAATATTATTGAATTCAAGTAGTCAAGTGCCATTTTGCTTGCAGCACTGACCCACTGTCAGACAGATGATGAACAGTCTACCAGTGCCAACAATGTCTACATATTATAGTGTACTGAACTGCTGTCAAGTGGGGCTAGCCACAGAGATGAACTGTCTTCAACTGCAAGGCCTTGATTTGTTTTGGTCTAAATTCACTGCAAAGTATTTCAGTAAGCACTAACGCGCAAATGCTCCAAGTTAAGGGGAAAATATAAGCAAATAACAAAAAGCAGAAGAAACCCTGGGGGAAAAAAACAAACGAACAAAAAAACCCAAACCAAACCCCCCAAAAAAACCAAACCAGTGAGAAAGAACAGTAAGAAAAAGAAGAGAAAGAAATGCTTCTGTCAGCAATCCAGAGAGCTGTGGTGGAACACTTACGCACACTGAAGTAACAAAATCTCTCAGTAGCATTTTACTAGGCGATGAAAAGACACAAACTATATTTAAAAACTGTACTATTACAGCTATTTGAATAAAGGATTGATAGAAGAGTAAAGGCAGAAGGTGCATGAGCCTCAATTTAAAAATATTTTTTAAACGCAGCTTAAATGCCAATGCCCGTATTAGCAAATTAAAAGGTAAATAAGCATCAGTTCTGTTACACTTCAAAGACCAACAACAGAATTTTTAAAAAAGTCTCAAGTTGGAGGGGAACAGAGGAGAGCAGAGAGGCCTCATTAGTTAAACTTCAAGTTGATAGATGCTGGATTCTGTGCTATCTCCCTCTGCCTTTTCACATAGTTTGTGGAACGCTATGTCCTCCACCCTCCCACTTGCAGAGGAGAAACAAGCATCTTCTTCATACAAAATTTCTGCAGACATAAGTTTCAAATCAGAGAGCCACACTGACTGTAATAATACTACCAACATTAAGATGAATTAAATGCCCTGCAGTAAATTTTACATAATTTTCATCTTTTCTCCACAGAAAAACAGACATGCTTCATGTGACAGGTATCTGCCTCCCTAATACACGAACCGTCACTAAGCCAGACTCACCTTCTCTGCTGATCCACATTTTCAACCCTATGAAATTTTGCCACTCACTGTAAATCTCAAGCAAACTGGCAGAGGATACCCCCCAATTATTTACGTTTCATCTAAGTTTTGGCACGTGCTGAAATGCAAAAGAATTACATGGAATGCTTGGATAGATACTCTAACCACAAAGCTACTGCACAAAATGAGCACTATCACAAAGGTATTTTTATTCTGCTCAAAACAGTGACTACAGAAACAAACTGGCATCATTTCATTTAGACCTCACATTCAGGCTTGTCTATCAGGCATTACTGGGAGTGCCTGTAAAGCTGCACAGGACTAGTAAGACACCACCTTCCTGAAAAGCAAGTTGATTTATATGCATTAGAAGAACACCAAGGTGCTCAGTCTCTCCAAACCAGCAACAATTCTGGTCAGACAAACACTGTAAGAGGAATCAGAAGAAATTTTAGTGACACAAATTAGGGAGCGACCTGCATTGGGGATGAAAAGGGAAATTACTAATCCCGGTACAGTGCTCTTAATGCTTGACACTAATACTATTCTGCTAGCACAGGTGACTGGACCCTAGGGCTTCTGCAGGAAAGCATATATGGGTTATGACCAGGGTCACACAATGCAGATGCTACTAACCTCCTTTATAAACAACCTCTGCTCCATTTCTTCTCATAGGGATGAAGACTTCTAGATTTGGGTTCTTCTTTACCAACTGCTACAGAGTTTCCTCCCTTACGCAACCCCTGAAGAATGCACATCAAGTACATGTGATGTTTCCTGTTCAAACCTCACTACGGACACCAAACAAAGCCCTCTCTTTTTAATTGACCTCATATATCTGCTCCTGATGTACAGTCAAAACTGGCTCCTGATTCTTCCGTAAAAGAGTGTCTTATTCCCATTTTAGGCATTCACTTACTTCTGCGATCCTAAATCCACTGCTTTGGGGGAAGAGAAACCTAAAATGTCATCCGTTTCAAAAAAATAGCAAATTTTTAAAAATCCCTTTCACTAAAATCAGGCCAGTGCCTGTCCCACTTTCCTGGATGGTCTTGTCTCTTAGAGGAATACATTTTCACAGAAATACCAGGAACATCATATTACAATAGAAAGCCACTTAATCATCAAATTCGCTCTCCATCACCTACTTAATAAAGGAAGGAAGACATTTTTTAAAAGTAAACGCTACTAACCAAATACTTTGCATGCACTGTCACATAGCTAGTGCTTCTTTCATCTTCCTCAAGATTCTGGTACTTAAGCTGATGCATACATTTCAGGGGAAATTGAGTATCTATCGCAAGCCATCCAGGTTGAATTTCTACACATTTGGAAGAGCCACCTTTAAATAAAACTGAAGAAATCACATTAAACTCAGTACAGTAATGAATGGCTCAACTGCACCAAAACCTGCAGCTAAGTGTATTCACTGTAAATTGTTTTCCCTTTTATTTCCCATGAATCACTAAGGGACAGTAAAGAAGACAGGCACAAGACCAAACTCCAGTCCCACTCTAACTCATAATAGTCACCATCACAATATGTCATTTTTGAGAACATCACATCTGAAAGAAGTTCTCCTGTGTTAAACTCACAGTAACCTCACATGTGAGGCTCAAAACTTCTATTTTAACCAACCATTTCACGATTGCTTTTTTTTTTTTTCTTCCTTTATTCTTTTTCACGTTTAAAATATATATCTACATTTTGGAACTACACCAGACTTTCTCATCATCAAGCCCATTTTCTTGCAAGGGAAAATCTCGCCAAAAAGAACATTTTCAAAAAACTGCCATGGAAAACAAATAAACCACTATCCAGCAAATTCATGGTAAGTGAAGGGAGCAGTACTAATCATGGCAAAATAATTCTGCCACAAAAATAGACACACTCAGATACAACAACTATAGAGCATGCCAGATAAAGCCTGCCTCTCAAGACGGAGGAGGTTGAACAAAGCCCCACTTTTCATGCTAAATTCCTGCTACTAGAACTCTGTCTTAATCAAAACACAGATCATATGTCTGCTACTGAAGCTGCAATATACGCTGAGTTTGCACAAAAATAATTCAAATGCTTCAATCGACCAAAATACTTAAACATGGAATATGCCTGTCTTTGATGTATAAGTGTAACTAAAAAATGTAAAGTACCTTTGTATTTTCTTTTTTTAATCCACTCCCCTAAAACAAACAAAAAAACCCCAACAACAAAATCACCAACCAAACAACAAGAAAAAACCTACACAATTACACACACAAAAACAAACAGACAAAAAAATTAAAACCTCCCAGAAAACAAACTCCATTAAAAAGCCAGAGACCTTTCAAATTTACACAGGTTAGTATTTGGAATTTCCTGCAAAATACTTTTAATTGCATTCCAAAGAAGACAGTTATTTTCATCAAATGATACTAGAAAAAGCAAACCCAAGTATGGATATGCACAGTTTATTGATACTATTAAATGTGTCCTACTTGCAGCATATTGTACTTTGTGTTTTTATTTGCCAGAAACTAACTTCCTTAACTAATAAACGTTATATAGAAAGAAAGGCAAATTTTTCAAGTCTGTTCACTATACAGTAAATAATATATTATCATAAACAAATGAGTTGCAAAAACCACACACCAAATCATACTCTTGAAGTAACAAAACAAAGCTTCAGTTTTATTGTCTGCAACTAGCACAGTAAGCCTGAAAGACTGTTCATCTATACATATTTCCATGTTCTGCTTTGTATTCAAAGTGAGGCATATCCCAAAGTATTTTCAAAGCCAAAGCTCAGACTTCACTTATGGTCATCATGGAGTTACTGACTGTAAAGGTTTGAAAGAAGCAAACACGAACAAGTGCAGAGCAAAAAAAGTAGTTTCTTTGATTTGTACTATTTATCAGATAGTGGTATCAGGTAGCTGAGCAAAATATTTGTAAAATGCTACAGTATTAAAAAACCTAGTATGCAAAAAAGGAAGGAATACAAAAGTTTAGAGGACAGAACTGATTTAAAATTAATTTTAAAATTAGAGAAATCCTAGATATGAGCTGAGAAAAACCCGTAACTATTCAAAATTTCATAAATGATAGGCAGGAAAAAAGCTAGATCAAAACCCTCCACTAGATCAGATAGATGATTGCATTCTGGGGTATGCTTCCAAAAGACACTTCCATCTCTCACAGAAAAACACATGGGTTCCTCCTGTCCCAGTACAGATTAAACCAAAAACAAACTGGTATGGGACAGTATGTCACTTCAGATACCTCAGAAGCTGCTGATAGGTTGAAATACTCTTTTTCAAGACACTGAAAAAATCCGTTTGAACACAATCCGATAAAAAGACTACTGCACTCTTTGTGGTCTCAGAAATCTTGATTCCAAAATACTATTTGTTTACATTTTTTAACATAAAAGTAATTTTTTTTGCAGGAACAGACTATCTGCCTAAGTCTATTTACACTTGTAAGAACAGGCCCTGTGTTCAAAATTTAGGATGAGCAGCAACATACAACCACAAGAGAGTCACCATCTTGGTACCAAAAAGCAAGAACTACCCAGGACGCTTGTGCAGAGCAGGTCAATGCCATGATAACCAGCATCCTAAATATGGCAAAACTCCACCAATGTCTGTGCACAATATAGAAAACTGAAGAATGTTATTTGAGATTATTCAAGAAACTTTCAGCACAGCAGCATAGTCCTCTTCCTCTGGCAGCAGTAAGAACTGGCCACTGCTATTAATGCTGTGTTGTTGCCTCCAGGGTCTCATCCTCTAGTACCATAAGGATGAATGTCCCTTTGCAAAGAGCTTGAAAATTATACCTTAAATTACCCCTCTGGCCTAATTAATCATTCACACACAACATATTGTTTCCCAGTTCAGTACCCCAAGTGACAACTTCCACTTTTTAAAATGTTCTTTTGACAGAAAACACTTCTACCTTTGAGTCATACAAACTAGCAAAGTTAATTGAAAAGAATTTCCTTAATAAAAGCATAAAATCTTACATTAGATTACAACTCTCACAGACTATTTTGAGATGTACAGTTATTTGTACAAACTGCTCTCTATCCTGAAAGCTCAATCCACAGCACAGTAACTCAAAGTTTTGGTTATCTATAATCCAAGTATAAACTCTAACGACTGAAAACATGGAGAAATCCTTCAAGCTTCAAACTAAGTTTCAAATTGGCAAATGGTACATTGGACTCAACAATGATCTAGTAAACAGAACCCATATACACTAGCCATATCTAATCTGGCAGTGAAAATCCACTTTTCAAAGTTGCCTATTCCTTGCACAGTTTCTGAATCTTCTTCTACCAGCACTGGGAAACAAGAACACACTTTCCACCCCAGCCCAAATCTCACTTTGTGGAAGTCTTACAAGAATTAAAGTCCTAGTCAGTAGCCTCAGTTTTCAGGACCAGCTCTTTCTTAAATTAAATTAAATTGTAACTTCAGACAGAATGCCTTCAAGTACACACTAAACAGCTATTTCTTCCTAATACTTTAATATGCAGCAGTACAAAAAGCTTTTAGTGTAATCAAAAAATTGTAACATACCTAAGGGTACATTTCTTCTGTGAGAAAAAATTTGTTCAATATACTACAAAAACTAAAGATACTTTTCTTCCAGACTTCATTTTAAGACTTCATACGGAAATGGCAGGAAAAAACCCTTCATGCAATTACAAAAGCTAACCAACTCTAGAGTTGGTTAGAGATGCTAAAGGTCCCTTCCAAGTCTGACAATTCAGTGATTCTGTGAACTCCCCTAAGTAGAAAAAAGATGTTACAGTTTTGGTGGAAAAAAAATATCTAATTTTCAAATTCAAAATAAAATTACTAACAAACTTTACTAGCCAGAGAAAGAATACTTCTAAAAATCAGCTAGTGCCTTTTTCTTGTACCCTTTTCCATAAATATTTGTAGTGGGAAACAAAAAGTAATCTGATTAGTTTACCCACAGCTGCATTACAGCAAAGTGCTGACTTTTTGACGTAACTAGATAAACTGTAATATACAATCAGACGTTCAAAATGACACACATAAAGCTTCACAGAAGACTGAATCACTAAAACCCTGTACAGCAGCTTGCCAGCTATGTCGTGCAGCCAATTACCACCAGTCCACTTAACTGTAAAAACAAAGTCTGATACGTAGTCTGATATGTGTAGCAAAAAAAACAAAGGTGTAAATATCTAATAGGGATCCACCCTAAAAAAAAAAAACAACAAACTAAAATAAAGGAAAAAAATAAAACACTTATCAGGAAAAGAACAAAAAATTAAACTGTACTTCTTGCTGGAAAGAAGCTCCTAGAAAGTAATCAGCATTGCAAGCATAAGGTTACTCAAGACATGACAAACTCACCATTCACCAGGCTTACAGAGTATCATATTCAAAGCTCGCAAGATTTAAGTAGACAGAAACACTGCAAAAGTCAGCTACTTCTTGCTCAGCTAGCTTAACACTTTCATCAAGTAGAAGGTTAATGGCAGAAGGAGGGATAGGAAGGCAATAAAAATAGCCAGGAGGGAAAGGACAATCATAGGAGAAACTAAGCATTTCTCTACATCAAACACTGAACGACAACTGGAAACCCAGTAACTTTCCATAGTTCTTGGAAATGTTTCACTGATACAGTGCTAAATGTCAGAAACACTTTCCAGCACCTAACCCAGCAACTGCTCCTTTGGCTTGCACTGTCTTGATCACTAAGGTCAGTCTGTAAAGAAATAACCCAAACATCTAAACTTGCTAGTTCACCAGCTGAACTAAAGCAAACCCTCAAACCTGGTTTTAATCCAGAAAAAAAAAAGAAAAAAAAAGAAAAAAAAAAAAGAAAAAAAAAAGTGGCTCCATGTTGCAGATTTATCTGCTGAAATACACTTCAGCCTTTCAACCTCATTAGTTACACAAAAACACCATCATTTACACATGCATAAAACTCTCAGCAACCATTCTCATCTTCAAAACCATGACTTGTACCATTTCGCTCATGAATTACACTTGAAGAATTAATTAATTAAAAAATTATTACTTACCTCCAGTATGCAAAACCCTGGATATACAGCTTAATAAACTGTATTTTTTTAAAAAAGATGTAGTGAAACCTTGTATGTGTTCTGTAATGTATTAAGCTTTTAGGATTACCTTAATTTCTGTGGCTGTTGCAAAATGAAGGATGTTTGGGTGCTCCCCTTCCATGACCCCCTCCACCCCTTCTAGTCTGCTACAAAACTATTTCCAAACATAAACTATGCTGACTTGTCCATGTATCCAGGACACTCACTGAACAGTTCATAATCTTCTTGAAGCTTAGCACATGATATCGGGCAGTTAAGCTGTGGATGGTGGCAGGGCTTTAAAGCACAGCCAGAGATACACTGCCATTACAAATCCCTCCTAAGCACCCAGCCAAGCAGCTACCCTGTTCAGCACTCTCATGCTTCCTCCAAGAAACCTAACTTTCCCTTTGACTTAAGGTGTTCACTTACTGCATATATACTCCAGCATGACTTCAGCAACATTCAGTTCTTTCAGACATTGGTAATTCTTATCACAGGAGCAATCTAGCAGTCTTCTAAGAGTAGCAGCTTGCTGGTTCTGGAATTAGTTTCCACTAACATATCGAGATCAAAACACAGCTGGCTCCCACACATGTCCAGCAAAGTATCACCATGAATTTTAAAAACTGCAAAGTCTCTAATCATAAGATACATTGCTGACAAGTTGCTGAGTGACAAGCTGAATACCTTCCCTTGACTAAAACCTAAACATGAAGTGAAATAGCAAGCTCCTTCTGTAAGCCAAGATAGCTTTGGAGAGCTTTCTCTTGAGTTTCCATTCTCTAACTGTGGCTTCTCACACATAATTTCAGGGAAATTGTTCCCAGCAGCAGTAAGCTAGTTAATATAAAACAGCTGATTGCATGTTACTATCTATTATAAAAGAAGGGAATATTTTTCAAGTTCAAAATACTTCATTTGGACAGCAACTTGTGAATTTCTTGAATATGAAAGCTGAGTATGAGTACTGCCATCTCCAAAACCTGAACCGAAAGCTAAGCCTGAGATCAGGTATCACTTCACATAAACAGATCAGGTATCACTTCACACACCAAGACTACTCTTTGGTTTGGGATCCTTCCCTCCCTTTTTCAAAACAAATAAAAAGAGAATCTTATTTTTATGAAAAAAAAAAAAAGGAAGGTACTTCCCTTAACTTATGCTGGCACAAAAAAAAAACCCACAACCAACCAACCAGTAGTGAACTGAAACATCAGAAACTAATGATAAAAATGTGTTCTGCTGAAATAGGAGCATCTGATACAATTATCTTGACATTAAATAGGAAGTTCTCCAGAAAAGGAGATTATTTTGCCATTCTCCCTCCCAAAAAATAAATTAAAATTAAATTTCACCATAGACTTGTACTTGCACTTACAACACACACCAGAAAGACTCTCAGGTCACAATTAGGACTTCACTGAAAGATAAACCAAAAGGTGGGGCTATCCCATCAGCACCACCCTGTCACCCATCATGATTCGCAGCAGCAAAACGCAGGCTGAAAGCTGCGTGCGAAACAAGAAAGCCTCCACGTGAAAGATAACCTATAAAGGCAGTTCACACACGAATTTCTCTACAAGAACATAAATCAGTGGGAATATTCGCTAGAGAGCTAACTTCTTCATGACGGAAAAATAAATACACAAAAATCAACACTCACACCACAAGGCTATACAGAAGTTTCAGAGCGGTTTTACACCACACACGTACATAGAAGAATCTCACCTCTGCCCATGACCTACCACGGAAAGCTTACAGCTCTAAGTGTATGTGAAAGAAATCTATCCAGCTCAGGACGGCTAGACAGCTAACAAAGCTCAGGGTCTGAAAGCAGGTTATAACTGAAGAAAAACACCACCCCGCCCTGCGATACACAGCCCGCCCCTCGGGTTCTCTCTGCCAAGCATCTCAACCGGCACCCAGGGAAATTCTTGCCGTGCTACATTTCCACAGCTGTAAAAGGAAGCGAGAGAACGAAAAGCAACCACCGAAATACCAGCAAACTCCTACCCAACGAGCGCCAAGTGAAGCAGACGCTCGGCAGGCTTCGCCGCGCAGCAAGCACACGAACAAGCGCGGTTCCCGCCGCTCTCCCCGCAACGCCCGCACCCGCCACCCCGCCCCGCACCACAGGGGCCGCGGCCGTTACGAGCCCCGCAGGGGGGCAGGGGGGCACCTACCGCCCTTCCGCTCGCCCAAGCGACAAACTCCAGCCGCAGCGCCGCCGCGCACAGCCAGGCAGCGGCGCGGAAGGCGCCGGCCCGGCGGTCACGGAGGGCCGAGCGCGGCCGGGCCACGGCTGCTCCCCGCGCGGCGGGCAGACCCGGCCGGGCCCTGCAGCGGGCGCCGCGCCGGCCGTTGGGCCCGGAGCCACCGCCGCAGGTGGGAACACGCAGGACGCGGCTGCGGGGCTGCCCTGGCCCCGCGTCCCCACGCACACCCGCCGCCCCCCGCAGGGACGGGCCTGGCGTCCCGCACGGGGAGCCCACCGGCGGAGAGATGGACGGGCGGGCCCGGGCCGGCCTCTCCCCACCCCTCCCCAGGCTCGGCCCCGCCCCGCGGCCGTTTCGCTTCGCCCGAAGCGGGACTTCACCTTCGCGGCAGCCCCGTCCCCGCCGAGGACTGGCGCTGCCCAAGCCTCCCTGAGGCGGGGCTGCGGCGCCGGTCCCTCTCGGCCCGCTCCGCTCCGCTCCGCTCCGACGGGGAAGCCGCGCCGTGCCGGGTGGGGCGGCTCCGCGCTGCGTCCCCGCCGCCTCCCGTGAGCGGCGGCAGCAGAACCTGCCGGCCCCGCAGCGCGTCACGGCCCCGCCGCGCCCCGGCCCCGCGCAGGCGCCTCCCGCCGCCGGGCGGAGCGCGGTGCCCGCTCCGTGCGGCCCCTGCGCGGCCGGCAGGCCGGGCAGCCGAGCCGGCGCCTGCTCGGGGCGGAGCCCGGGAAGCCGGGGAGGTCTTGGCCACGGGCTCCGTCTCCCGGCCGGCCTCGGGTGCCGCGCTCTGCGGGCTTTCTCTTCGGCCGCTGAGGCGTCTGGCCAAGGCCGGGTGGCCAGGGAGGGTGCGGGCTGCCCCGGCAGCAGCTCCACACACCGGGAGGCGTGTGGGAGTCACGGGGCTGCAGGGTCAGCGTGGCGACTCGCGTGACTCCGCCTCGCTGTGGCTTCGCCCTCCTCCCCGGCCGCTCAGCGTTCCTTGCTCTCGTGTCGCGCCTCCCCCGCCCGCGAAACTGTCACGCCTAATTCCTGACGGCAGGCAAGTACTGGAGTGAGGCCATCGACCCCCACTGCCCAGGGCACTGGGACGCACTTGAAGCAGGTAAGAAATCTCGGATTAGTCATCTGTAAAAGGCAAGGGCTTCTCTGCTGCCCTCCTCCCCCACCCCCTCCCCCCCCGCAAATATTTGCGAAAGGAAAATAATACTTCATACACTTAAAAAAAACATGGCATTTTTTAGCAAATTCGTCTGTTTGCCCGGCTTTGAGCCACTCGGTATCACGGATGTCTTCTGGCAGGTGAGCAGTTTCATCTCTCCCCAACGCTTGTTAATCTGCAACAACCAAGAAGTAACATTTCCTTTTCATGAAGTTCGTCAGATGAAGAAAGTAAAGCACCAAGAATGTCAGGGCCAAACCTTTAGCCTAACAGTTCACAAAACTTACAGTGGCAAAGCAGCCCTTTAGCGAAGGCTGGAAAATGAAACCAAGTTCAAATCTCATTTCTACCAATAGCAGCTAATGATAAAGGCACAAACCTCAGTAGAAAGATACAAGGCTCATTTCCCAATAACATCGTGTAACCACGGAGTTACACATTCTTTCACATCCTTTAAATGCCACATTTTCACCTTGCCATTCAAAATACATACACCTGGCTACAGCACTTTGAACTACTGGCTTGCACACCGCGATGCATTCCCCTCACAAAGACAGGAACAATACCCAAGACTCCTCCTCCCGTGTCTAGGAAGGAGGTGTGCATTTGCGTGACATTTGCAACTCTCCCCTTACTGCAGATTCATCTGAAGCATTTTTTAGTTACTGCTTGCTACTCCTTTAACTCGGCTGGTGTTAGATACCTTCTGCTTACCATCCATGGCAGGACTCCACAGATCATACACAGCTATACCTTCCAGACACAGAATAAAGCTGCTTTACTGGCAAGTCAGCAGAAGCCACTCAAGTTAGGAGTAGGGAACTCCTGTGTAGGGGTGACAGACAGGAGACGAGTCCTGCTCTCTGGGTCTGGCTAAATACAGTGTTTCTATCTAGCTAACTAGGATCAGCCAGTTTCTACCCATTAAATCAGGAAGGTCAGCTGAAGATTTGGCACAGTTAATTTAAGTTTAAACTTTAACCAGTTCCTTAGTCCATTATCATATAGTTTATGCATAAATGTTTGATTACATTTTCTTAAGTTCCCACCACAGTAACGTGAGTGGAGTTATTAAGGCATACCACCAGTCATCCTTGATTTTATTATTTGCTTGATTTTCCTCCAGCATGTGAACATTAATTACACTTCCCAGGACTTGTAAACCTATGTGGTACAATCAGAAAATACACATGTATTTGGTAGGAGATTCCTTCTGCATTACAGATTTCTTCAGTCAACTAGCATGAATCAGAAGAATGCAGAAAATCACAATGCAGGAATTGACCAGCACGTTGGCAACTGGTAGGAACAGTCTTTGCTTGTTCTGTAACAGCAGTCACACTGGACAACAAGTAACAGATAATACTTTAAAACAGTAAACAGTACAGCTACAATTTTTCTCTGGAGTTCTATTCATGGAATTATTTTAAATACATAACTTTGTCTAAAGCAAAGCAGAAGATGGAGAATAAGCTCAAGTATGACTCAGGCCAAGACAAAAATAGACAGGCAGGCTCTGGCAAGTAAAGACCAAATAAGGGGGGATGCAGATAAAAGTCTCACATTTTTTAAAGGTGAAGTCAAAGTCAGTTTACTTAAGTTAGTTAATAACAATATTTTTAAACAGCTCTGTATGTATCCTAGCACAACAAAAATAAGTCAGTTAAAACCATGGTAATTCTCTACTGAGGAAAGGACACTGCAGAAAATCAAATTAATTTCAGATTGGCAAAAAGTGTAATTTCATTGAAAAAAAAACACAAGAAATGGTTATGTGCCTAATACAAATACTTGTATCCATTACTGAAACTCAGTAATTTTTTTCACTATTAATGTAAACAAAGACTGCAGAAAAGTTGGGATTTGGGGGGGCTGCATTTATCTTACATATTTCACCCAAAAGATTGTTCTGTGCAGAGCTTCTATTTTTACCAGCAAAATACCTGTTTGTGGGAAGGCAAAGGTTGTTGAGCAAGTGAACTTAGATCTATTTATTTTTTTTGGCAGATCAAGTGATTCCAAGTTTAGCATTTATTTCTCCAGAGAATAAGTTTACCTTTAGGAAAAGAATCAAGTGTACAAATGCAGTAGTAGGCCACTGCAGTTCTTTACAGTTCTCATGGATTCAGATACAGTTTATTTACATGAGACTGCAGAAATCTGCCCTACCTTTTCAAATGTGTTTTCAAACACATTACTGTGTACAAAAGTGAGTAGCTTATTCATTGAATATTTTGTAATGATATAGTTATATATCACATTAAACAGAATACAATTCTAAACACTGGTGCTATAAAGTTAATATAAGGGTTCATTATTCTTTTGATTTTGCAGTATTTTAAAACATTTCAAGTAAAATCTTTAACAGGCACACAAGACTATTGCAAACAATATTTTATATAGCCAGAGAAAATAATAAATCTGTGGTGTTTTGAAAATTAAGTGATGGCAAATTATATTGGCATTAAGTGAAAGCTTGACAGGGAGCTAAGCACTCCTCTCTGAAAACAGCAGCAATGGTAATACTTCCTTGTGGAGCAGAACAGGCTACGCACAAAATTAAGTTTCTGATTTTGGTATTTATAGGGAAATCACACATAGGAATATACTTCTCAACAGGATAATCCAAACACTTAGAAAAAAAAGTTAGAAATACATGTGAATCCATATACAATATGGAAAGGCAAGGACATCAGAGATGTCCAGCATTATGATCTAAAAAGGCAGCTTAAATGTTTACACAAATCACGTTACATTAATTTCTTATTTTTGACAAGGGAATACAAGCAATTAATGGAGTGACAGATTGCTGACGTTTATGCCGAGGCACAAGTTTTCAGATGACTCCCTGCTCCCAACTGCATGTTTATACTCTGTTAAATCAGCATTTACTACTATGTAAAGCAGTACAAAATGACTTCCAGGATCACACCATACTGCTAAAATAATCACAAATAATTGTAAAATGTAATGGTTCTCCCCTCTGGGAGCAGGAAATGCAAGAATAGTAATAAAAAAAAGCTCTTCAAAATACTTCAGTGGGTAGGAATGTGTAAGAATTACTAGATCTTATCCTTTTTCTTGTAGTTACCAACTAACTACTTGCTGTTTCCTATTAAATCTTGACCTATACTGGTTAAATCTGCTTTTCCTGTTTCTATACTTGTACATACAGAAAATATCCAACCAACTCCAGATCATGAACCCAGCTGCCAGCTCTCCTTAAGTCTGAAAAACAATCACTTCCTCATTTGAAAGCCAACACTTGTTTGTACATACACACTGAAGAGTTTGGTTTTGGCTCTTTATCTCTAGATAACTCATTCCTCCCTAACCATTAGAACACTTGGTATTCTTCCAACATTGCCTCTGTTCTTTTTCACCTTTGAGAAGATCTTTTGTGCTCTGTCACGTGTCTTTCCAATGCATACAAAAGCATTTCAGTTCAACTTAATACCTGTGGTTCATTGCGCTACTCTTGCTTTTGTAATACTATAAATGAAATAACATAAATAACATTCTTTGCTCAGAGTATTTCAGAAAATACAGATTTGTACCCTGGTTGATATTTTCATATAAACCTTCTGGGGACTGGGAGTGGGAAGGAACTGGTGATGTTTTTCAGGTTAGGAAGGGGACAAATTTCAGAAATGATGACACTGTGTTTCAAAGGCTTATATCAAGTCGGGCAGTTTTTTCCACATGCCTACTAATAATTAAATTTAATCTAATTAGACAGGATATTAAAACCAAAATAAACCCACCAAACCAGACTGCTTTCATGTCTCTCAGTCAAACAAATATTTTCATACTCAGTTAAAAAAAATAAATTAAAATTATGCTTATAATTTAATTTAATTTGTGCTTTGAGGGCAATATATCTCTGTCATTTCAGCTGCTGAATTACCAAAAGTTAAGTAGGAATTACTTCAGGTTTTCCTTTTTTTCTTCCCCCCCTCCCTTTTCTCCCCATTAAAACTAAGGATTCGGTCTAGCCCTTTTGCCCTTCCATGAGTGATGTCATTCATGAAGGACCTTTTTTTCCCTTCTGCTTTGAAGAAGTTAACATCATTAGCAGAGTGTAAAGTTTACACTATTTTTCCTGCAAGAAAGCACCTATATTAGTACTTACAAAATGGTGACATTGTGCTGTACACACTCTAGAGTACTACTAGTTCCCATTCTATTTTCAGAGGTTTGCAGTGAACAGTTCTTCTGCAACATCACAGGTTTGGGGAAACGGATGTTTTGATAACTGCTCCTCAGAAACATTTAGATACCCATCTTCTGGTTGGATGGTCTGTTTGGACCGATTTGTTGTAGGATCACATTACTTTGATGTAATGTTACTGTGTTAC
The DNA here is from genome assembly GCF_020740795.1 of Apus apus. Lineage (NCBI taxonomy): Eukaryota > Metazoa > Chordata > Aves > Apodiformes > Apodidae > Apus > Apus apus. The sequence goes on along the minus strand of NC_067312.1, from coordinate 40,196,366 downwards.
AGACCATTCACAAATCTGCTTAGACCACTCGTCTGAGTTCAGAAACGTGATGGGGTAAAGATAGCTTTGTGTTTGCTGCCTTTACTTGGGGCAGTAGAATCATTGTAGCGTGTTTCATTATCACTCTATTTCAGAAGCACATTTTTACTGCTTCTTTCAAAATTTATGTTTTTAACAAATAGATTTGAATTCTCAAGTTTTCTGTTGTTCAAGAAAAAACATCCTAGATACTTCTTTCTTTAGATAATTTGCAGATACTGGAAAAAAACAGTAATTTAAAAGCTCTGTGCCTTTGCATGCTGCAAAGCCCCTCCCCCCTAAGTTATTAAGAAGTTTTCTTTAACAGCTCTCATGACTCATGACACCAATTTGAGATTCATCTGGTAATTCTCAGAACAGTCCCATTTACCCTTCTGCCTCAAATCTTCTGTTTCCAACCTTACCTAATGCACTTGAGTTTTATGCCTGAAAGTTCTTGGGGTGTGCATTCCTGAATGGATTGTCCTCACTCTTATAGACAGGAGGGACTGGAGTAGTTGAAATGGATTTGTTCTTAGCAAGAAGGCAGCCCATGGGAATTCTGGGAAGTTTTATTTCTTTTCCTGTTTTTCACAAGAAGTTTTGTATTCTGGTTGCATATAGTAGCTGAGAACTTTTTGACAAAGGAGGAGTAAAGACAAGTAACTCATTTACAAGGAAAAAAGTTTTTATATAATTAGATAATTTCTTCTGAAACCTTCAGTGTCTCCCAAAGAACCATCTGTCAGATTGCAATTGAAAAAAAAATGTTTAAGCAAAGTTTCTGTGACTAAGCTAGTGGAAATTTTATTCCAGCCTTAATTATAATGAAATCACTGTCTTTGTCTGCTTCTTCATTTAAATTCTCTTCTGCACCTTTCCTGCTCATTTTCATTGGGTTTTATAGTTTTTTCTGCCCCTTGTCCAGGCTAGGAAATTTATTTTGTGTTATATGCAAGTAGGTGCAGAGGAAGGATGGGGGAAGACCTTAAGCAATCACATGTTAATCTAAAAGAGATGTGCACTGGCCATCCTGGAGGTGTTCAAGAAGCATTTAGATGTGGCGCTTGAGGATATAGTTTAGTGGTTGTGGTAGTTGGATTATGGTTGTACTCCATGACCTTGAAGGTATTTTCCAACCTTAATCATCCTATGATTCTATATTATAGTTCTTCACATCCTCAATACTATGACAGGAATTTTTGGTTATAATCAGTGTACCATGAGGACAAAGCTGTCAGCTAAGTAAGGACTCTTAAGTTGCAAACTGGAGCAGTTTTTCAGGCTGTTTTGATTTTAAACAGGCTCTTAAACTGGAATAGCCTGTGGTAAATTCTTTCATATACAGGCATATTAAAGAACAGCAAGAATTAAAATACACTATGGCCCCCTTTGCATACTTTCACATTTCTCCCATTTTCCTTTTCTCCCTGCACCAAGTACTTCTATTAACATGGGCATCAAAGCAGTGGTAGGTTCCTGAAAAATCAGCTTTGAGCAAGGCAAAAGCTAAAGAATAATCTTAAAAAATTACTACTAGATACTTGGAGGGCAAACTAACCGAAAGGAACTTGCACCAGGTGACCTCACCTTCCCTCATGGACTTAAGACACTTAAGGGAGGAGGGTTCTCTATTTTTTAAATTATTTACAAATGATATAATTTTGTATAAACAGGTCAATATGTAACTCTATACACCTGAGATTCTTGACCCTCAGAGCAAACAAAGGAGTTTTATTTAAAAAATAGCAGAGCATGAGAATACGTTATCAATAAACAAAACTTAGTGGGAAATAGTGTTTTTCTGATTTATTTAATTGACCTTTATGCACACAGTACTTCAAAGACTGCAGATGCCTTTTTGCTTATGCTAGTCAAAATTCCTTTTACAGGATTTTTTTTTTTTTTAAACTGAATGGTAGAGGACAAGTTTGCTAATTTCTCCTCTTAAGTATCCTTAAAAAATTAGTATTGCTTTAGTAAGAGCTTCTGCAGTGTAAAAATAGACACTCTTGTGTTACAAACTCACAAAAAATACATCAGTACCTTTAGAATTAATGCAACATCACTTTGGAAAGATGAGAAAAGAAGGCAGTCAACTGACTACACCCTCATCTGGTACATGGTTCACTGGAGTTTTCTTAAAGCACACTATTTAAGTCAAGTATGATGATGTGTTCTTACTGTGTTACAGGAACAAAGGTACTCCATCGTTAACACTGAAGCAAATTCCTTGTAATTCTTAATCTACCTTCACTTCACCATGAAAGAAGCACACCACATGTTCTGGACACAACCACCAAGAACTAACTGGAGGTTGCTTTTCTTTTGTATTTTGCTTAACATTGAGGACTGCGTTGTGGATCCCACATGTAGGTATTTGACTAAGAAATAAAGGGATGCTATTATCAAGGCATTTTAAATACTAGTAACTTTTGTCACATATCCCCCTAAACAATAAGTGTGTGTGTAGAATCTAAACCTAAGTAAAAAGCCATTTTATTTCTCTAGATCTTCTCACGTGAGTCAGATCAGTCTTCACAGTGCTCTACCAAAGCACTTCATTGTATCAGGTTAAAGTGTTTTGATGTTCTCAAAACATCTAAATTTAGGTGTTACTGCAGTGAACGTATGTTAACTTTTAAAACTGCTATGGTCATTCCACACACACATAATCAGCCAGATGTACATTTCTGATGACAAGAGAAGCAATAATTGCTTACAGTTATTTATGATGCATCCACTGGTCTACTGAGAACTGGACTGAGATCACCATGACTACTTCCCAAAAGCCAGCTCGTAATTGCTATCATTCAGCCTGCACAGAAAAACAAACAGGCATTTGCTCACAGAAGCACCAGTACACTGAATGGAATGGGAGATGTTAGTATTTTCATTTTAAAATCTTAATTCCTTCCTCATAACATTGGAGGCAAGATATACCTAAGCTAGGCTCTATTTGATTAGCAAAGCACAATAGCCACTGTCTTTTTACACTGGTGATCTTTGCGAGAAACACTGGAAGCGTTCCCTGTGTGCATTTTGAAAAAAAAAAAAAAATAACGATCAAACCCACTGTAAACGGCTCTAAAAACCCAGCGCAGTGAAGACGTGTCACCCAGCTTTCCCCAGAGGAAAGGGGCAATCGGCACATCCGACGGACGCTGCAGAGAAAGGCGCTTAGGCAGCCTCTAGCAGACTGGGGTTCATCAAAGCGAAGAGGGCAAAAGGGAGGGGAGGAAGCGCACCGGGGAAAATAAAACTAATTATTTATTTTCTTTTTTTAAACTCGCCTCAAGCCTGCTTTCAATTCAGCACTCCAAGCTCGGCAGAATTCCAGAACAGCCCGCGTGGCTTCACGGCGCCGCCCGCGGCCCCCCGAGCCCCGCACCTGCCCCCCGAGCCCCGCACCTGCCCCCGCACCTGCCCCCGCCGGCCCCGGGGCACGGGGACGGGCCGAGGGGCACCACAGACACCCGCAGAGGCGCAGGCCGGTCACACCGCCGGGGACAGGCCCAGAGACCGAGCCCCTCCGCTCCAGCTCCGCCCGCCCGCCCGCGGCAGCACCGCCTTCCTCCCGGCCCGAGCCGGGTGTACCCCGGCCCCGGTCTGCGCAGGGTTCCCGCCCCTCTCCCCGGGCCTCCCCGCACCACGAGAGGCCCAGGACGCCTCTCCCCACAGGCTCCAGCTCCCACGCAGCAGCCGCCCCCGCCTCCCGCACCGCGCCCCGCCTCCCGCACCGCGCCCGGCCTCCCGCCGCGCCCCGGTGGGGGCGGCCCGCACATGCGCACCCGCGGCGGCAGCGCGGATTGGGAGCGCCCCGCGGTGCCTCCGCGCCTGCGCCGGGGGCTGGGCTGGGCTGGCGGCAGCGGGAGTGCGGGGGTCCTGCCCCGGGCCCGAGGCGGCGGAGCGCGGTGCGGGAGCAGCGGGTGAGCGCCCCTGGGCCGCGCGGGGCGGCGGGTGCCGTTCCGCCGTCGCTGGAGGCCGCGCCAGGGGCCGCGGCCGCGCCTGGCCCAGCAGAGCCGGCCCCGCCGAGGGAGGCAGAAGGAGGGGGAGCCCGGGGCGGAGGGGCCGCGCGGCCTGTCAGCGCCGTGCCCGGGGAGAGCGGGGCTGCCCGCCCGGCCCGCGCCTCGGCAGGCCCGGTGAGCTGCGGGGCCCGCTCTGGGGACGCTGGGCCTGCGGGAGGGGGAGACCCCGGGAGGGTCTGGCTGCGCGGCCGCCAGGGTCTGGAAGCCAAGCGTGGGTTCAGCGTCTTTTCATGGGTTCCTAGGTGTTTTCTCGCCCCGGCGCACAGAGCCTGGGCTGTCTCGGCGGTCGCTGGCGTAGAGGGGGGGCGAGGGGAGGCTGCGCTTTCCTGGGGCCGAGTCGCACCTGCGCTGGTGCTCGGGATTGGTGTGGTCGCCGCCAGCCGCTCCCTCCCCCACCCCCTTCGTTTCAGTTAATTCCCGGTGCCCAGAAGCCTCATGTCACTGCGGCCTTTGTTTGAAGCTTCTGTGGGGCCCGTGGTTGAGCTGTTCAGAGCTCACCGAGCTCGTCGGTGCCTGTTGCAAGATCTGCGACTAGTTAGGGGGAGTTTTAGCCCTGGTGATATCTCAAGGGCAGGCAGACTGACTAACATAAAGTTCCTGTTTGAAATAACTGGTGGGGGAGTTAAAAAACTGCATTCCAGTCTCAAGTTGCTTATCATCTCTGCAGTAATCCTGGTGTTACTTTCTGCTGAAGAAGTTAGAGGAAATATGCCCATTTTCACCCATTTGTTTGGGTACACTTCCTACAAAGAACAAACCCCTGTAGTCAGTTTTATCGTTCCCTCTTTTAATTCTTTTCACAGGGCAGTGGGAGAACATTTGTATTTCTAACAGTGTAAAGCATCAGCAAAAATGTTGTGATGTCTACATCTGTTGTAAGAGCAGATTTCTTTATATTGTTTCCCATTTTATTTCCAGTTTGATAGCACACACTTTTTTGCAGCTCTGTACTGCTAATGTTTTGATGTTCCCAGTTTCTGAGGTTTCATAGCCTGCAAGTTAGTTGTAGAGAAATTGGTGAATAGGAAAATATTTTTAATATTATTTTCATTACTAAGTGTTTTTGACTGGTTTTAAGCAATAGTAGCTATTCAAATGAAGTCAGCTTAGCTAGCTAGTCTCCCTTTCTCACCTGATTCTTGAGAAAATACTCCCATGAAGCACTTCCTCTAATTTGTGCATAATGTGCAGTGTCTCTTAGACAGGTTTAAAGTTGAGGCATCATGGTTATGAAAGCTTCGGTAGAAGATGATGATGCAGGATGGGAGCTTGGTATGCCTGACAAGATGGAAAAGAGTAATACAAGCTGGATAGATATAACCCAGGATTTTGAAGAAGCTTGTAGAGGTGAGTTGTACTGCTTGTGTTCTGAGAAAACTTGGAATCCTTTGGAGGACTAAGTGTAGTTCCTTGTGGCGTTTTAAGCAACAGTTTGACCCAGGTTCAGGCTCCATGTGAATGGACTACATTGATTTGCCCTATGTTTAATTTACTGTGAGGTTGGAAATACCAGAAAAACCTCAGTTTGCTTTTCCATCCAGATAACAGAAACCATTTTTAAGTCATGTTTTTTGGTCTTAAGCCTTTTTGCACTTGCGTTTTTTTCTTTGCAAAGATTTCTTCCTGTCTTCTGCCAAATGGAAACCTCGGTCATCAACAGGCTCTTTCTTCTTGTAGAGTTTTGGTTATATAGGATCCAACTGTTTTTTCATTTATTTGGTCAGTGTGTCAGTTTTTTCCTTTGAAACAAGGCTGAGCGTCTCAGGAGATGTGATGCATCCCAGTCACAGGGAAGCAGTTGCTTCCATTTAAACAGTGCCTTTGTTGTTATTAGATACTTTTGCTAGCTTACCTTGACATTGAATTTATTTTTTTAACTGCTTTTGTGATGACATTAGGGAAAATACAATACAAAACTGCAGCTTACAACACACAGTATTACATCGTCTTACGTACAATTTCCTGATGCTGTCAAACAGTCTATGTGTATTAGTGATAACACTGTTTGTGTCCCCTCAAATATGTCTAAAGACTTCATTAAAAATAATTAGGAGAATCAAGCCTTCCAGTAAACTCCCCTAGAAACAATTAGGCCTCAGCATAAAGGAGCACAGAAAACTTCTGTCCTGTGTTTCAGGCTGTTCAGGTGCTACTGTTTGAGAATTCCAACCCCTTTTAACAGTTCAAGTAACAGCAAGGGGTGAGGAAAGAATGTGAACATCTGGGCTTCTTTAGTCTTTTAGTCTTAAAAGTGCTTTGTAAGTAAAAGCAAATGAAGGTGGGGTAGGCATGTCTGGTCTGTTTCCCACACCTTTTTCTCTTTTAGCATAAGACAGTTGGGTGAGTGACAGGATTGTCCTGGAAAAGTTGCACTAGAAGGATGTTTGTAATTATTTTTTCTATTTCTTTGTAGAACTGAAGTTAGGAGAACTACTTCATGACAAACTGTAAGTATTCCTACAGGGTAGATCTGTTTTTTAAATAGGAGTAATGCAAATATGTTAACGCTTACTAAAAAGTGAGATGTGCAGTATCAACTACGCTGTTTGAAACTTTAAATAAATTAAGTATTCAGAATATTATTTGTTCTCAGTGGTATGTATATGAGGCACCTGTATGAATGCTGAATGTTTCCTACAGTGCCAGTATAACATCACATTTTCAGTTAATGAGTATAGTTTAGAAGCTTACAGCATATCTTACGATCACGAGTGTTGACACTGCTGGATCTACCAAACTATTTTATATGTACATGCTTTTAGTTAAAAATGCCGGGAACACTCTGAACTTTTAAATTTTGTTGCTTCAGGTGTCACAAGTTGAGGGTAAATATTTGATGTGCTTTAATGTAACTCTCAAATGACATGCTAAAATGGAAAATGACAGCTCTACAGATTAAGAAAAATATTAAAAAGAAAACCCATGTGCTGAAATTTGCAGAATTCACTAAAGGATGATGTGAGGTTACAGTATTTCAAAGATAAAAGTAAATTGTTAAGCCACACAAGTCTGTTTACTTGCATAAAGAAAAAAATGCTTATGTAAGACCAGTAGATCAGTAAACAGAAGCATAGTATTAAACACAAACCTAGTTAAAGATGTGTGCAGGGATGTCAACAGGTAGTTACTCAGTAGAATCAAAGCACGTATTTTGAAGTATAATTTCATACATGAGAGCTTTTTGAAGCAAATACGCTTTTCAAAATCAGTGTGCCACATGCAATAACAATTTTTATGTATTAAAGCCTTGTGCATCAGTTGTGATTAATATCACATGTAGCAGAGGTGATGCACTCTACCCCTTTTTTGGTAGACCAGTTTTCATTTGGTGGGATTCTCCTGTAAGCTTTTATACCCTGACTACAAGAGATCCCTTGTCATGTGCTTTTTTTGTTTTTTTATCAGTTTTCTTAGCATGCCTGTTTTAAACAAAGTTTTAAATCCCAGGTTGCTGAGAGCCTCCTCCAGACTGATCTTGGAACACTTCCAGGGATGGGGCACAGTGTGTCATGTATATTATCATTAATCTGGGGGGGTCATATCTTACTTGGGGTTTTGGATGTAGCATAATAAAGAACAGCTTGTTCAGTTAATAGCAGTTTATTATGGTATGTGAGCTTAAAAAAGATGCTGTGTCACACTATAAGGTGTACAGAGGCAAATGTCGTAGATTAAGTAATACTTTATTTGGCTTAGGAGTATTTTTCAGCTTTATAAAAAAAGGCTGAGTTTACTTTTGGACATCTGTTTTCTTGTTGAGAGAGCTTCAAATTCCTGAACACCATGATCTCTAAAGATCTGGTGATCTTCTGATGTTCACATACCTTACTTGATTGTCTGTAGTCAGAATATAGTATACTCAGTTTGTCATTGTATTTTACTTTACAATGGTTTATGAAGACTGTTTTGTATTAAATGAAAATAAATTTGTCTTCTTAGTTTTGGACTTTTTGAAGCCATGTCTGCCATTGAAATGATGGATCCCAAGATGGATGCTGGTATGATTGGAAACCAAGTCAACAGAAAAGTTCTTAACTTCGAACAAGCTATTAAGGTTTGTGGGACTGTCCTGTTTTTGCCTACGCTGTCTGTAAAAGTATGATATAGTTTTACCAAATTGCAGTTAAGCAGAGTTCAGTGTAATTAGTGTTTTCAATCTGAATAATTTATTTTTTTTCCTCAGGATAGTTAAGTGATAAATAGCTTGTGATGTTTACCTTTTTTGTTACCTGTAAAAAGCAGTATTCAAAGAATGGGCCCTTCATATTTATGCTTGTTAATCATTATGATACATCCTGTTTTGTGATGTGTTGACAGTTAACTAGTTGTAAACTTCTATTAGCTACTTATAAATCAGAAATTTTACTTTAGCTTTCTCTGTCAATAGTTTTATGTTTTGTCAGTGTTTAACATGATGGGAAAGCAGATTTTGTCAGAATATGGGGCACATTAGGAAGCAGATCAGTAAAGCTGGTGGTATGCAATTATTCCGAAGTCTTAACCAAATCGTAATTTCCTTTTCAGCTGTACAATTAATATTATGTATTTTGCCTGTAGGCTTCCATAGCATGTAGGTTTTTTCTTTCTTTGTTTTCTAAGGATGGCACCATTAAAATAAAGGATCTCACATCGCCGGAGCTGGTAGGAATAATGGATACCTGTTTTTGTTGTTTGGTAAGCATTTATCTGCTCCTAACATATAATCCTTTAATCAAGTTTAGAAAACCACAAAACTAGAACTCAAGAAAAATATTGACAAAGCAGAAAATACATACTTAGTAATTTAATTTCTATTTAGATAATTTTTATTGGCTACTACAAGAGGCATAATTTTGGGGTTTGGATTTATTGCTATTAGAAATCAAGATGGAAGAGAACTGGTAGCAATTTGAATAATGTGAAAAGGTTTTATAGTTTGTGGTTTTTAAATATATAGTATCTGACTGACTATTGTGTATTGGTGTTTGACTCTATTGGAAAGTGAGTGTGCAGTAACCTTCAGCAATCTGTTGCTCATTTCTGTACAGCCAATGTTGACTGACCTTCCAGGGGCATTTTTAAGAAAGAAGATACCAAAATCCATTTAGAAAGGAAAAAAATGAATTACCGGTTATTTGTTAATAGTGATTTTTTTTCCCATGATACAAATTACTTTCAGATACTCTTTAAAATCACATCAATAACATTACTTTGTTTTTTAAAACAGCACTTCAACTTAATTTAGTCCAAAACTGCATGTGAACGTCACTGAATATTTGATATGGTGTAAGATAATTAGTCTTCTTTCTCCCCCCTGCTCCCAAATACTGACTTTCGTTTTTTAAAGAGAACAGGTCATTTTAGAAATCTAATCCTACTGTGTTTTTGTACTATTTCAAGGTAGAAACAATGTTCTAAATTACTGAAGGTTTCCCTGTAGCTTAGAGAAGCGTGAAATTATTAGAGAAAGGGGATTGTGGAAGTTAAGTTGCAGAAGAGAATGTGCAGAATGTTGCTGAATTCTTTCATTGTGACTTGAATTTCTCATTCTGTATTTATACAGAGGAAGCTTATAAATCTTAAGGTCTCTTAATGTCATGTCTAAGTCACAAGAGGTCAGAGCTCAACTTTCTGGAAAAGTTTTATCCAACAGCAGAATTTGGTAGAGTTTAGGTTTTAGTAAATTACTGCCTTCCACAGCAAGCAGATGGACAAAGGTCATATTGAGAGACCTTTTGTTGCCCTTTTTGCTAGGTGGAAGCTTCCTGTGATAGGGACTTCCTTAACTACTCAACAAAGCACAGGATGGTGGGGAAAAAAAATGGATGTATAAAAAAATCAGGACTTGGCTATCATGAGTAAAACATTGAATTTTATTTTTCCTAGATAACATGGTTGGAGGGACATTCCTTGGCACAGACGGTATTCACTTGCCTTTATATTCATAATCCAGACTTCATAGAAGATCCTGCGATGAAGGCTTTTGCTCTAGGGATTCTAAAAATCTGTGATATTGCCAGAGAAAAGGTTAACAAAGCTGCTGTTTTTGAGGAGGTGTGTGTTTCGGTATCTCCTGTAGTAAAATATATAACATCATATGTGGGCTCTGTAATGCAAATAAAACAATATGTTAGAAGAATTAATTAGTTTGATTCGAAAATACTGCAGAAGCAGCAGTTCATCCTCGCAAGAATATTGGATTTAATCTCTTTAAAATGCAGGTTTTTTCAACTAAGGTGTTGCGTGGCCTTTCCTGTATTTTTCCTTGAAAATTTGAGTCACAGATACTTTCTTCAAAGAGCAATGAAGTGGCTAACAATTTCAAATCAGTTTTGCTTGTGGTTTTCTTCCTGTGTGATTTTTTGTTTTTCAGCTTTAGATAACTGTGATTGTCATTTGTCAGAAATGGCTGTGTAGCAATGGAATCAGTTTGGTTTCATGTGCTCAGAGCAATTTTTGTTTACTCTGAGCTTCGACAAGTAATTTCTTACTTACTATATCTAAAATTGTTTAAATAGTACTTTGTGTCCATAGTTCTTAACAACATTTTGATGGAGTAGGACTTGATGAAATTTATAAAGGGCATACTAAGGATTTATGCAGAAAATAATTACGCCAGGCAGGATTTGGGCAGGAAGGTCACCCAAACCATGGTTGCATTCAGTTGTGCAGAATAAAACTGGGCTTTCGTACTTGGTGTAGTTACATAAAAACACCCCGAAAGGAAAAACATATCAAAAAAACAACCCAGACACTCCAAAACAAACAAGAAAACCCCAAACTCCAACTTGACAATGTAACTCATACTGTTTATATTTCACTACTTGTTGCTTCTTCAATCTTTGTTTTTTTAGGAAGATTTTCAGTCAATGACTTATGGATTTAAAATGGCCAACAGTGTGACAGATCTTAGAGTTACAGGTACAGTTTATGCTTTCTGTGTATTTGTCCATCAGTCTCTCTTTTAAGCATATTAATTGCTCTCAACCAAACTTAATACACTGGTAAAAATCTCAGATGTCAAGTATTTTTTTTCTTGTGCTAATGGGTGGTGTGGTAAAAATAGAAATCAGATTATTTTTCCTTGAAGAAAAGGTTCAACTGTTCATTTTTTAAGTGCCTGAGAAGCAGAAGTGCCTTTAAATATGATAGCCAAGTGGCTTGGTTTATCCAGGACTGAGATAGATACAGACCCTTGGAGCACGCCCTGTGTGAATTCAGCTTCTCTGCCTCAAAACTTTTTGTGTTCTAAACAGATTGTCTCTGACGTTTTGTGTTCTAGTAATTCTGAACATGAGTATGTATGATGTTAGGTACATACATGTGTACCTTTTGATGAGTGTTTTTGATACATACTTGAGCTTTCCGTTGATGTATTTTGAGAAGATTTGTAAACAGTTTAGCCTTCAGTCAGTCTGTTTTTTGATTTATCTGTTGTTGCAAGACATTCCCACCATCCCTCACATTACTATTTTTTGTCTAGTCTTTGGCTAACGGGTATGTAAAGCACTTCAAAACTTGATTTCCCCTCAGATCTTTTTTTATCCCTGAGTATTGTAGGTGTACCTATGAATGCTGCTCAGCTTTTAATTGTACTGTGGCTTTTCCAGGTATGCTAAAAGATGTAGAAGATGACATGCAAAGACGAGTAAAGGTATTTTTCTTATGTTTGCCTTGTTAATTATACTTCAAGTGTACTTAACGTAGTTGGATTATGATGAATGTGACAGGTTTGTGTCATTAAAGGGTGGGGATTTTTTTAAGAACTGGCATAACGGTATGTATAAGATGCTGGTAATTTGCTTCTAGTTAAATATACTTCAGTCTTTATCTAAGCTCTGTAATAGTTGCTTCACTAGAAATAGATGGAGTCATGATGTAGAAGATAACACTGGCTGTGGCACAGATACTTTTTAACTTCGGGCTCTTAAGCAGATATACTGTGTGATGTTAAAGAAATCAATCTTCTTTATCACAATTTACAATATAAAATGTTTATACAATTTCCTGGCCTACTTGCAGAGTGCACTGACGTAGTTCTTGTTACTATAGGAGACTTTGGGTCATTCAAGTACCTAGATTATATAGTAAGATGTTTTGAACTTGAGAATTTATTTTGAAGGTTATTTAACAGGTGGATTTACCATTAAGAGAGGGTGAATTAGCTTTGCAATTTTTAATTAATTATTTACAATTCCTTTACTTTCTAGAGCACACGGAGTCGACAAGGAGAAGAGAGAGATCCAGAAGTTGAACTTGAAGTAATTAATTATTTACTTTTTTTCTGGATTTAATGGGTTAGTGCAGCATTACTTTGATCAGTAGTTACCAGCTTGTGAGAAATGTATCTCACCACTGTTGCTACTACTGTCATACCTGAGCTGTGCTAAACCTATCGCTGAGCATATCCCACCCAGGCTAGCAGGTAGGCTTTTATGCTCCAAAGGGCTGAAGCTCTGGATTGGTCCCAGCGGCTGAATAGTAATGCTGCTGCAGCGCTGCCATTTATGTATCTACCTCTAAAGAAGACTGAAGTCTTAGAAGGAGCAGCTGAGGGAATTAAGATTGTTTAGCCTGGAGATAGAGAGGCTGAGGGGGGAGAACTTACCACTCAGCAACTACCTGAAAGAAGGTTGTAGCCAGATGGATGTCAGTCTCTTCTCCCAAGAGACAAGTGATAGCACAAAAGGAAAGGGCCTCAAGTTGATTTAAAAGAGTGTGGGTTTCCTTTCCCAATATTGGTAGTTTCTTTAGAAATTACTTCTAACATAGATTTTCAGCAGAAGAGGAGAAAGTTGGTTTAAGAATTTGTGGTTTTTGACTGAAGCTGAGATTTAAATAGTATTTGCATCGGAGATAGCTATACAGCCAGTGGTTGTGCTTTACCAAAGTGTCTTAGTATTCTTTGTGTTAGTGGATTTCTGACAGTAGTACAGATGTCTTTCATAAGTTTTCCTCAGAATCATACTAGATACCATATCTTAAAAACTAGAGACCTTACCTAAGTAACTCTATTAAAGTTTTTTTAATAAGCTTCAGGATTTAATGTGCGTTGTTTAGTAATTTGTAGTCTTTTTTTATTGTAGCATCAACAGTGTTTAGCTGTCTTCAGTAGAGTCAAGTTTACCCGGGTGCTACTGACTGTTCTAATAGCGTTTACCAAGAAAGAGGTTTGTTCATTTGGTGTTTCTGTGTTCACATTGCAATCCTGTGAAATACTCATTTTTTCATTTTCTTAAGATCAGCAGTGATTCCGTAGATGTGAATTGATGTTGCTGCAGGTGAAGGGTTAGTTGAGGCCTTCTAGACAACCATTCAGTTTTTGCTCATTTTTAAAGAAAACATAGGGAAGGGTAGTAGCTGGTACTATTATTGTTATTGTTGTCATTGTTGTTCATTATATTATATATAATATAATATATAAACTGTATATATTATTTATATATATTATATATATAATTTTATTTATTTATATTATAATATATAATAAAATATAATAAGATACAATAAAATATATTATATATAAATTATATATATTTTATATTATATATAATATGTAACATAATATATTACATATTATATTATCATATATTATATAATTATTATATAATTATGTATTATATTAATAATATTATTAATGATAACAATAACAATTTTTATTATTATCATAATTATTGACATCTGGTATCTTCTAATGTTACATAGTGATTTCATTTCATAGATAGATTGTGTTTTTTCTATATCCTTGGAAAGTCTGCGTTTTCTAATAATAAGACTTTTTTTTCCTATTTGCGGTTTGGAGTACTGCCTCATTTAGCAGAAGAGTTTTGTGGGTGTTTTTGCCCCCTGCCTCCTCCCCCATCTTTGAAATCAAAAGTAGAAGTCTTGCATATAGTGTATACTAGGCTTCAAGTTGTAATTATTGTTAAGGTTTATCTTACACTGTAAAAAATACAGCATTGAATGTATGTGTAGATACGTAAAATATAAAGAGCATGTTACTGCACAAAAGTCTGTTGGGTTTGTTTTTCAGAATTGGTTATGTACAAACATTAGAAAACTAACAGAATTATGTTTTTCTGATCCTAGCATTAATTTTATAGCCAAAATACAGTGGTGCATAATGTGAATAACTGTTACCTGCCTTTCAGACCAGTGCAGTTGCAGAAGCTCAGAAACTAATGACTCAGGCAGCTGACTTGCTCTCTGCCATCCACAATTCATTGCATCATGGTATTCAGGCACAGAATGATACTACTAAAGGAGGTATATATAAAATTTTACCTTTTTTTCCTTTCTTAAATATGCAGTCCTGAGACACTTCAATTTTGTATCATTTAAAAAAAAAAAGTCACTATTTACAATCAACTAATAATACTTGTTACACAATCTGTTACAGATTTGCTTTGTTTGATTGATTTTAATTTTATTTCACTAAATTGTTGTCCTGAAAGCAATACTGTCACTTCAAAGCCAGGGATAATGTGAACTGTTGATTAAGTGCATTGCCATTTTAAAATGGTGAACACTACTGTTTGTACAGCTATATGCTGAGCTGTTGAGGATTGAGTTTTTAAAAATAGTAATAATTATGCAACTTGGATAGTTGGTGTCTCTGGAAGTTAAATCTAAGTTAGAAAGTTAATTTTGCCTAGTTGAATAATTTGTATTTCTGGTTTGAAGTGAGTTCTGAAAACAGCTTATTTTCATCCTTTCTTTCTCTCTCACTCTCACTCTTTTTCTTTCTCCCCCTTCATTAGATCATCCTATTATGATGGGCTTTGAGCCCCTCGTTAATCAGAGATTGCTGCCTCCAACTTTCCCTCGATATGCAAAAATAATTAAAAGGGAAGAAATGGTCAATTATTTTTCCAAACTAATAGACCGAATAAAAACTGTATGTGAAGTAGTCAACTTGACTAATTTACACTGTATACTGGTAAGCATGAACATTTCTTATTTATAGCCAAACATAAGATCTTAAAATGTTGCTTGCAAAAAATCATTCAATATACACATGCAGTTGCTCACTGGAGAAAAAACTGAGCTGTACATATACATTTTTCAGTGTTTCCCATTGTTGTGTACAATTTCAAAATTTGTTGTCTTCTCTGATACTTCATATTTTTATTTTTTTGCCAAAGACCTCCTTCAGACCTCCCGTTTTTCCCATAGTTTGTAAAATAATGGTGCATGTTAGTGGCAGATTACAAGCAGGTTAATCCCCTTGTAACTCTTTATTTGAAGAGCTGCATCTGCAGTAGCAGAACATAATTCCTTGCTATGGTCCTGTTTTTTTCAGATTCAGTAAGCACTATTCTGCATACATGTCTGTAACACTAGAGAGTACTTAACATGTTTGCTTAAGCATGTAATTCCCTGAATAGGCATAAAGTTAAGCACCTGCTTATGTTCTTTCCTGATTAACTGATGTTATTCTCACTTAATGCTTACATTTATTATAAGACACTTAAAAGTTATTGTCAGTTACTGCCTACATTTATTAGAAGACACTTTTATGCTTGAAACGCTTTTTACCATACACACATTCACTGACTGAGAAGAGAGCCACTTACATCAGTTCAAGTAGAAATCTTCTGTCTTTATTTTTTTGTTACATTAATTAAAATGGTATTTGCATAAAGCATCTGGTATCACTGAAAAATGCAGTTTTGGTACATACCCCATTCGGTTATGTTGTGATCTTAATGGTTTTGCACTGTCTCTCTTCCATACTATCATCTTGCTAATTGTTACATCTGAAGAAGGAAAAAAGTAGATGTTAGCTTCATAGTGTGTTCTGTTTTGTTCAAATTACTAATGCTTACTTTCTTACATTTGTGTAAGATACACTAAGTGTTTGCCTGTGTGTTTGTGTATACATCGTATAGGTGTATTTACACATTTTTGTGTGTATATATAAAAATGGAAATGCGAGTGTGTGTAAATAAAAATTGACCTGAATTGTCTTCTTTTTCTGAAATGTGAATTAGGATTTTTTCTGTGAGTTTAGTGAGCAATCACCGTGTGTTCTTTCAAGATCCCTGTTACAGGCAAGTCCTAATCTATGTCTTTACATCAAATACTTCTGCCTGCATTGTATATATGGATGCCTCTCCTTCTTTAAATATTTAAACAATTTGTGTATCACTTGATAGTATACAAGTGGTAAATTTATTTCTGGAGATGCTTAAGTGTTAGTTATGTGGAGGCTTGTGTTCTGATCTAGTGTTTTAAAACATTTTAAATACCATTTTTTAGATAATGATAATTAAAGCAAAGTGTTAACATTTTTTCTATGGCATAAAGCTGGGCCTGTATGTGCTTTTTTGTGCTGTTCTCCATATACTGCATCAGTTCAGGGTTTGTTTGTATTCATCCACCCTGTTTGGGCTGAATTTTGTGTGTAGACTGCCTCTATTCCTAGCTGAACCATTTTAGTTCTTAAAGCAATCTTAAAAGTTTCTACTATAATATAGGTACATAAGAGCTTTCTAGTAGTTTCTAAAGAATTCATTTTTACTTAAAACATGTTTCTAAAAACAACATTTTCACTTTCAGACAACTTTTCTGGTAGATAACAAGAAGGTTTTTGGCACTCACCTCATGCAAGACATGGTAAAAGATGCTTTAAGGTCTTTTGTCAGTCCTCCAGTTCTTTCACCAAAGTAAGTGAATATTGAGTTTACTTGCGTGTGTTTACATGGTCTGATGAAAAAATACTTCTTTTTACAAAACAAGGATGAACATGTGAAGTAGATGTTTTATGCTTATGTATGGAGGAATCAGTTGCAGTTTCTGCACTCATGTTTCTTTTTTAATTTTATGCTACCTAGGCTAGTTAAATTTATGAACTTATGGATGTATGTGGGTATTTCCCTTTTAGGTGTTGCCTTTATAATAATCACCAGGCAAAGGACTACATTGATTCCTTTGTGACACATTGCGTTCGGGTGAGTTTTCATTCCAGTTACAGTATGTTGCGATGTATATGAGTACTTGAAAGACTTGCTTGCATTTCAAAAAGAGACCAGTTCTTTTAGACACCTGACATGAAGGCAAAAGTGCAGAAGCTGGTTCTATTAAAGTGGTATCACGTTTTACAAAGCCAGTATAATTATTGCTGTTTGTTTCTTTCTTATGCTTCCAGACTTTTCACTAGCATTCCACTTTATTAGAACTCTGCACCTACTACCTCTTTACAGGATAGTTTCTGTCACAAAGCAAATGCATAGCACTAGTAGAAGCAAGATTATTTTACGTTCTCTCCAGTGTAGTAATTTTAAGAAATGTTTTTAAAGATCCAGTTGTGCAGTGAGGTACAATAAAAATCTAAGAAAACCATAGAATCATTTAGGTTGGAAAAGACACTTACGATCATTGAATCCAACCATTAACCTTACACTCCCAAGTCCACCACTAAACCATGTCCCTATGCACCATGTCTTCACATGTTTTAAATACCACCAAGTGATGGTGGCTAAACCACTTCCCTGGGCAGCCTGTTCCAATGCATGACAACCCTCTTGGTGAAGAAATTTTTCCTAAACATCCCTTGGCACAACGTGAGGCCATTTCCTCTCTTCTGTCACTTGTCACTTGGGAGAAGAGACTGACATGTGCCTCACTACACCATCCTTTCAGATAGTTGTAGAGGGCGTTAAAGTCTGCCCTCTGTTCTCCCAGCTGTTCCTCATAAGACTTGTTCTCCAGACCCTTCACCATCTTTGGACTCACTCCAGCACCTCAATGTCTTGCTTCTAGAAATGGCCCAAAACGGAACTTAGGACTTTGCCACATCACCAGTGCTGAGTACAGGGAGACAATCGCTTCCCTGGTCCTACTGGCCACAGTATTTTTGATACAGGCCAGGATGCTCTTGGCCTTCTTGATCACCTGGACACGTGGATTTAGGCATAAAAAATAGCTCTCTTACCCCAAGCATTCTCTTCTGATCAGATTCATAAAGCATGCTCACTCAATCTCCTGTTGACTTGTGTACAGAAAATAGGCCTTTTCATCACTCTAGAGAGCTTGTTTACCTGATAGATTGCACTTCATAGGGAACCCTTAAGGAACCCACCTCCTAATATAAGACGTTTAAAACACACGCCTAAATAGATATCATAGTACTCCTTTTGTAGGTTTAAAGTTGTGTTGAAAATTTAAATCTACACTTCATTGTTTTCAGCCATTCTGTAGCCTGATTCAAATCCATGGACACAACAGAGCTCGTCAGAGAGATAAACTGGGTCACATACTTGAGGAATTTGCCACCCTCCAGGATGAGGTAATGTCCTAGGCAGCAGGCCAGCAAACTTCTTTCCAGATGTATTCCTGCCAGAGTGGAGCATGTCGTATTAGAGTCTAGATGAATGATGCAAGTCCTCAGTTTATCCTAAAATTTTGAGAGCAAGGATTCCTGAAATACAGCCCAGGAATTCTGTAAAATGCATCTAGAGAGTTTCTGCTAGGTGTGTTGAATAAAAATATACTGCATTTTATAAGGTTAACTTTCTCCAGTAAGGATCAGGGAAACCTAGTGTGATGTATGTAATTTAATGGTGATTTCACTGCTTATAGTCTCTATCGTGCTGTCTGTCTGCAAGATGTAGCCAGGAAGAGATGGCCATGTTTACAAGACACTTTGGAAAATTCAGCCTTGTAGCTGTGCAAGATGTACATTTCAAAATTTTACAATGTTTTTTATAATGTTTTATAAAATGTTTTATAAAATGTTTTTATAATGTTTTTCAAAATTTTAAAATGTTTTGTAAATTAAATAGTAATTTCTAAAAATACGTGCTCTGACTGGTTTAAAACATTTCTCAAGAATGAGGAGTGAAATATGACAGGGAAAGGTGTATTTTCACTTGCTCAAGTGTATTTCTTCAGCAGTGAGAGGCATGAAATGAAATATTTTCCATGATGTGCATGCTAAGGAGAAGTCAGCAAACTTGGAGCTGGGGTGGAGATTTTGTGTGCTCCAGCTTCTTTTAAGATAGTTTGAGAGTTTGTTGCAGTAATGCAGCTGAGTTTTTTCACTGTATAACAGGTAATATGGATTAATTTGTTCAGGACTACTGATAATAAAATTGTGGAAGGCTTCATGTCTCCCATGCAATTACTTTTTAAGGCTGAATTGGTGTGAGCAATATTTTAGTTTCTCAGGTTACAGTGTATTTCTTGCATGTTAAGTATATAAATGTATTTTTTCGATGCAGCTAGGTTAAAAAAAAATACTGCCAATATAGCAAAATCAGTAACAGCTTGTAAAGCATTCTGAATTTCAGTGCTTGCATGACTGCTAACGGTCTATATGTAAATACTTTTTTTAAATTTAAAAATCCCTGATGTTATTGCTGTATTACTGTATAAAATATTATTTTCTCTCTGTGCAGCAGAATTTACTTAGGTGAAAAACTTGCCAGTTCTATCACAGGTCTAGACTACAGAGGTGGCATTATCTGTAAAAACATATTTATGTCTTTTAATCCAGAGCATGGCTTTACTGGCCCAATTTGTATTCATGTTTTGTTAAGGTTTTATTTCTGGCAGAACTTGTATGCTGTTTCAGTCAAACGTTCTTCCTCCCCTGTCAGCTACTGTGCTCTCTCTTTTGATAGGCAGAGAAAGTAGATGCAGCACTTCACAGTATGTTACTGAAGCAGGAACCACAAAGGCAACATTTGGCTTGCTTGGGAACCTGGGTCCTGTATCATAACCTTCGTATTATGATACAGTATCTTCTGAGTGGCTTTGAGTTGGAACTTTACAGCATGCACGAATACTACTACATATATTGGTAAGAGATGCTTTATTGACAGCTGTTGGAGGAGGGATGCTCCCACAGAGCTATAATTGCAAATATTTAAAGGATGATTTTTCAATCCCAAGCTTGCTCAACACAGTATTTAGTTTACCTATTCAGAAAATTACAAATGGAGAAAAAGTCTTGCTAAGTAGTGTACTTTTTTCTTAGGCGGCAGTAATTAACTCTCCAGCTTTTTAAAACTTTGTATTCTAACAACAATTAGTTAAAAATACACCGATTTTGGCAGATGACAGAATGCAGCAGTAAAGCAAGGTCGTTTCTATTTTCTGTCTGTGTATTACCAAGATCAGTAATGCTGTCAATCTCCAGCTATCCTTAAAGAGATCTCCAGTGTTTTGCGTTGTGACTGTAATCTGCAATTTGTCTAGGTAAAAATACCTACTTCATCTGAGAGTATATTATTTGAGGAGTCATCTGCTTTCAGTGAAAAATTATTGCTCTGGATGGAGTCAAGTAATTCTTACTTTTCAGCTTCTATTCACATTAATTATTTCTCATAGTTGATTACTTTCTCCAGAAGTTAAATAATTTTAGGTAGTTCACTTTTGATTCAGCATTACAAATTAATAACGTCGAACCTTCCTGTACTAAGGTGCTTCTGTACTTTGATGTTTTGTTTTTTGTTTGTTTTTCTCTGAAGCTACCAATAGATTTGCATTAGGTAAGCTGTAAGCCTTCTTTCAGAGATACTAGACTGGCTTGAACTTCAGTACATCTCATGCTTCTATGCTGTTTCCTTAGTGGATTAAGCATTAAGTAAGAAAATTAATACTCCAGATAGTTACCAGAAGATGGCAATATTCTTTAAGTAATACTTAGAGTTACAGATAAATTTGATCTTAGATGGATTTTTAAATAATAAGAAGCTTAAACTTCACTTAGCAAACATATAAGAAACTTGCATACGTTAAGCTGTCTATGGTTGAATCTGTAGAATCTTGTTTAAAAAAGCCCACAAAACAGAACACAGATTAATCTGTTGGTTTCTGCCATGCATAACAGGTTCTGACTGCGCTAAAATTTGTCCTTTACTATTAGTTCTGTGAGTAAATGACTTGGCATTGGGTGAGGATGTGTGTGTTATAAGTACATTTTGCTCTGTCTTATCTAACAGCTGCATACGGTTTTCACTGTAGGTATCTGTCAGAGTTCCTCTATGCCTGGCTGATGTCAACACTGAGCCGCGCTGACAGCTCTCAGATGGCAGAGGAGAGAATAATGGAGGAACAACAGAAAGGCCGCAGCAGTAAGAAAACAAAGAAAAAGAAAAAAGGTATCTAGGTGTAGAATGTAACTCAGACATTGTTTTCTCCTTCATGGAGCTGTGTAGAATTAAAATACAAATTTTACAGTCGACTTTGGTGGTGTTACGAAGAATGTCCTGAAGTTTATGAAGGCCGAGTGTTAAATTTTAAAACAAAGTCAGTTGCTCTGTAAGAATTTTGCATTTATGTAGTTAGTTACTTTTAAATAGGTCTTTCAGAAAAACCCAAACTCATTTATATTCACAGTTTCAACAGTTTTGTTATGTGTTGGATCCTGTGAAATGTGATTAACAGGTCCAGAGCAGAATTGTTTTTTGTGACTGTAGCTAGATTCAAAGACTAAACTTTTAATGTATTTCTGTAAGTTCTCTTTGACTTCAGAAGTTGGTCAAACATGCTCCTAACCTTACAGTGATGAATTGCCCTGTTACAATTCAGTAGAAGTACTGTTGTGCAAAAGCTTGTCAGAAACTCATGCTTTCTCTGCTGCATACGTATGAGAGAAAATGAGAATTTCCCTTTGTGTATCATAGTGGTCAGGCTTTCTGGTCAGAACTGTAAGCCTTCTACCAGAAAGGCATCCAAAACCAGTAGCATTTTATACAGATTTTCCATACCTACGTGGCTACTAAGATTGTGGTATGTTGGACTTAACGCTAGCATTAACATTTCAATTAAGCACCATGCAGAAGCTCACTTTGGTTCTTCGCTATTCCTTCTTTTTTGTGTGTTTATGCTTGTCTTCTTTTCCACAGGGAACAAACAATTAGATATGAACAGCTCAAGGTCATATAAACTAAATTCCCTTCTCCCTAGAAATTCAGACAATTGCTTACTCTATTTTATGCTTTTTTAAAAGGTGCCAAGGGTGAGGTAGTTTGGGACTAGTTAAACACTGAAAGCAATTAACAAAGCAAACAGGCCTCTTGACTACAAGCTTTGAATTCTAGACTGTTGTTGATGTTGTATAGCGACATAACACTGACTCTCTGAACCGGTTTATTTCATTGAAGGCAGCATGGTGTTCATGTGGCTATTAGTATACTGAGATATTCTGTGTGATCAGGAGCAAGATGAGCAGAAATGCATATCCATTATTTTTGCACTTCAGTTTAATTATTTGAAAATATAATTAAGAATTATGTCGCTTTCTGAAAATTTGAAATAAGTGTTTTGATCTGAAATTAATATGCCTACCTATGTGAGTAAAAAAAATGTTTTTATGTGAAATTTGCAGTTCGCCCTCTCAGCAGAGAAATCACCATGAGTCAAGCATACCAAAATATGTGTGCTGGAATGTACAAGGTAATTTATTTCTCCTTGCTGAACAACCGATTATTTTTTTTTTTTAGTAGAAATCAAGCATTGCATGCCTTCTTTATTTTTGGTGGGACTGGAAATTAAGTTCAGGTTTATACTCTGATATGGTACATTATCTTGTTTTTTTTGTCCTTCCAGTCATAGCTAGGTCATAGCTTTCATCTTGCTCACAGCAAAGTATGACATAGAATCACAGAATGGTTAGAGTTGGAAGGGACCTTAGAGATCATCTCGTTCCAACCCACTGCAAGGGCATGGACACCTCCTACTAGACCAGGTTGCTCAAAGCCCCATCCAACCTGGCCTTGAACATTTCCTGGAAGGGGACATCCACAGCTTCTCTGGGCAACCTGTGCCAGTGTCTCACCACCCTCACAGAAAACAATTTCCTCTTAATGTCTAATCTAAATCTTTCAGTTTGAAACCACTCACCCTCCTCTTACCACTACCTGCCTTTGTAGAAAGTCACACCCCAGCTTTCCTGTAGCCCCTTCAGGTACTGGAAGGCCAATGATAAGGTCTCCCCAGAGTCTTCTCTTCTCCAGGCTGAATAGCCCCAATTCTCTGAGCCTGTGCTCCTAGGAGAGGTGCACCAGCCCTGAGATCTTCATGGCCTCCTCTGGAC
Source organism: Apus apus (assembly GCF_020740795.1). Classification (NCBI taxonomy): domain Eukaryota; kingdom Metazoa; phylum Chordata; class Aves; order Apodiformes; family Apodidae; genus Apus; species Apus apus. The sequence continues at coordinate 40,173,296 of NC_067312.1, read as the reverse complement.
TCACTGCAGGTGCTTATGTTGAGGGCTCCAGAACTGGACCCAGTATTCCAGGTGGGGTCTCACAAGAGCAGAGTAGAGGGGGAGAATCACCTTCCTTGGTGTGCTTGTCATGCTTTGTTTGATGCAGCCCAGGACACAGTGGCTTTCTGTCCTGCAAGCACACATTGTTGGCTCATGTTGAGCTTCTCATCAACCAACACTCCCAGGTCCTTTTCCTCAGGGCTATTCTCAATCCAGTCTCTATCCAGCCGGTATTTGTGCTTGGGATTGAACTGATCCAGGTGCAGAACCTTGCACGTGGTGTTATTGGACTTGGTGCTGCTCACACGGGCCCACATCTGGATGGGCTCTCTGGATGGCATCCCTTCCCTCCAGCATGTCAGCCACACCACACAGCTTGGTATGTTTGGCAAACTTAAAGCTAGCACTTTTCATAATATTTATCCCTTTGATTTTAGACAATGATCGCATTTGACATGGATGGCAAAGTTAGAAAACCGAAATTTGAACTGGATAGTGAACAAGTTCGATACGAGCACAGGTTTGCTCCATTCAACAGTGTTATCACACCACCTCCCGTGCACTACTTGCAGTTTAAAGTGAGTAATCTTAAAACATGGTGCCACTCATGCTTTTAAAAATAATTTCTTTACCTGCTTTAGATGTTGTTTCTATTGTAAAAAGTTCATATTGATGTAGAAGTCAAAAGGCAGGGAGTTCTAGCTTTAGTTGTGTGCAAGGAAAATATATCCATTTAAATTCTTGCTAAAATTAGTCTCTTGGACATTGAAAAATAGGTCTGATGTGGCAGTTCATGAGATGCTTGTGTTGATTTGCATGAAAATCTCTTTTAAAGTCTGTTGACAGACTTTATAGCAGCATGGTTTTATTACTGCAGCAAGCAAATAGGAAAATGTAACAAAAGGGATTTTGAGTGCTAAATCATAGAAGCGTTGGTTGGAAGTGACCAGTGGAGGCTTGTCCAGTCTCCTTGAAGTAGCATTGTAGATCACACCAGCTGTGTCTTTGTCTAGCAAAGTCTGAAAAAGTCAAGGGATTGATATTTTTCAACCTCTTTAATTAACCTGGTCCAATTATTTTTTTCTGGTCCACACAGTCTTTGGATAATCTGATTGAGGGCTGCACTATTCACCTTTTTTCCTAGTGTCCAGTCTGAGTTACCCAAGCCCCAGTTTGCCACCTCTCCCTGCCATGTTATGTTGTCTGCCATTAGCAAGGAGCATTCGTCTTCTGGTAGCTTCGTAACTGTCTTTCAGGCCGTTGGAGGCTGCTATTAAGATTACCCATTAGCCTCCTTTTTGTCTAACTGAGAAAGCCCAGGTCCATTGACTTGTCATTGTTCATCATGTGCTCCAGGCCCCCAGCCATCTCCCTATCTCAGCATCTTTATTGAACTGAGTCCAACACTGGATGCTGTATTTCAGGTGTCAGAGCATCAGTAGTGAGTACAGGGTGACAGCTTTCCTTGACCTGCTGGCCATAGTCCTGATTGTCCCATATGAGGCTTGTCAGATCTGTAATAAGAGCACTTTCGTTGACTAGTATTCAGTTGGTTCACCATAACCCTCCTGCTCATCCAGCTGGTTATTAGCCCTAGAGATTTTTGAGGTTATTCTGCCTTAGGTGTAAAAGTTTGGACATTTTTTGTTGAACTTTTCTGGTGGCCAAACTTGTACATTTCTATAGATCTGTCTGAACTGAAACTGTACTATTTTGCATGCCAGTCATTCTCCCTAATTTAGTGTTATGAAAAGCTGTATTGGAAATTAAGACTATCACGGCTTTCTCCTTGTCACTGAAGATTTTTTATCTCTAATAAAAATTAAACCTGGAAATGTCAAAATTATAGGAAATGAAGTTTTGAGCAGTTTCAGTAGCTCGCTGTAACCTTGATTTGAGTAAACTATATCATACACCTTATTTTTTTCTCCTATTTTTTTTTTAATTTTATACCCTGTTGCAAGACTCAAAGAGCAAATGAATGACAGTCATTCAGGAGAGATTATTTTATGAAGAGTATAAGAAGTTCATTGCATTTTTGGCACTGGAAAATAATCATTAAACAGCGTGTTGCTACTTGGTGTTTGCCATTTTAAATAAATGTTTTCAACTCAAGTATTTATTCTTAAACTAGTACTTAGCTGATATAACTTTTTTCTTCAATGTAGTAAATTTTTTTTCATTTAAGGTGATAGAAATACAACTTGTTACCAACTGATTTTAATATCTGTTTCTGTAACATGCCAGGAAATGTCTGATTTAAATAAGTACAGCCCGCCTCCTCAGTCATCAGATCTGTACATGGCAGCTAGCAAACACTTCCAGCAAGCTAAAATGATTCTTGAGAATATTCCTAATCCAGACTATGAGGTAAGACTTGAAATACTGGGAGAAGGAGCATTTATTCATAATGATGTTTGTTTTCAGCTGGATCTACTTGAGATCCAAAGTGTACTTGTTGAAAATGTTTAGTAAAGCTGAGTGCTTTAAGGAGTGGACAGAAGAAGGTGGTGACATCTTAACATAGTGATGTGTTTCAATACATAGCGTGATCAGGGTTGTGCTCACTGTTCCAAACAAAACTACTAATTTCCTTCTTGCAAGTTGCCTTTGGTTTTAACAAGGTGACATGTGTCTGCCTCTCCTGGAATTTGGTAATTCACATGTTCTCTTGAGAGGTGGGAAAAACAGGTTTGAAAAGGGTATTGAGTCCAGCACTTGTTTCCTGGAGCCGTTTTCTCAGCACTGGGCTGTAAACAAGGGTAGGAGTTTCTCCCTCTTTGTCCATAGCTGAAAAACTGTTTGTGTCTGTATTTTAGAGCAAGGAGGATACTTACTCTGTGACATTTGAGCAGGTTAAGATGAATAAAGGAGTTACCTTCTCCTGAGAATTCAGGGATCTGTGCCTGTTCTGTGGATCCTGGTTGCACTCAAAGATCTGGTTGAGGCTAACAGGGTAGTTAGATGGAGTCTGAGTGGGCCCAGAACACTTCCATGCAAACAGCCACCTGTTTGATACTTGAGTTTCCCCTTCTCATTGTGTTTGGATCACACTGTTGGGGGCAGATGCCTAGATAGAATCTGCCTAAGTATTTGTTTGGATGAGTGCCTCAGAACTTGCCTTAGTTTAACAGTTTTTGAACACAAGCATGGGGAGGGAGAGCAGTGGTTCCATGGTCTTCTGAATAAAAAAGTGACTGTTAAAATAAATGTCCTGTCATTAAATTCATTAATCCATCTGTTGTATTTCAAACCCAAAATGCCCTGATGTCTGTTAAATGGATACTGCAAGAGGACTGCTGTATTGTTAGAGTATGTAAACATTTGAGTATTATCTTTGAAATAATATTGCGATCATAGGCTTTCACATGAAAAGTTCTTGCTCTGTGTTTAGGTCAATCGAATTCTGAAAGTTGCTAAACCCAATATCGTTGTCATGAAGCTACTGGCAGGAGGCCACAAAAAAGACTCAAAGGTAAGAAAATGCCAGTCAAATAGAAAGTGAAACGCAGCATTCTACACAGTGCTACCACAGATCTCTTTGAGCTTAATGAGCAGTTCAGGTCACTTATTCTGTTAGAACTGAGAAAGTAATTCAATCCGATTTTCCATTGGAAATAGTTTGTTGTAGTTATTTGTATATTTAAAGCTCTTGTTTCTAAATATTTTGGAGAAACAATTGGGAAGTGCATGTGGGATGCCATGTGCAAATACGAGTATTCTTCAAGAGCTGGAAGAAGTAATTGGTAGCAGTGTTACCAGCTCCTTTTGTGAACACCATTGGGAGAGTGGGTGCCAGGTGGGTTAGAGGGAGGAGGGGACCTTCAGACTTCCTGCCAAAGGCTGAGCACAGGAGAGTGCAGGAGCACACGGAAGAGGCACACCAGCACTCCGCAGCTTTGTGCCCTTTACTTCTGGAGAATGGTTGGCATATACAGAACTAACTGGAGTGGAATATTTTTCATATATAGGATTACTTTTTTTAATCTTCTGCTGTTGAAAAGCTTTTCTTGTATCTGCCAGGGTATCATTTTGAGTGTTAAATTCAGTAGTGCTCCTGTGTCATGTTTTACGTCTGTTTTTTTCCAGGTTCCTCCTGAATTTGACTTCTCCCCACATAAATATTTTCCAGTTGTGAAGCTTGTTTGAAAGAGAAGAGATTATTGTTATGATACCTGAAGGATACTCTGTGTATCAGATACCAGCTGTAGGATAGAGTATCTAGAGTTGTACCCAGACTGAGAGAGATCTTCAGGATAAAAGTACTGTGATGTGGAATATCTATAGTCTGCCTTGTTTACGTAGTCTGATTGACAACTGCTGTTTTAAAGTGGTCTGTGTAAAGTTTTACAGGTGAAGCTGATTTTAATCAACTGTATTGTTAAGGAATGTTGTACCTTAATCTTACTGCAGATTTAATCATAAATCATTATTATTATTATTAAGCTGTGACAGAAGTTGGTAGTTTAGAGATTTAATAACATTCAGGACGGAATAAAAGTAGTACAATAGAGCATCATGTCTGATACTGAGTTGAGCAGCTGGAACTCTACTTGGAGCAAAGCCACTTGGGAGAGATTGTCACTTTCCACTTTTCTCATTTTGCAAGTACAAACACTTGGTTCTTCTCTTGCCAAGTCCTGTTAGCTGTAACAGTCTTTATGGAAATGGAGAGCAGATGGAAACTAGTCATTTTGTTCCTTCTGCACTGAACTCAGTGATTTTTCCTTTACTGAGGTCGTTAGTCTAGGAGGTGGTTTGTCTCAAATGTAGAAGTCTCTGAAGTTAGTAAGAAACAGAGTAAGTTATTTCTGGTTGTAGTTTGTTCCTTTGTCTTTATTCTTCATGGTACTGAAGAATCTGCATAGCTTAGCATTTTTAGCAGGACAGAATATGAAACACCAGGCATCTATTTTAACTACTTGGTAACTTTATGTCAATCATCTTGTTACTTTGCCATAAGAGGGATTGCTGATTTGTTCCATTGCTTAGTCAGCATGACCTTCATTCTCTTACTCTTGACTGCCATGCTGCTGATCTTACCACCTTCCGTAACAGTTGATAAAGGCAGAAAACAACCCATACAGGAGGAACCGCAAACCTACCCTTTTCTTCTTGGAACATTCTTCCTCTTGTGCTTCTGGATGTGAATAATAGAGGTAGGGTGCTGTGTTGACCAATCTGCTACAAGGAGGTGAAGGGAAAGCTGATCTGCTCTTGGATAAACCATACTGCCAGGTCTTACCTGCACCAAAGAAGCAAATCCTCCAGGTTTGATGGTGTTGAACAGGACAGTTCCTAATTTTGGTGCAGAATGGCTTCCTCTGTAGTGCTGAGCTTGGAAGTGCCTCCTGACCATGTAAAACTTCAGTGTTTCTCTTAAAATACAGTCATAGTGTTGAGTAATACCACTTTAATTCCATCACCTAAGCAGAGCTGGAAAACAATTTTAAAAACTCTTGACTGGAACACACATCTGCCAGCAACTTTCAGCTTGCTTTTCCTGATTTCTCTAAGGAGGCTGCCTACTGCCTTACATGTTTGCTCATCATCATGATTAGTATACTGAAATGCTTCTTCATGGTTGACAAAAGAATGAAAACCCTGCAAACAGTTTGTAAAGATGGCAAAGTGGTCCTAGTGGAGGGTGCTGAGAATTCATCTGGCTTTTGCTGCCTTTTTGTAAACATCACAAAATCTGTCTTAAAGATTTTGAACTATATGGCAGCATCTCAAGGACACCTTTCAGTATTTCCCCAAAGGAAGCAGCAATTAAAAGACCAAGTTCCACATCACTTATGGAATAAAGAAATGGAAATTATTGTCTTTCCCATCTTCATTAATGTTAGAAGTTGATGAACTGTACAGAATAAGGTGAAATACAGAGTAGAGATTATTATTTTTATTTTAAAATGCTCATCTGATATGGATCAGGCTTAGTTAAAAAAAAAAATTAAAAAAAAATCAAGAAGTAGTTTTAATTTAACCCCGAGGTGATTACAGCAAAGGAGCTTGCCTTGCCCCGCAAACTAAACATTTTAGTAAATTTTTTACACTTTTAAGTAAACCACAGTTACAATTGAATCTCGTTTTGTACAACTGAAGTTCTTTAACATCATGTATGGTAGACATACAGGCCCCTTGGAAATTTACCACCAGTTACATTCCAGTAGAACTTGAAGCTGTTGAGAATTAAGATTGTATTTCTTCATTGCTTTTACACAGGTTTTCAGATACTCTACTGTCAGAGGTGTAACCAGTGTGCGTGGTACATAGCTGGTCTTGTTTCTGTGGAGGACTACATCTAGCTGACCAGTGAGAAGCCCAATTGGGTTTGGGTGCTGTATAAAACCAGTCAAAACAATTTGCTTTAAAATAATTCACTGGCAGCATATTAATTACCTTAAGGATTTTGTTTGTGATTTTACCAGGTTTAGGTTAAAGCTGTTCAACCTGAATAGAGTGTTTCACTGTACTTTTTCTACTGTTAAAAAGCATATATTCTAACAGTCGCTAATAAAATCCTGATTCACTTCATCTCAGCTACATAATTGTTTATAGATTAAGTCCTAAGAAAGTGCCCTTTTTACTCAGAATATGTAAACATTTTGACCTTAAAACCTGCCATTATCTGCAAAAAATAACCTAATATTACAAGCTTCCCACTACTTGTCAGTTAGAAGAGATGCTTATGCTTACTTTTCTCTCCTGCTTACAAGCATTTGTTTTCCCTGCTCTATTGACTGTAGTAGCCCAGACCAGTTAATAAGTCTGACTGAAATGGTGAAGAAAAAAAAAAGGAACCAGGAACTCAGTAATCAACATTAGTGCTTTTCTTAGAAGAATTCAAGTCACTTGTGTCAAGTTGTATCAGTGAACTGTTTTATGTATCCAGGCTAAATAGGCACCATTTGACTTGAGGTCTGTCTGTCAATTGATGACAATTAATACTCATCATTTACTAAATAACCAACCTCTCACATGCATATTGAGACATCTTAAGGTACCAGAGTTGTAAACTGGTATGCTGAGGAATGACACACCACAAAAGTAATTACAAAATGGACGTGCAGGAAGAAAAAGCCAAGACAAAGCTGTGTTTTCTGAAGTGGGAGTTGCTGGTTGGGAAGTCAGTCATGTCTGTCTGCTCTCACACTGTCTTGAGGGAGGCTGGTTCATACTCAAAAAGATTGCTCCAAACCGGTGTCAGTCTTGAGAACACAACAATACAGTCTTCAAACAGCTGGCTACACAAAATGCAGGTTGGACTGCAGTTACAGGTGCCTTCGTTACATTCAACAAGTTACAGAAGAGACAATGGATATAGAACATTTAAGACTTCATAACAGCTTTACCTGTGGGAGACCTCAAGATGTCTGGTAACTGTGTTGTCCTGTTTATCGTCCCTGCAAGTCCAGCACAGATTAGTTGCTTTGAAAAGCTGAGATGATTGCTGTTCTACAAGGTGAGCATCTGCCTTTCTGCATTTTAGCAAAAGATGGTGGAGGGTATTAGTTGTAGCACACCATTTCAGACGGCTTCTGTCATGAAAAGTTCATACTGTGTAACATACAAGGACTATAGACATGCTTTCTGAGTCTTGCCTACATTTCAGTAAAAAGGTGCCAGATAGGCACATGGGTAGGGTGCAGCATGGGCCGTTTTTCATCCTTCCCATGTTTTATTAAGTTAGCTCCTCTTATGCTGTTCTTAAAGCTAGGCTGGGAATTTCTCTACTGCATTGCTCCTGGGAGAAGTCCATCCGTGGCAGAGGACTCCCTCATCTACCACCTATGCCCACAAACTGTTACTGTACTTTGACTGTACAAGTTAGCCAACTTCAAAGTTACTACACTTGCTGCTGGCTGGTTTCAATTTTGTAATCACTAGGAAGGAGAGAGTCATTGATTGCAGAGGTCAAGCTGCTTTAAAACAAGCCCCTGGAGATTGAAGATTATTTTTTCAGCACTGAAATAGTACTGAATAGTACTCAAAAATCACAAGAAAATACTGCTTCATTTGGGCCATTATTGAAGACTTGAGAAGATAATCAAAAACATTCCCAGATCACTTTGACTTTCAACACTGCTGTATTTACGTGAGAAGATGGTGATGAAGTTGCATCATGAATCTCCTTTGTTCACAACCTCTGTCGTACTTCAGCTTGCTCAGGTAAGTGGTTCTCGATGTCTTCCGGGTTTTGAACTAATCAGGAAAACAAATAGTACAGAAATATCTTTAAAGAGGGTGAAGTGATAGTTCTGCATCCTGAAAACAATGTAAAACACAGCAGGAGAAGTTCTGAACAGGACTGTGAAGTACTGTAGAAGCTACATATACTGTCCCCACCGCATGTTAAACAGTAGCTTCAGTGGGGCTACATAGAAAACGGGTCACACGGTCAACATGAAAGAAAGCTCAAAGAGCAAACAGAAATTAGCTGGCTGCATCTGCTATAGGAAACCATTCAGAGTACCATCTTGAAAAGTTCAGCATGCAGTACTTGATTTATAACTTTTTTTTTTCCTTTCTCTTACCATTTTCAATCCCTGCAAGAGCTTCTTGCTTGTCTGTTTCTGATTCAGCTTCATTCTCATCTAAATTGTAATCAACATCCTTGTCCTGGTTCAGTGCTTCATGTGGTTCCTGGTTGTCTGGAAAAGCATTAAAATTAACTGGTTTTATGCTGTATCATAAGGTCATCTGCACAAAAAACAATACTCCACTGAATTACCTCTGCTGCTGAATTCACTGCTATTTAGGTTTTCATATTCTTTTCTTTTTGAACTGTTAAATTTCAAAACAGTTTTCACTGTAAATCTTGTCTGAAGAACTAGATAAAAGACTCTTTTGGCATGTGGAAAGTGTAATAAAATTGAGTCAGCATTCTGATGGACACAAAGGAAAACAGAAAATTGAACAATTTCAGAATATATTAAAGACAGCTTAAGAAGAGTTAAATCTGAAGCCAATGCTGAAAACTTGGCTGTGGTGTTTAAATGTATTGCCACCACTGCTGAAATATATCTCTGCTCCCCCCTTCTTCTTTCAGCCTGTTCACGAAAGAGAAAGCTGTGAATATAGCATTAAAAAGCGTATTTTATGATGTGCTAACTTGACACAAAAGGGCTTTTCTCGCAGAGATTTTTCTTCTCCCAGCCGTTAATTCATATTGAGCAATTTCTATTCAATATCTGAATAGAGGCCTCAGAAGTAAAGGGAAACATTGCTTCTGATTGCCAAACTACTGCCTTTATTTTTCAGTGAACTAGCCATTAAAAAAAAAAAGTAAGGAACAGAGGTACATGCATACACTACTTAGGAGAGATCTGAGTCTCTTGTTCTGAACATTGTCAAGCAAAGCCATCTAGAACAGGTTAAAACAGGCTTGAAAATTTTTAGACTTACATTGCCCATATTCAGACAACCACATCAAAACAGATTTTTACAGTTACAGGCCTAAAGGTCAAATGTCTAAAATAAGCTTTTATTGAAAGAGAGAGGGTGCTCAGAGAATGCAGAAGAAATATTTTTCTACCTTAGGTTTACTTAGGCTACAAGGACCCTATGCAGTAAGGTATGGTACTTTTGTTGAACAATCCAGCCCAAAGAACATCCTGCTGGTAATTCTAGCTCACAGAAACTCTGACCTTTCACAGGCTACACAGCAAAATTTTCTCTTCCACTAATTGCTGGATGATTTTTTTACCTACTCTTTCTGCTATTTATTTCTGTTTAAACAGAAGCAGGTTAGGTAACTTACATATTCACATCTCTTTGGGGAGCAGCCTTCTCTGGCCAGTATCTTTTTAAAGCAGTTAGAAAACTGCTACTTTAGCAATGCAGATGAGATTATTTATCCCTGTCCAACAAGTGTTAACATCATTATTCATGATTTTATGAATGCATTCACCAGGAAAGCGTAAACATTTTCTTGTGGGCATCACTTCCCACTCTGCCATAAGGGTTTTTCTAGATTCCTCTGTGTGGACTACTGGGTCCACCTGAGACTGAATTCCTTGAGAGGTGGAGAGATGTCAAGATTCTAGTAAGATTTAGGCATGACATCAATACTTTGCTGCTTGATGCTGTTCACATGCTGACACATGGTTCAGGGTCACACGCAGATGCCAGAAATTGGCATCTTGGCAACATCTGATCTGCACTTTGCAGGCTCACAATATTTAACTTCAGACAGCTGAAGTCTTAGGTCAAGTTTTATTCAGGATAGCTTATTTTGAAATGGTGATAGCTAACATTTACACAGGGACACCACAAAAAGACCACCTGCAACACATCAATACATAGTATCTCTCTCCTCATCAGTGCTTTGGATGGTTAATTATTATCTCATCCTATTCAAATGCATCATATTCTCATAAGGCTTTAATACCAAAAAGTTTAAGGGCCAGTTTCCCCACATCCCAACAGCCAACAGAGCGAGAGAGACAAGAAAGCTGCTATGGTGATGCAGAAGAACTAAGACTTGTAGCTCCATGTTGCACTAACAGAAGCCTCCCTTTACCCACAGAGTGTAGAAGGCTGCTGGGGACTGACTAACCCTTTTACATCTCACACTAACCTTTATGAAACCTTATACTAAGCCTGGCCAGCTGCCACCACCCTTGCAGAAATTGTGCCCTATCCCACACTTTAATTTATTTACTGCGCTTAACAATACGCAACATGCTACCAACCAGCCTTTCCAGGGGGCAAGTCATCCTGCTTAGCATCATAGTTTAGGAGCTGCTCCCTCTCTGTTTCCTCAATAGCAGCCTGCTCTGCTAGTGGCTCTAATGTATCTTGCCCAGCTCCATGTTTTTCATCTTGAGATGGATTCAGCTCCTTCTCTGACTTGGGCAGCATCTGCTTATGAACTGCAGCAGTCTTGAGTGAATCCTGTGGCATTTTCAGTTCACTGGGAAGTTTTTCCTCTTCTGCTCTAGGCTCCTGTCTTCTGGTGTCAGCTAGGCTGTTTATTCTTTCTGTAAACAATAAAAATTATTCAAAGTAAAAAAAACATAAGCCTTTTCATTACAGCACAAGTTAAAAGCCTTTAATAAATACTGCTCTATCTTTCTCATTACACTCTTGTTTTACCTCTGAAAGAGTATCTTTCAACCACATCAATTCCAAAGATAAAAAGACAACAACCCATGTTTTTCCTACTGGGAACAGCTCAAGGAGAGACACTGCTTCCTGTCAACACATTCATGCTTCTACCTGTTTATGTTTGGTATGAGCAGTTAATAAAATGTGCAGGTGGTACAGAGCAGTTTACATGAACACTGCAGTGTGCTATACAAGAATCAGGTTTGTGGGTTATATTTCATTAATGAAAATAAAACTAATTCAGAGTTCCAAAGTAGCTCAGGAGAAAGTAGTCACACGGGCAGATCTGCAAATAAGTAAAGCTGTTCTTGTTTTTAAACATGAAGAGGAAGAGCAGGAGTACTATTCCTTTAAGCAGACATTACCATATCTTTTTTTCCTATATATCTGTATTTTTAATTAAATAAAAGCATGCTTTCTAAATGTTCAATTCAATTACAAACATTCTTAACCAGCTACTAGCCAGACTGATTCCTGCCTCACCTTCAGCCTGCAGGTCTATCTTTTTTACTGTAGGTACTGCTTTAAGTACATCTTCATCAGGTTTCTGCTGTTCCAAGTCAGCCTGTTTCAACTCTGTTTGCTTCAAGGCTGGCAGCTGAACATCAGCCTATTAAAGACAATGTACAGAGTTAAGCATCGGTCCTGGATTTGGAAAGGGAAGTGAGAGAAGAATTCAGTAGGGGCAAATATTCCTAAAGTACTCATAAATACTTGGACTGAAATTTTTACTGGTGATGGATGTACCCTACAATCTTGAATATAAATTTATATTTCTATATAACACACCAGGAGAATTTAACAGACCTTTAATCTAACTGCAGTAACCATGAGGTTACTGTTCTTGGTTAGCATGTCACAAGAACAAAACAACAACCTGTTATTCTGTGAGGGTCACAGAACTGTAACACCACACGTTTCTCCAGGGCTGCCCTGCTACAGTGTCAGCACAGCAAAAAAACAGACTACATGAACTACTGTTAGTAATCTGTATAGAGAGGTAAACTGAGTTTGGGTGTAGTAAGACTTCCTAAGCAAGCCTTCACAGAACTGGTCTAAAACAACACTGAATTCAGGATGAAGAGAAGAAAACAGTTAAATCAACCAACTAAACAACAGTATCTGTTTTAACACAATGAAGCTTACTTAAGAATGTATTAAATACTGGTACTGCTGCCCTCAGCATCTGGCCTGCTTTGAGATTAGTGACTGAGATTAGTGACTGATGAAGATCTTCCAATTTAGCATTTTAAATGTTATGTACAACTTCTACTCATAGTAGCATTTAATTGGCTGAGAGCTCTGTCAGTTTGGTGCACACAAACAGCAAACCTGAAAAGTGCCTGGAGTCTGTGCTATAGCAGCTTTGGCACAAAAAAAACCAACAGTGTTATGAAACTGTTCTATGGGGAATTTTTGTTTTGTTTAAAAAATCAGAATATGCAGAGGAGGAAAAAGCATACAGACACTTAAGAGACATAAACCTTTTTATACTTGATGCTATAGGAAGCAGTAAGAAGCAGTATGGTATACAGTCATACAGCCAACAGAACATTTTTTGTTACAATTGTTGGGAAGACTGTAGCTACCCATTGTTCTAAGCAGGTCAAAAAACCACTAGGTTGTCGAACACTCACACAGTAATCTGGAAAAATGTCTGTGGAAATAAGTGGTTAAATAACAAAAAAGCCAAGTTATAGATGATTTGTAAGGCATGATTACTTGGCTGTTTTGAAAATGTTTATGCTTAAAGCCAGGCAGAACTAAAGACCTTACTGGGTCAACACCATGAAGTCTAACACCACCACCAAGTAATGTAACATTAACTCTCATGACAGCTTGAGAAGCAAGTATTACCACAGAATATTTGGTTACTGCAGTAAAGATATCTAGAAGAATTCCATTTTCCTTCAGTCATTAAAACAAAAATGCTATATTTAAACATACTTCTTTTTTATAAATAACAGATTTGAGATCACCCTCTGCAGTAGAGATCATTGGAAACTTAATGTAAGACCATTTTCCACTTTACGCTTGGCATGAATTCTTATGTAAAAATACACTTATGCACTTTGCAGAAATAAATTGCATCTTAATTAAACAGGCAAAAGCCCTTAGCTTATCTTAAATTTCTAGCTTAGTAATTTTTAATGACAGTGTCAAATAAATTAAAAGGTATTTGCTGAAAAAATGTTAAGATGAAGTGTTCATGTAAAAGATAATAATTGCAACATGTTGTGTATTCCTCAACTGAGAATTGTGTATCATTCTTAAAACACAGAGCTATAAGAAAAGCTGTGTGTTTATTAATCAACACTCCATCTTCTCTGTTTTATTTTAACTCTAACTTTTCCATTAAATAAGCATGTATATCTTATCAGGAATTCTTCCAGCTAAAAACACTGCCTAAAAATGTACACAGATTTCCTCAGGGTTGCCCTGCACTTATGATGAATAACTCAGCTTTTGTACAACCAGAAAGTTGTAATCCTTGGGCAAATAACTCAGAAGGTTACAGCTCGATGTAAGAAACACTGTGACAGATACCAGGGAACACAACCAGAAAAAAATTATTAAGGCTGTAGATTTATTAGTGGTTATCTCACATGGGACCATCCTATCTATAGATTAAAATGCAGATAACCTGCCCTGCCCAACCTACTGCCAACTTTGAGTAAAGACTGCCTCCAGGTATGGAGCATGTTACAGGAGACTGAAATTGTTCTGCAGAGGGACAAACTTCTTGGGTTCCTTCTGGCATGATTTCTCTTTCAAACTGGAAGTGGTTGAAAAAAAACAACGAACCCAAACAAACAAAAAGCATCTGGTACAAGTAATGTAAAGTCTTCTGCAAGCAACACTGGAAATGAAGTTTACACAGCTCTCTTCTATGGTCTTCCCCACACTAACTTTCCAAGTAGTGAGAATTTTACATCTTGACATTAAACAAGGTAATCTCCAAATGATGGACTTTTAATGGACTTACTACCCTATATTCACTATAACTTTTAGTAATTTTATTTACTTATTTGACACTGTTGGTAAAATTTATTGACAAATGAGCTTTCACATTTTTGGGGTTTTTGTTGTTTTTTTTTTTTAAGAGAGAACTGGTTAGCATTTCCTGTCTCTAATACTTGATTCATCTTACAGCTTGCATACAATGCAGGTTCCCTGAATAAAAGGCCATAACTTCAGCAGTTCTCTCTCCCACCATTTTACATAAAGGACTGGACACAGACTAGACCCATGATGGAAGCACATGGGGATCTCTGGGCTGGTATTTCAGCTGTTTTCTCCCACCCATTTCCAGCTTCTTGCAAAACCCAGCTTCAGTCCTCGTTGCTTTACCCCTACCTTCTGAAGTAATTCAACTGTTTCTTCTCATAGCCTTTTGCTGGACACAGAGAAAAGGCCATATACCACCAAACCCATGCCTTTGCAAAGAGAGTTGCCACTCAGTGATTTGGGAAATGCCCCATTGCAATCACATGTGAAAAAATGATGCTTCTCTAACTGGTGCTCAAAGTCCTGAAGATAGGTCTACTTATGGTACATAGAAAAAAAAATCCGTTGCCTTCTCAATCAGAAGCTTCACTGCGTGTTTCCAGGGCCATCTGAATCAAGCTTAACAAATCAAGTCCTATCCCTGAGCAAATCAGGATTTCCTTCCATCCTGTGTACCCCAGGAAGAGTGAGTTTGCTAGTACAAAGCCACCCTTGCAGCAAGCCTGTCCTACCCTTGTGAACTTCTCATACCACATACAGCAATACTTTCTGTGGTTGACTCAGAATATCCAATAGCAAACAGCTGACATTTGATATACCTCTCATTCCCACTGTAAAAGGATGAAATTAAGATCTCTTTGAAATTTCATAGCTGGTGGGCATCAAAGACCCTTGGACTACCATATCATATGCATGGATTGCTGGTATTCTGAAGTAATTCACAATTGAGAAGGACTTGGTGGTGATGACAGACAAGAAGCTCAACATGAGTCAGCAGTGTGCACTTGCAGCACAGAAAGCCAACTGTATTCTGGGCTGCATCAGAAGTGTGGCCAGCACGTCAAGGGAGGCGACTCTCCCCCTCTACTCTGCTCTCTTGACAGAAGAAGGACAGGGAGCTCTTGGAGAAAGTCCAGAGGCGGCCATGAAGATGATGCAAGGGCTGCAGCACCTCTCCTATGAAGACAGGCTGAGAGAGTTGGTGCTGTTCAGCCTGGAGAAGAGACGGCTCTGGGGGGACCTTATAATTGGCCTTCCAGTATCTGAAGGGACCTACAGGAAAGCTGGGGAGGGACTTTTTATAAGGGCTTGTAGTGATAGGATGAGCGGGAACAGTTCCAAACTGAAAGAAGGCAGATTTGGATTGGATATTAGGAGGAAATTTTTTTCTGTGAGAGTGCTGAAACAATGGAACAGGTTGCCCAGAGAGTGTTCAAGACCAGGCTGGATGGGGGTCTGAGCAAGCTGGTCTAGTGGGACATGTCTCTGTCCATGAAGAGGGGTTGGAACTAGATGATCTTTAAAGTCTCTTCCAACCCAAATCATTCTGTGATTCTATGATTTATCCTCAACACACATAGCAACTAAGTCTTTAAACAAAATCAAAAGGAGCTGTGAACTCAGCAGTGGGCTCCACACCACTCCCAGCACCACCTATCAAATTCTGCCTGTCTCAGAGACCCAGTGGTTTAGAGTCTCCTGCAGGGCCTCTGCCTTGTTCTGCCATCAGAATCACTCAGAAATTCAACAATTGCGAAGGAAAGCAGTGCAAAACTTCATGAGATGGGCTTCTGTTGGTTGGAAATAGCAGAAAGGCAGAAAATCCCTTAAGATTTTTTTTTTTTTTTAATTTTAAAAGAAATTATCCAAACCATACCTGGTTATGTTTTTTTGCATCTTCTGAGAAGTCTTTGTTTTCTTTGATTTCTGGTATATCACTACCCTTTTTTGTAAGCTCATCTATCCTTTCTTCATATTGATCTTTTAATTCTTTCATCTGGTTGATGCACTGTGACCTAGAGAAAATATGAACAAGTGAGCAATTGTTAACTGTCCTCTACACGCTTGTAAAATATTTATTTTGTAAAATGATTTATTATTTTCTTTTCCATGTTACTACTTTCTTATTTCTGTTGTCTGTGCTTACATTTGAGAAGTCAGGAGGAAAAAAAAATGGGGTGTTAACCTAAGGACAAATTCATAGTTCAGGTGGTCCTAGTTCTACTGGAAGAAATTAATTTAAACTGCTTTTGTTAGGCCAGCTCAAAAAGCTACTTTCTTTTTCTTACTTTCTGCACACCAGTCTATTTCAGTTAAGTTGAAATCAATTTTGATCCCATGATAACAGAAATGCATAGCTAAGGAAGGGAAACAGGGAGGTACTAATTGAAATAAAAGAACAGGTGTAAGCTACTGCTAGCGAACTGAACAGCCTTTCTCAAGATGTCACCAAAGTGTAGTGCTGCAAGACATAACAAAATACATCTTACAGAAACTGAGTTCAGCGGTAGCTGTAAATTCCAAAAGGAGTATTTCCTAAAGATGCAACTGTTGTGTATCTTCTACACACTTCTGCTAGTAATACACAGTGCCACAAGTGACTTAACCTTCCTGACACCAAGGGTCTTCCATTTACAGTTCTGCCTTTCCCTGCCAGCTCCTTAACCTCTAGGCAAGTCTCCAGGCTGTTGTGGCAGTGCTTTTCCTGCAGCTGCTGGGGCAGCACGTTCCCCTTTTGTGGCTGTGCTGAGGATCCTGTGCAAACCCCAAGAGTGTTGCTAGGCTGGATTTCTCATGGGAAGTGACTGCTCTAAGGGCAAGATCACCCTTTCGCCAGCACTCTCTCACAATCTGTCTTGTACCTGTTGCTTTGTATTAGAGGAAGAGTAATAGCTAGTGACTAACAAGGCAGGCGAGCATTGCCCTGTAGCACACATGCAGAAGGCTTAGAAACCAGTCAGCATACAAACCCAAGTATGCTTTCATCCCACGGTGAACAGGGAAAAGCAATAGTGGATTTGAGTGGAATCCCCATGACAAGTGTATCTTGCTAGGGGAAAATGTGGTGAAAATATCTCTGCTGTCAGCACACACTCACTGAGTAGCATGCTGAAGGAAGAGGCTTGGCTGGGCACCACACTGCTTCTCTTCCCTCATGGCCTCAATGCCAAACATACTTCTAAAACCTTTTTCCTTTTTCTCTCCCCCCTTTGGTTTATTCCACTTTGCTTTTTACCGTAAGTTACAGACCCTGTGTACACAACCTTCTGTATGCAAAAGCCCTCTCAACATCCTTTGTACAACAACATGGTCAACATAAATTTTACTTCTTCCTCACTAAGACAGAAAGGGGGGTGAATTTCTGAGCCTGGCTCTGGCAGTGTTAATACCTCCAGCAGCTGTTTTGGACAGGCATGTTCCAGTTTCTCAGGCTGCAAATAAGCTATTACCTAATCCAGAGTAATTCTCAGGGCACATTCCCTCTACAACAGCAAGTCACTGCACTTTCTTCCTTCCCCATCCCACATCCCTATTTAAAAGCAAGAAATCTCTTCCATCATTAACAACTAGAAAGGAAAAGGAGTTGCAGGCAGATATGCTATGAACTGCCAAATTAATTATCTTTATTACCATTTCTGCTTGATGAGGCATTTTTCTAAAGTCTGGTTTTGCTAATGCTAATACATGGAGGAGTCATGAAAATAAGCAGTGCTTCCTAAGTTGGTGGACACTGGAAACAATATAACAACATAGGCTTGAGTAATGCACAAAATCACTGTTTTGGTTTTTTTTTTTAGGAAATAACAGGAAATCAGAATTGCCTGCACCTCAGTCTGCAAGCTTGAGAAAAATGCAGCAGACAACCTGAAGTTGGAGATAGAGCAACCTTTCATAAACACTCTCTCATCCCACACTGCACATAAAAATAATGTTCAATAACATCTGTGATGAATCCTCGTAATTTTTAATTTACTATGTGTGAAGGAATTCCCTTCTTGTAAAAGGAGTTTCTGGAGATTTTAGTCCTCTGCTCATGCATGCAATGACTTCTGAAGCGTTAAGGACAGCGCTAGTTTCTCTGCCTCATTCTATCAACATGACATACTTCAAGTGTGCAAAACTCATGCTCTTACATTCAGTCTCTGTGGTGTGCTTTTTCTCTCTCTCCCAAGATTGAGTTGTATTAGTTCCTGTGATAAAGACCTCACCTGCACACACACCAAGAAGCACAACGAATATCCTCCTCAGCTTCTCCCAGGCCTATCAGAGGAGTCATCAGTCCATCCAAGGCTCACCTCCATGACCCCAAAGGAGCACAGAGACACAAGGCCAGTGTGGAGACTAAATTACAGACTCAGAAGAAGGCACATCTTGTCCAGACAATCCCCCTATTCCCAGGGCTATCTCAGGTCAGCCTCAGTTCCCATGTCCAGGCTTGGAACCCACCAA
The DNA here is from genome assembly GCF_020740795.1 of Apus apus. Taxonomy (NCBI): domain Eukaryota; kingdom Metazoa; phylum Chordata; class Aves; order Apodiformes; family Apodidae; genus Apus; species Apus apus. The sequence continues at coordinate 40,154,705 of NC_067312.1, read as the reverse complement.
GATGAGTCAACAGGACCAAGGTGTTTCCTACCCAAGGTGGGGGAAATGTTACAGGATGCAGGGATAGAATATGTTAAGACTGCATGAGATTTTATATGGGACAAAAGGCAGGCAAAGGGATGGATCTCGGGTAGGAACAAGCATGAGAAAAGAGAGAGATAAGGGGATGAACAGTCAGTTGCATGTACACACATTGCTGGTCAGTGCACTTGTCTGGCTTTGCCCTGCACCTGCTCAGCACAGTCACCCCGTTTCTTACTGCATGCCTTTTTAACTCTTTCCTGGGTGAAAGACTCTCTGTTCAGTGCATGTGTGTGTGTGTGCAGGGGTGTGAGCACAGCAGCTGGAGTCAGGCTGGGGCGGGAGGGCTGCACGTGGGCAGTGCAGGGACTGGTGCCAGTTGGGATGTGTGTAGGAATGTCCACCAGCATGCTCTGCACCAGCAGACCTCCTTCCTCAGGGGAATGGTGTGAGGATACTGCTTCTGCTCAGGCTCCTGGCTGCTTCCTGTGCCTCTGTTAACCTGCACACCTGCAGGTGCACATGTACAGGTATGCACAAGAACGCTCCTACAGCCTCTCCCCCTTCCAGGCTGCTGGATTTGCTGCCCTTGCCCCCACTGTTACAAACAGAGCCCCTTTGTCCTACAGGAGCGTATCATAGGCTCTTTTCATTCCTGCCAAAAGACATCATTTGTGCACTCACACTCTTAGATACATCAGCGCTGCAAATACCAACTGAATTATCAGACGTTTTACCACTAACAAAATTTCCAAAGAAGCAGCTATGCAACAAATAAAGCTCCTAGGAATCAAAATGTATGTGAATACTAAAACATCTTCAAAAGAACAGTCCAGAGGCTTCTGTTTCTCTCTGGTTGCTGCAGCTGAGGAGGGTCAGTGATGCCAGTCAGTCTTTGCTGAACATGCTCCCCAGCGAGCAGACAGCAGTGCGCACAGCATGCACCAAGAGTATCTCAGTAAGCTGACTGCTGAGGAATGTGTTACACTTTCTTCAGGCAATACCAGTGAGCTCACACAACTCCTGCTGACTTCTGTTTGGAAAAGAACTAGGCTTGCTCAAAATAAATTGCTAACATGAAACTCAGAATTGAAAGAACTATTTTCATGCCTTCCAAGTTAGGAGATGTTCTTACGCATTCCACACACGCAACTTATTTTATCGCTGACTTCTACAGAGTACTACCCAATTGTTTAAAAAGACACGATGCGAGCAGCTGTTTATAATGTGTGCAGTTAAAAAAAGGCATTTGACTTCTTTTTTTGTAACATTTTCAATTATACAGTTATTTTGTTTTTCCACTGTGCAAAGTGTACTTACTACATAAGGTGCAAAAACTTATTCATGTAACTCCCAGGAGGAAACACAAGCATAGCAGAAGAGCAGGTCTAACACCACACTCCTGCAGACTTACGAAAGATGAACAGAGAAAGACAACATGTTAGTTTACTCCCATTGCTGAAGGGAGGAAGGAAGGGAGAGTAAAAGTAACTTTTTGAGTATTTCTAATACTTGTTTCCTAGGCCTATAATCATGTCTGGAAAAGGTTGGTTGTAAGCATTTAAAAACACAGTACTAAGTAAGCATTTAGTAGCAGCAAAGAAGGACTGTAGGTAACAAGTACAATCAGATGTATCTTTCTACAACTACCAGAATGCAATGCAAGGTCAGTAATGTAACTTGAATACAACAGTGAAATATTAATATTCCAATGTCCCCTCAAAAGGTACACAACAAGCAACAGTTTAAAAATGCATTTATGTATACTCTTGCTAGAATTATGTGAATAGTACAGGATCATTCCATAAAAGGTACAAATAGTACAAACCATTCCATAAAAACCTGAGTGCAAAGTTTGTTTTCCTCACTTGCATAGCTACCAAAAATAATAATAAAAATAATTTAAAAATCCAGGAATAGAAAACAAACAATGAAGTGTTACTCAGCAAAGCCAGAGAAGAAAGCATAGCTCCTTGACCAAGGTAACATGACTCCCACGGAAAGATGGCAATAAATAGTACTACTGCTCCAGGACCAACCGGAGGGAGACCAGCTAGCCAAGCTCCTGATCAGCCAGAACTATCAACAGAGGCCCAGAAGTCCCACCTCTGTCATTTAACTAAACAGCAAAGAAGTGGTGCTTAACAACTGACGTACACAACAAACTTCAGAGGGCAAAAGTGCCTTCACAGAAACCTAAGTGCAACATGGCTTAATAAAAGGTTGGTACAAACTTCAGTCTCCAGCTTCATTCTACTTGTCTGTTAGAAGTCCTAAATTATTAAAATTCCTTTAATGCATTCCAGCTGGGTCATCATTATATGAATAATAATGTCCTAAAACAAAAGAGTACACAACCAACTGTTAATCAGTAAGTATCTCCAAAACACTAACACTAATCCTTAAATCTTAAGTGAGGAAAAAAACAAACAAACAAAAAACCAAACCAAAACAACAAAGCAAACAAAAAACAACAACAGGTATTGCAAGTTTGGCTTGCAAAATTCAAATTACTTGATTGCCAAGTTGAGCTTTGAGTAATAATTCCCACAAAATACGGTTAAGCAGTGGCTGCTGGAAAAACAACTTATCACTAGAGCACTTTTATTCTCAATGGAAAATCATGGAGAACATGCAAACAGAAAATTCTGTTGCTTTTATTTATCTACATACCAGAGGGAATACAATAGGATGTGAAGACAGGTAGAGGGAACATTACTGAACAGAAAGAAGTAGAAATTTCCAGTAGAAATTCCCAGAAATAGTGTAAGGATACTGCTAAGCACTTGTGTTCAGTTACCCATGCCTTATAATTCAGTGGGAAATCTCTACAAAAAAACCCACATTACTAGATATGAATTGTAATGCAGAACACACTGCTCTGACCACAGCTGTACCAGGAATTTTCTGAGACCTCTGAGGTGCAGCTTCTCAATGGCTATTCCCAAATCTTAGCTTTCAAACTTTAGAGTTTAGACTCTTTGTTTTTCAATTTGCCCCACAACGCTTAAATGAGAGGCTTTCTACCTTCCTCCTCCTGCAGTGGAAGGAACATAAAGAAGTGTGGAAGAAGTTTGTGAATACTGAGATGGCAAGTGTTGCACAGTCTATGCTCTTCTCCAAAATCAACTGTGAGCAATTTCAGAAGACATGTTAGATGTTACTTTCTCCTTAAAACTGTACATTTACTAACAGTGCTACAGCTATCACAAGAATACTCTGGGTTGTAGTCAAGTCTGCAACTCCAGATGCTGTCTTTTAGAAAGAACATACTTACAGGTCATAAGAGAACTTCCTCTGAAGGTTAGTCTGGTTCTTCTGAAACCAGTAAACATCCAGCTGTAGCCTTCCATATTCTGTCTGTAACTCTTTCAAGTGTTCTGACCAAAACAGGATTAAAATATATATTAAAATACACACATACATATACACCTACATATATTACAACAGAATTATCAAAAAACTATTGATAGTAAGCACACTAACTCCATCCATTTGTCATGCTCACTACATTTTGTATACAAATGCATAGATAATTGTTGAATTTATTCAGCAAAGATGCATAGGAAGGAATAGCCTTTCTGCCTAACATATTAACAAAAACAGTGTAACGTAGATTTTTAGCCTACTTTTCTTCATTAAAAATACTCTAAATCGTATGCTAGGTTTTGGCCAGGGAAATCTTAAGGTCTATGAAATACTGATCAGAACACAATATGAAATGGCATTCATATTTACTAGCCATCTAAAGACAAGGTTGCAGTTCTTCCCTGGATCATATGAATTCACAGTTTTGTTCCTCAAAACCAGAGGCATCTATGATTTAGAGTTTTCTTCCTGATAGAAAGCTCTATGTGAGGGCATCAGAAGAAGGCAATACAACATATTTACCTGTTTAGAGAACTCAGGATCTTCTCCCTGGAGTTCCTGAGGAATAAATTGCTAAGAACAATTCTGAAGCACTAACATTAACAAAAAGTAACTAGGCTGAGCTTTCTTATTTAATATAGGATTTTGTGAACTCCCCTGGTGCCAAAATGTATGACCCAAACAGCTCTGGCAGGAACACAAGAATACGTGCAAAAGGCAGAATGAAGAACACATACAGTAACAGTACAGATATAAGTTGGTTTTATTCCTTATTATATTAAATCATAAGGGTCAGGAGTCCTGCATCAAGCACTAAATGGACATATCCTTCTACTGCTGAGGCAGATCAGTCTGACATTTCACTGAACTAGAACTATGCAGATGCAGGACCTAAGTCACTGCAGCTCCTGCATCAATACCAAGGCTTGAAGAAAGGAGCTTTTTCAGAAGATGCCAGAAAAACACAAGTCTTAAAATGGGGCTTTAAATCAATACAAGGAGATGCAGGGGAGGTATTACAACACACCTCGTAGACTCTGGATCAGTCGTTCATTTACTGTGATGTTGCTCATCAGCGCTGCCTAGAAGGAGCAAAACAGAAAACAACACTTTAATTGCAAAGGATCTGTGTTACCATTAATACCACAAGTAACAGCAAAGCACTAGTAACAAGGTATTTTCTTCATGAAGTGCTGGGTTACAGTCCAAACAAAAAGAATTCTAGCTTCTTGGGATTATCCTGTAAATGTGGGGGGAAGGGAATATATCTCTTCACTTAAACAAAAAGATTAGGAATTTAAAGCATCCACTATTAAAACTGCTTGCTGCTTTACTGTGGTTTATTGTCACAACTGCAGTCCCAGTAAGACTTACTGTATTTAACCCTTCAAGGAAAGAGACAGCATAGTGCTGTTTGAGATCAACTGCCCCCTCACCAGGGAATTAATACACCTGCATTCCGGCATTCCAGGATAAGCTATGAAAGCATTAGTCATAGCGTATAAAGCAATTATATTAAAGCAATGTGAAGCCCTTGCAGTGCACCGCTTTTCTAAAAATCCTCTCCCTCACTTTGATAAGAAAGTCCTGGAGTGACTTTTCATTCCTTCACTCTGCACTCTCATTCTGAAGAGCCAGCCAACATGGTTTGTCATTCTTTCATCAACCTCCTCTACCAACCCACATACGCATGTGCCCCAAGACACATGAATATGGACAGGATGAAGCAAGTCTAAATGAAATTAATTCTTGTGGGCCAGATGCCAGGGTAACTGAGATTCATATTTAACATTTAAGAAGTCTTTGGACTACAAAAAGATGAGATCCACGAAACCTTCAGAAACTATGTTTCACTGCTAATTTCCTCACTATCCTTCTCCCAGAACCCCAGCGTTTTGCAAGGGTCCCAGATCAGGATACATCAAGTCTCCAGTTGCCCAGAGTTTCTGCTTAAGTAGTGATGCATTCGTATGTCCACACCACTTTAATGTAAAGAAATAACTGCATCCATTCCACCTGCCCAGGTCACCCTGAAATGCTGCCAAGTGCTTTTTTTCACAGAGACTACAGTAACAAGTGCTGGTTGATTAGGGAAAGCAAAGCATTCAGTCTGAGTGGGACAGCACATAGCATAGGTATAGATTTGTCTTTGCTGAGCCTTTACACAGTCCTAGTTCAAAGAAGAGATCATTCACATGTTGATGAATAGGCAGGCATTTTCAAACCAATAAAAGAAATAGTCATATAACATTTTACATATACAGACTGTGAACATCACTGTGAAACCTTGAGAGCAAACACCTTGCTCCTCTGTTAAAAATGAAAAAAGTAACAAAACCAACATGAATAATATCTTAGGAAAGTTTCATACCTCTCCCTCTCCTTTCCCACAGGACAGGTAAAAAAAAAAATCTGGATTTGTTTTCACTAGTTTATTAGGGAAAGGAAGTTAAAGTTCTGATGGAAATGTCAAGTTTTGCTAATGCATAAGCAACATTATCAGGCTGTTCCATGATTACCACCTTCCCAGTTTCCAGTGTTGTCCATTACCAGAAACTGTCAATGGACTAGAAAAATCAGTATGACATGGCAACTTTGTTCCTACAGTTTGTTGTATTGCAGTTTTCTGTTAGTTGTTGTTTTTTTTTTCTTTAAATTAATGTCCTAAAAACCAGGACCCCTTATTTGATGGTAAAATAATCAAGTGGTAATTGTTTTGTACATGAGAACAATAATCACTGTTACTAGCTGAGGTCAATAAAATATTTGCCATGTGAAAGAGAACAATAATCACTGTTATTAGCTGAGGTCAATAAAATATTTGCCATGTGAAAGAGGCTCCTTCAGCTACAACAGGGAGGAGAAAAAAAAAAAAGCATGCCTTTGTCTTTCTGGATTACATATAAAACTTCCTTTTGGCAATGCCATACCTACCTCCCTGAATTTGTGGGTGAGAGTCCAGGAACGAATCACAAAAATCTAGTTAGCTGTTTAACATGAGCAGGATATACTGTTTAATCATTTGCAGGGCAGTGCTCCAAATTACAGCTTCCCACCTGACCATATCAGTGACACAGGGTTTCTGTTCCAACTACTGTCATCCAAGTGTTAACTCATCTTAACCTCATGGCTGTGAATTGGCAGAAATTGTTTTATTTTGCAGTTTTAGGCAGGCCAAGAGAGCAAACTGCTGGGAAGCACTCAGCAAGCACATGCCAAGACTCAGTTCCAGGAAGAAACTCACATTTTATAACTCATTCAGCCCACAAAACAATACCTATGATTCCCCAGAATCAGAATCCAGCTTTTGGAAACTGATACATCATAGGATATTTGTTAGTAAATTCAATAGAAATATAGCCTAATAAAAGTTTACTGAAATAATGAATTTGCTATACTAAGGGCTGCTTTTAAAACAAGGTGCTTTGTGAAACTATCAGTCAACTATGCCAAGCATCCTGTAGGTTGTGATAACATCAAGTCTTCTAAGAACCTGTGGCGCCTACAGACTAGTTATGTGGACTTTGACCCACCTGGACAATCTACCAGTGGGAGACTGGAGACAGGACCAGGACAAAGACAACGAAGGCTAGAATCAACAAAGACCCCCACAGGAGACCCTCGAGCATGCATAATTACAAAGATAGCCAATTCCAGGAAATAAAATGACTATGTAAAAGAATTCTGGGAACTCATGGACATGGAACTGAATATGCATGTTTTTGCTGTATATTAGTCGGGGTGTTTCACTGACTCATGGGAGCACTCATGGTGGAGAATCCCCAGTGCTGCCCAGCGCTGCAATAAAGAATGCCTGCTCAATAACAGCTTGTTTGTTGTTATTGGGTCTTGATCTTGGAATCCGTACCCAGCCATACACAGCCTCACACTTCAGTGAGGAGTGTTAGAAAGCAATGGGGTTTGGAAGCTCCAAAATTTTTGTTTCAGAACTCACTGTATCACCATATAAATACCTAATCTTCTGTAACAGAGTAAACACTGTAACACAGAACCAGCAGTTTGCAGGTCTGTGCACTCTTGCATAGAATTCCGTGTGACTAACACAGAGGAAAAGTCACTTTCCCGATTGAAGTCAATGTGGTGGACAGCACATCTTTAGAAACCAAAAACCAAAAGCCACACTGCCACCGGCAATGATGGAAAAATCTCACTCTAGCTGGACAGCAATTTTTCTAATGAAAACTGCCAGAGATACATTTATTTTTTTATTCAACACAGAACAACAGAACTTGTTTATGTAATACTCCCCCTAAGAAACAAAAGCTACAGTTCTTGTTTACAAAAAAACCCAAAACATAACAGACATACCTGCAAGGAAGCTCTGAGATAATTTATTTCAAAGCATATGGTTTAAGAACATATTCTGAACTATGTACATGTATTTGATTCAATTAATGCCTCACCAGTCGTCTCCACAGACCCATTTCTTGGAGGCACTGCTCCAGTAACTCCTTCAGCATTTGCCAGAGTCATCAATCAAGCTAATCCAAGCACAATGAACTGATGTAGGTGCTAACACTGACTGTACGTGATATTGCAATAGGAAAAAGGAATAAAATAGTGAAGAACTTATGAGAGTAAACACTGTGGTTTCAGAACTAAAACCTAAGAAAAAAGGACCTTTGCATTCACAAATACAGCTCCTACAAAGAGAAAAAGGTGAACCACAACATCAGTAAACCAGCTGCAAACAACACCACCAACTGGGAATCAAGCAAGCTAGGAGGGGAAGGCTTACACATGCAAAAAAACTGCAGAATCAAGCATTTCTAATTAATCAGGGAGAAGGGCACTTGCCTCATGATCAACTCAAACTGATCTAAGTTCTTACCACAAAGAAAAGGAGCAGTTTGGCATTGCTCTCCAATTTGCTCTCCATCACTATGCTGGCAGCACAGCCCAAGCCATATTTTGATTATTTGTTGTTCATGTACTAATTACATCTGGAAACTTCCACTCTCTTCTCTATTTTTGCAAACACACCTCCCCACACACTCACCCTTCTAGTAACGTGCATCATGTTTTTCTCTTTGTGCTCTCCTTCTTTATACTTCTGAAATAATCTTCAGGAGTAAAGAAACCATTTATAATAGCCAATAAAAGGATTTTTTCATTCTAGAACTAATGGCTAACTCCACATTAGGAAGTGGGGAAGCAGTTAATAAATAAAATCCCTAAGACAATATTTCTCTTTTAGGTTGCTCTCTGTGCTGCACTCTTGTATACTTCAGAGGAGGATCACCCATTGAAGGAAGTCTAAAACAAATATTAATCCCAAAAACGGAGTGTCATTGTTAATTTAAACCTTATTTCTCACTGAACTGAATTCCATTCAGAAATCAGACTTTTCCCCATTTTCAATAAAAGGAAAAAAATCCCAACCAACAAAATCCAAAACAAAAACCCAGCTCTATTGCCAAAGAGTGATCCAATTGTAAAAATCGGGGACTCAACCTTCATTCACATACTCTGCTAAAATCAATCTAGAGTATCTTTTGTTGTGATGAAAAACACATGCACTGTGACATGGTGCAGTTTAGCCCTCAAAACAACAGCAACCATTAAAATTGTAAAGTTAACAATTTCTTACATTCACAGCAAAAGAGAAATAAAGGTGACACATATGAATAAAAAATTAGTTTTACAGGTGCAAGGCAACAGCAATTGGACTGGAGAAAATAAGCCCCGTGCAGCTACCCAACTTTAATGACACTGTTGTATTTAATTAAAACCCAAATAGTAGGCAATGTAAACAAAACAGAACCCTATGATGTCAGAATATTAATACAAAACCCATACAGATATATAAAATGTACCTTCTGTTTTCCTTCTTTTCCATTCAGTCTCCTCTAAGCAGAGGTAGAAGTGGTTCAGTAGTTAACTTTTAAGCTACACATACTCTAAATTTCCACTCTTAGGGCACCTACAGTACCCAGACGGTCCACTTTTTTTATCCACCATGTAAAAATATATTTTAAACAGAGGTAGTTTTCTATACCTTTGCTGTACCAGTTATGAGCACACAGATCAATTTATCTTGCTCCTTTAATAACATCATGCTGAGTGGGGTGCAAGGCTGTGCTTGCTTTCCTTACAGCCTTTTTTTTAAAAAAATAGAAGATTTAACACTGGTTGGTTTAAAAAACAAAACCAAAACACATATGTGCACCTTTTCCTTTTCACAGCAGGCTTTGTTCTCTCTTGCCCCGAGGAGAGCATAATTCCTTTTGAGTGACTCTCCATGTCTGGATAGGTATTTTGTCTCAGAAGGCTGTCTCAGAGGAAGGGGATCTGGGAGCAGCTGTGGCCATTGTTAGATGACACTGAGCAACAGACAGTGATGTGCTCCACACAGGACGTACAAAGCTTGGCCCCTTTCCTCAGTAAAATAAGATGTGTGCTGGGGAAGAATTACATCAATCCAAAGAAAATCACAAACTGCAAAAGCACGTTCTAGCACGTAGAAGTGACAGCTTACATGTACTGTTCTCCTGCTACACTCTCCCAAAAGACTATCATGGCTGTGTACATCCCAGAAACCATGAGTCCTAAATAAGAACTGTACAGCATACTGTTCTTTAGAAAATGTATTTTGGATTGGAAACAGCACTTTTACACTCCTGGTTCCTTATCTGTTGTTACTAAGAGTTCGTGTAAGCTCTCTTGATCTATTTAGCCTATTTCTGTATGATTTCCAGAAGCCATTTGCTAAACTCACGTTAAAACTTAAAAATTCAAGCAGATTTTTTTAAAAGCAGGCTGGTGATAACTATGCATACTCAGACCTAAGAGAATAATTACAAAGGCAATTTGCCACAATTACATGGCCACAGTGCAAGGTGAGCCCACAGGGCACTCTGAAGGCTCTGACTATCTCCTACCTTTTGTGCTCTTGCCCTTTAAGTAGCACAGGGAGAGTTCTTCTAGAAAAGAAGGCCAATGAAACTCAAAGGCATTACCACACTGCCACTGACAATGACTTGAACATGGGAAGTATCTTACTGGTATATTAATTTGGTATTAAACTAAATCAGTGGAATAATTATTCTGTATTTTATCAGCAGAGTAGTAAGACACAGTGAGCAGAGATGAACACTGCTTAAGAGTTGCATTTGGTAAGGAGTCCAGATTGTGAAGGGTTGCTCCCATATAGATTCCTTATATAACCAGAAGAACCATTATTTCTCCCTTAAATTTCTCCCTCCTTCTTTGAGACAGACCACTCACTCACCAGCTGAAATTATTCTAATTTTTCTTTAAGAACAAGAACTAAATAAAATCCTGTTTGCAACTCAAAGATCTGTCTAGTCACTTAGACAGTTTGTGTGACTTGTAAAAAGTGACTTCAGAGACTCAAGTTTTGGATCTGCATTAAACTTACCTGAACTAGGCAAACGCTGCTAATTCCCCACGAGATAAAGTTCTGTTCAAGGACCGAGTATCTTACAATCAGAAAGGATGAATTCATTACTGGCTTTCCAGGAATCCCAGATTCAACTGGAATCCATGGAGCCAAAACCAAGGATTTGTATCCCTGTGTGTATATACAAATACATCTGTATGCACATGTGAATATGGAACACACACTTATACACAGATATAGATACACACACACAAAAAAAACCCCACTCAGATACTGTCTTTTCTTTTATTCCACATCCCTCAGATGCTGGACAGCTTCTTCAGATCAAGGTCCTTAGTAAGGCGAACTAAGCTTCCCTCCCTTTCCTGCCACCATACATGGGGCATTCCTAAGCTAGAGTGGATGAAAACCAACTTGACTGATGGTATCTTTTGACAAGTACATAGGTTCCAAATAAAACAAGTCTCCTAACCCATAAATCACACAATTGGAAAACAAGCAACATCTCTGCAAGATATTTGCTCACATGTCACAAAGTGACACTTAGGCATATACACGCTCATCCGATCACTTCAGGCTCCTAGGACATGCTCTTTCCCAGTCAAAAAAAGGCAGAAGACAGGAAATCAGTCCATTGCATCACTTTTATCTAATGCTTCCTACAGCATCAGCTCCTGCCATTTCAATAACAACCTTCATAGACTGTATCATTATGGAATATCTGCATTTTAGGACGATGGAGGGAACAGCACTTAAGAGAAAGGAACAGCTATACTAAATCACCCCAAAAATCCACCTCGCTCAGCATCCAGCCTCTACCAAGGCTGCCACCATGCACTGGATTTTCCAGGCAGCAGCTACTTCTGGCTGAGAAATGCTTGGAGTCAGAAATAACATCTTTGTATTGGGTTATGGGGCAGGTGTTTGTCCAAGGTTATCCTGTTGCTTTTTTAACATACGCACACCCACTGCAACTAGGCTCTGTAAATGTCACACAAGCAGCCTGACTATCTACTGTGTGACAGAGCACTTCTTCTGTCCAGTCTAAACTACAACTTGCTGACTGCACTTGAAGCCCATCAATGGACAGAGAAGAGCCATGCCTTGCTTCTCACAGCCACAAGCACACTTTCCATACCACTCAGGATCCTGGCAATACGTGTGATGGCTCCTGTCCAGCCTCTAACCTCCACTGTATATTCCTGTAGAGAAATTTCTGCACAGCTTTGGCTATCCTCCTTGTTCTCTGCCTGCCTTTCCAAGGAGTCAAAAACTCCACTGGCAACCTCCTCACAGTGCAACAAATTACCCAGTTTATAGCTAAGCTGCTTTGTAAGTATTGCCTTATCATTCCCTCCTGAGTTAACACCATCTTACCACATGGCTGCATAATTTCTATACCAGCCATGCATGTGTAGCCTATTGCAATTCCAGCTGTGAATGCATTCATCAGTCTCCCTTGTCCCTGTCACTGACTCTTTCAGTCAAATACTTAATGCAAACAGAAGAGAGAAATTATTTAAGAAACACGTTTGTCTCAAAAGAGGTAAAAAGAATTGGTTTATTATTTCTTTGAAGACGCTGGTAAAAAATTACTTCAAAAGAAAAATATGCTACTGATGTGCATATTAACGAAACAATTCTACCTTCTATTTTTGTTTTCCTAGGTTCTTCAAAGATTATTCTGATGACATTTTGTTCATGCACTGCAACTTTTGAGAAGGGAACAGGCACCTGATGGTGAACCCTTTACAGGGTGAACCCTTAACAGCCCTTGAAAGCTGAAAACTTCAGTCAAGAGACTCTACAGGAGAAGCAACAAACCCAGAACGAATACTCTCAATTAAATATTTCTGCCTACAGTGAGAAAAGTGACATTAATGACCAACGACCATACCTGAGACGTTATCAGTAATATGAGGAAAACACACAGCAGAACAGCTTGCAAGATACTACGCAGCAGTAAATGTACACACTGCTATTTAAATAAGAATGTTCACCTTCAACTTCCATCCTTTTGGCAGCGCTGCACTGCTAGGAGCACTGCCACAAAAAGCTAGTATAACCTTGTGATGTCTCCCAGTGCTACTGGGTTTTGGAGGCAGAAAGTCAAGGTGCCACAAAATTTGTAAGGCATTTAGAAATAAACGTCAACCATTTATGCCCACAAATATATACAACTATGTCTGGGAATGCAAATATGTCTGTTGGTGCAGCTTCTTCTATTATTTTAAATTTTAAAATATTAATGTACAGGAAAGAAAGCCAGAGGACAACTCAAGGTTAGTAACAATGATCTATAGAGGGGGTAGAGGGCTTATTCAGAAGTGGTCTTACTTTCGTATTTCACATCATGAATGCTATAATGTGCATTCTATACCGGTTTTCCAAATACTATGCAATAATACATGCCAACACTGACCGTATGCCCAGAGGCTGGAACATCTGAGCAGCCCTACTCAGTCGCAAAGACTGTATTTTGGCAGACCAGTCTCACAGAAAACTGGCTGGAAAACGCCCTACCTTCTCTTCCTGATGTACTCTGTTGGCATTTTCCATCTGAAGGCTGTGCAAGGACTGGATTTTGTCGATCTGCTGTTGCTGCTTCTCTAGCTCCCCTTGGAATTCATTCTTTTTGAGCTCCACAGCACCCCTCTCTGCTGCTGCCCTGCGGACTTTGCCTTCCAGATCCATGATCCGACCCTGAGGAAAAGCAAATTAGCCAAAGCAAATAGATGTGCTTCCCCCTTGCTGGACTCTTCTCCAACACATTCAGGGAATACCAAATTTCACAGAACTAACAATGCTAATGTCATCCAAGTATTGTGTCAGCTGGTGATGCCTCACACACACACCAGTTTTATATAAATCAGCTGTGCCGCATACTCTGTAGAGACCATCATAATTTCAGTTAAAGAGACGTGCAAATCTGCCACAGTACTTGAACTTTAAAATATTTTTTTAAAAAAACAACACCAAAAATACCACCAAAAAAAAAAACCACATAAAAAGATTGTACTCTATAATCTCTTTGAAGAACAAGGGCAAATAATTTTTTACATTTAATCCAGACAATTTTGACATTAGACCCTGTTACACAAAGACATGTAACAAGAACTCATTTATAAGGAGAAAATCATTGATCTTGATTGCTGAAAGGACAGTGACAATCAGAAAAATTCAACACTATCAAATACTGTTCATACAAACACAGAGGCATAAGATAAAAGAATCAAGCCTGATGCTTTTCTAGTTGTTTCTTGTTGTTCTTTTTGGGTTTTTTAATACTGATTTAGTTTCACAGTAAATGGTTTCTAAACATTTTGGGTAAAAATGGATCTTCAGCAGAAGACATGTAAGGGTAAGGGTAGGGGGACAGGAAGGTGAGGAATATCAACAGAATCAATCCACGTAGGAAGACCTGGGCATTCCAGGTGGAGTAGTAAAAACAGATAAAATAAAAACTGTGCATCTTCCAAAACGCCAAGGAAACAGACCAGATTTTTCTATACCAGAGTATGCTGCATATTACTGCCCATCTAGTCTGCTTCTCTGTCACATAAAGCAACAGAACTGAGAGGAGGAGGGGGTGGTGAAGGAAAACACCTGCAGTTTAGCTGAAAGAGCAAAGAAAAACACTTATTTCTTTCAGTCATAACAGCTACAAAGCCTTGGCAGCAGATGAAGGGGCTGACAGAGAGCTTTAGGAAGTCCATCCAAGCCTTTGGCTATGCTTTTATTCCGTTCAGAGTGCATGACTACACAGAAGTGAAATTATTTTCAAGCTAACTTTGGGAGAAACAAACAAGACGACAGTAAATCAGTAACAGTAAAGAGGACCTTATGTTTCTAGGATATTAAGATCAAGAATAAGCTAGTAGGGTAGCTTATTTTCCTCACCATCAGCTGCCTCACAGCCATGCAGCAAAGCTTCAGCAGTACTGACACAGCTACAAACTGCTGGTAGCCACCATCCTGACACTACTGACTAAAGGGAAAGCAAGGGATGGCCAGAGTCCCAGAAGACAGGGCACCATACCTTCCACCAAGGGAAAGCTATGACATACCCTTAATCACATGAACAGAGACATGTATCCTGTTTGAATAGTGCCCTCTCTGAGGTGAGACAGTTCAACTCCTACAGCTGTCAAGTCAGGGCTAAATTTTGGCTCAGTCACAAAGAGGGTACAAATTCAGTGGCAAAACCTAGGAGGACCTCTCATCAGCCATTTTTAATCACCAGATTATTAGTTTTCAGGCTTGCTTGTTAAATAAATAAATAAATAAATAAATAAAAATAAAGAAACATCCAGCACACACTGTGACAGACCAGTTCCTCACCTTCAGAACATGTGCTCCAAAAAATAACTAAAACCCAAGCTCAAATGTTACTGAAAATACAGTTACCATTACACAAGGTAATGATTCCACGTTGAATTTTGTGTCCTCTTTAGGAAGGTTTCTCAGAAACACAAGTTCAGATTTTTAGACACTATTTCTGAAAAAGGTAGATTTCCTTGAACTTGCTGGGAAAGCATGCATATGTTCTTATGGGTCATGTAAGACAAAAAACCTAACATATGCAAATTGAAGAGGTCCATTCAGATTAAAAATGGAGTGCCAGTCTCAGTTCACATACAACTAAGAAAAAAAACAGAGGATGGCATCTGCCACATCTGTAAATTGAATCACTACAAGATAGCTGAATGCTTTGTGTGAGCAGAAGTAACAAGTACCATACAGACAGGTCTTCAAGTTTTGGGTCCCCCTCACCTACAAACAGGTATTCCTCCCATTCCCCCCACGTCCCACTACTAAATAAGCAACAGCAGTAATATTTGTGAAAATTCCTACAACAAGCTGAAGCTCCTGGCCCACGACAAGGAAGGGAAGGATCCTTCTTGTTGAGGAGTATGGTTATTAAACACACAAGTACAGGCCAACATGCAGAGCAATAGGAAAGTTACCTGCAGATCCACGCTGCGAGAACTTGCAATCCAGTAATTGAAACCCAAAACAATGATGCATGCCATGAGCACAGCCACGAGAAGAGGTGGAGACTTCATCCCTCTGCAGCTGTTTCCTAGTCCTACCAGATCAAGAAAAAAACAACCCCAGAAGAACCACAACAGCGTGGAAACCTGCAAATTAAAAAAGACATGTTATCTTGCATCCTCCACTACAGGTGTTTTATAACACAATTAAACTTTCACTGTAGTAACACAGCAGCTCTCAGCTGAAGAGACTACACCCAGCAAGGAAGGCACACTGCCTAGGAATTTCCATCTGAAGGATGAAGAAAGGCCATCTCACTGAATCACCGAACAGTCATGGTTGGAAAGGACCTCTGAGATCACTGGGTCCAACCATCATAAAAAAAAACCCCACACACAACACCCATACAACAAAACCCCCAAACAAACAAAAACAAACACCACCAAATAATACCCACAAAAAAACCCTCTACAATCCCAGCCACTACAGAATGCCCTGAAGTTCCACATCTACACTTTTCTTGAATACCTCCAACGACGATGGCTCAACCACCTCCCTGGGCAGGCTGTTCCAGTGCCTCACATCTCTTTCAGCAAAGAAAATCTTCCTAATGTCCAATCTGAATCTCCCCTGCCACAACTTCAGACCATTTCCTCTGGTCCTGTCATTATTTACTTGGGAGAAGAGGCCAACACCCACGTCCCTACAACCTCCTTTCAGGTAGTTGCAGAGGGCAATGAGGTCTCCCCTCAACCTCCTCTTCTCCAAACTGAACATCCCTAGTTCTCTCAGCCTCTCCTCATAGGACTTATTCTCCAGACCCTTCACCAGCTTGGTAGCTCTTCTGTGGACATGCTCCAGCCCCTCAATGTCCTTCCTGTAGTGAGGGGCCCAGAAGTGAACACAGTGCCGAGTACAGGCACACAACTGACTCCCTGCTCCTGCTGGCCACACTATTCCTGATGCAGGCCAGGATAGTGCTGACCCTCTTGGCCTCCTGGGCACACTGCTGGCTCATGTTCAGCCATTTGTCAATCAGCACCCCCAGGTCTCTCTCTGCTGGGCTGCTCTCCAGCCACTCACCCCCCAGTCTGTAGCACTGCCTGGGGTTTTTGTGACCAAAATGCAGAACCCAGCACTTGGCCTTACTGAACCTCATAGAATAGGCCTTAGCCCATGGATCCAGCCTGTCCAGGTCCCTCTCATACTTTTAGCTTGTACATAAAGACTCATATGGGCTTGAGGGGGAAGTCTTGAATATTCTCAATAATAAAAGGAAAATCTGCAATAAACAGAACAAACCAGGCATCCTTTTATCATATATTCAACCCAAAAAGCTAATTGTACAACACTGATCTACAGACAGGATAGTTTCCTTGTAATCTCATATAGTCTGAAAATAAACTTAGCCTTACTGTTTCAGGAGTATTCCCAAACTTAGGTAGCTTTCTACTTACTCCCTGTGAGAACACTATTTTAACTTTTTGGTTCCAAGCTTTTAAATAAACAAACAAATCAGGATAAGGATAAGAAAAAAAAAAAATAGCACACTGTTGATTTCAACGGTAAAGTGTGTTAGGTGACATTTGTTTTGATCCTCAGATGCTTTCTCTACTCCTAAAAGAAAATAAATAAACTTCCTTTAACAAATAAGCAGTACCATGGGTACTTGTGGTTGTTATTGAGACACAAGTTGTTTCTGTCCAACAGCCCATTGGACCAGAAAAGCAGGGGCAAAGGACAGTTGCAATTCTGTTTGAAATAGACCATACTGATCCTACAAGATGATAAAACCTGGTCTTATTGAGTGTAAAAGTGTCTAGCTCAATGAATCCTTAAAACTCCACTGGGAAAGCCAGCAAGTAAGAGCAGAGAAGACCAAAGAGACAGCAAACACAGATGTAACACAAGACACTAACTAAATCAGAAATGGCTACACCTACTATTAATATATTGTAGAGTCTCTCAAGGTGAGTACTCTTAAATAAACTAGCTTCTTCCTTAGAAATACAATTCATAGCTTGTGTTGTATTTGAAAATTAATAAATGGTAGCAACTCTCAAAGGATTTACCTGCAGACACATGCTGTAATCACAGGGGAAAGAAGGTGATGCCAGCAGTTAGCAGGTACCAGCAATGCTGATTCTACTGTATGTCCAGCATCTGTCAACAGCTCATCTATACCTATACCCTAAACCCCCTGCAAAATCCTCTTTTTTTGATTCAGTTTATTATATAACCCACCTTCCTCTTTCCTCAGAAGGGAGTGCACAATACTGCCAGACTGGTGAACATTTCAAACCTATTTATTAGTTTGCAAAGTCTGTGATTTTTTTACATTTGTGGACATATATGCATATGTGGATATATATGCACCTCCAAGTAAAATCTGACTTCCTGAAAATGCTGCTTCTTTGTTTATGTACACACACAAAAACCCAAATCAAGAAAAAAAAAAAAAGTGTGCATAGCTGCATAGGTTCAACACCCAAGGCCAATGTTTCTTGCCTAAGGAAACCTCAGCTACCAAGCAAACACACATGCAAGCACAGCTCCAGTAGACACCCACGGGGCCATGTACAGCTGAGATAAGTTAAAGAGAAAAAGCAAAGGTACAGGGAGGAACCACGTACTTTTTTGTTGTAAAGTAAATAATAAAGACGTAGTAGACTAAAACACACACACACACAGATAAGCACAAATGTTCATTATAAAGCTAGGAACTGCAGAAACATGTACATCTTCCATAGATTAATCTCCCGCTGTGCCATCCTAACAGGAGCCCCTGAGAACAGAGCTATCTCAACTTATACAGATTCCCTAAAAACCAAGATCCACAGATTGCCAGAGTGGCAAAAATGAGAGGTGGAAAATGGGGATGATTAGCACCACCACACTGGCTAAGAACAAGATAATTTATTTGCTTTTGCTTACTGGAATAAAATACTACGTTTAAAAAAATGCATCTTGGAACCTGTCATGAAATAATTAGTATCTTGTTCTTATCTGTAAGAGTATTAATTGGTACACTTGAAAATATGGAAAAATTACTAAAGAGGACACTGCTTGACACATTTCTAGCCATTACTTGAATAAAAGAATTGGTATTTTCCTTATAGGAGTCACAAGTAGAGACAGTAGTCCACATTATCAGCAGTAACAACTTGCACTGAAGTTTAACTACTGGAAAAATACATGGAACCAGCTGTTTCGCTTGAAAATTTTCTGAGGTAAAGCGTTTAAAGCCCAGTTTAAAGCTCAGTTTAAAGCCCAGGCAAAAAAATCAGGCTAAGGAATGCTGATACATCTACCAAGTACAGAAATACAGCAGCCTCAGCTACTCTTCTCCCATTTTCAGCTATTAAAAACAAGCATGCAAGAAAGCATTGATTTCACTAAAGCAAGTTTGACTACAATACATTTGTTTCTCTAGGAAATCCTATTATCCTTAAATAATTTATGGGAATACATTTTTTACTCAACATAAGGAAAGACAAAAGGAAGAGGAAAGACAGTAAACATACAGAAGGATCTTCCATCGGACTAGTGCAAATGCAAAGCATTACCTCAGCTGCAGAACTGATATTCCCTCTCTCATCAGCTTAAAAATAAGAAACTGTTTAAGTTTCCATCATGGATACACACGTGCACATATTTTGGAGGAGATATAAGCAAATCACCTTAGTAAGTACCTCTACAATGAAATGTATTTGTACATACCGTTTCCCACAAAACATCTGGCTTGACAAAGTTACTACTGTTGAAAATATGTTTCTGGTTTTATGGTTAAGAAAGTGATTTTACTGAATGTGAGGGAATTCCTCTTTCAAGACTCCTTAAAAACAAAAGGTGAGATGCTGTACCACGTACATAACACTGTACATTTATTAGAGCATAGAATTCCTGACTGCCAAACAGCAGGCTTCATTCTTCTGCTTTGCCAGCCTAGCAGTGCATCATCAAGAAAGAGATGGTTTAGACTCTGGGATACTCAAACAAATGAACAGATAGCATTTTATTTATTTATTTATTCATTCTTTTACTGTACTCAGCGGAAGGAGGGTAGCTGGTATCCAGCAAATTTCCAACACAGATTAACAACCAGGCCACCTAAGTCTCAAGACTAAGACATCAGAGGCAAAGACAGGGCAAAACAACTTGTGCCTTTCAGACTCCCAGAAAGGAAAGCCAAGCCTTTCTAGCCACAGGGTCCAGCTCTGTGTATCTGAACAAGATCTGCTGAGTGGGAACAAGCAGGACAGACGATGCACTCAATAAAAGCAGCGTACAGCCAGGGAGGAAAGCAAAAGGGGGCCCTTGTCCCCACCTGCCTCCCCACCCACCCAGCCACCGCACGGTGCCACACCAGCCTTCAGCCTGAGCACTACATGAAGACCACGTGCAGCTGGAGCAGCCACTGAAAAGCAAAGGCCTTTGAAAAAACCCTTTTGAAAAGGCTGGGCCATAACCAGAGACAAAAAAAGATGATGGGACAAAAAATAAAAATCACAAGGACCTGAGGGCTACCGGACAGCACTAAGAGGATACACAACCCCATCCTGGCCAGACCAGCCACCAGGCGACTGTTCTGCCCAGGCTGGGGCATCAAGGTCCCATCAAGGGACCCCCTGCAGATACACAGCGCTGCCATTGCCACCTTTTGCAGCTTTCTCCAAAATTTCTCAGTCAGATTCTGAAAGATTACCTACTTTTTTCAGATATTGCCATAAAATTCCCATGTCTGACTGTCTGAATAAAAACATACCAGCTTAATCAAGCAACCTTGTCAAAACCTCTTCTACTGACAAGACAGTTAGTTATACCCACCCATGAGTAAGTTGGAATAAAAGGTACTAGGAAATTTGATTTAAAACAAAAACAAAACAAAAAAACACACCAAAAAACCAACACAACAAACCAATCACCTTGGAAGAAGTAATTCTTAAAAAAAGTGAAACAGGCCGCATACATTTGTGCACCCACTCTTTAAAAAAAAAGTTGATAGTTTGGGTGTGGGTGGAAATGGAGAGGCGACAAAAGTAAGTCAAAACCTTTCATTTTTAGGTTTTTAGATGGTTCACATATAGTAGTGATCATCCTTGAAAAATAAATCCAGTTACTAGTTCTCACTCATGGCGGGGATGTCACCCAGAAATGTCACCATTCCCAGTTGCATGACAAGAACCAGTTACATCCAGCAGCAACCTCTGTGCTTCCAGGAGTCCACTGACTGCCTGCAGGGTTCAGAAACTGGATCTAGCACACTGCTAAAAAACACTGCACAGGGATTTCCTAAGATCTTCTGCTGTAACACTGTCTAGGTGTGCTTTTTATTTTTGCAAGCTGCAAGCCAAAAAGGTCAAACTAATGTTTTTACTACAGAGATTTAAAGTTTGTACAAGGCACTCAAGCCTGCTGACCACTTTGTAAATATCTTTCACAGAAATCCACAAACTGCAGGCTGAAAGTAAAAACAAACAAACAAACAAAAAAAACCCCAACAAGACACAAAGCAACAACAACAAAAACACCAAAACAAATAAAATAATGAAACAACCCCAAAAAATCCAAAAACAACCGACAAAAAAACTATTCAGCAACAGCCACTTTCCAAACTTTGGTACTTTTGATGACTGTCTCACGTTGAAGTGACAAACACTACTAAAAAGAAGTGTAAAATACTCAAACACGGACGTCAATGAGTCACTATTTGCCGGAACTATCAAGTTACACTTTTTACATGACTGGGAAGGGGAGAACCACTTACACCACAACACATTAAGCTACTGCACTCCCATCCTTCTCAGGAATAAGAATCATTTGATACAGAATTCAGACTCTAGGTCTTCCGTTTCTAATGCACTTATACTTACAATAGATCAAAAGAGCATGAAAATACAAAAAAAAGCATTATCTGTTCGGGGGGAGGCGACTGTTACCACTTCTGCACTATTTTTTTAAATCGGGAAGTATCTCTTCTTCCAAATTACTCTTTCACAAGAAAGAAGCTAACAACCCATCACCCACAACGTCCTGCTTCTTTATTTGATCAAAGAGAAATCTCAAACAGGTGTGTAGCTAAAAGATGCCAGAGGATTAAGGTAGGTATTTGTTCCCATGAAGGAAGTTAGGTAAGCAGAGGTAACTTGACAAAATCTTCCAAAATGCCCACAAAAAGTTTCTGGGCATGCAGTCTAGGTGCACCTAGGCTACCACCACCTGCAGATACTGAGGAATGAAAACAAAATTAAACACACAAACTTACACACCAGGGGGATCTCAACAGCTAGTAACTGTTCATTTCTTTTTAGGAACACTGTTGTGGGTATTTTTCCCATACAACATGGGCTATCTTGTTAGGATCACAATTAATAGGACAAGTACTTGGATCTTTAAAAAAAACAAAACAAAACAAAACACAAAGAATAGGGAATTAAGTTAATTAAGTTCGGTGAGAAAAACCACAGAATTCCTACCACCCCGCCACCTCTGTAACACCACACCCAGGGTTTCGCTGTAAAACCAACCATCAACACAGCCCAAAACAAACAAACGAACCAATATTGCGAAGGCTGTCGTGAGATGAAGGGCCACTGTAAAAGACTGCACAGCAAGGTTAATTAGACGCCTGACCCGCTCCTCCCACCCTCAAGCCGGCGCGGGGCTCCGGTGAAGCCAAGCGAGGCAGAGCTCCCGGGGCCGGCTCCGAGGAGGGTGCCCAGCTCCAGCGCACAGCCCCGGGTGTCTGATCCATGCCCGGCTGGGGACACCTGCAGGAGGTGACACCACACCCTGCCCTCTCCACGGCCCGTTCGAACATCATCCCGGTTTCTAGCCCCGTTACGAATGTCCAGAGCTGTCTGGGGCTCACACCGCCCAAGACCCGAAGACACACGTAGCACAACAAAACGCTGTCGGTCTCAGGCCCGGACGCCCGCCGGGCCCAGAGCAGCCTCCGGCGACGGGGAAGCTCCTCGGGCCGGGCCCGGGGCCGCCGCCCCGGCCTCCCCGCCCGCCCCCGCCGAGACCCCGCACACCGGCCCGGCGGTGGCCCGGGGTGCCCGGCCCGGCCCGGCCCGGCTTCACCGCACGCCTGGCGAGGCCGCCGTGCGGAGCCCGGCACCCCCGGCCAACCCGGCCGTACCAGCCCGGGGCGGCGGCCGCTCAGCTCACCTCGCCCCGCCGCCGGCGTCCGCAGGCCGCTGCCCTGCCGGGGAGCGCGTCCGGAGGCCCCGCGGGAGGTGAGAGGAGGGCCGGGCGCGGAGGAAGGCTGGGCAGGGGCAGCGCCCGCCCCCGGCCCCGCACGCCCGCCCCGGCCGCAGGGTCTGCGCTGCGGCGGGTCCGTCCGTCCAGGCGTGCTGGCGGGGAGGAGCCCGGGAGCATCGCCTGGCACAGCCCCGGCCCAGGCAGCTGCCCAGCTCCGGATTTACCCTCCTGACCACGGGCCCGCCGGGCTCTGGAAAGCGAAGTGCGGGGAAAGCTGCGTGCCTGAAGTCGGAAACGGGTGAAGTAAAACTCGGGAAGGCCGTTGGAGTGTGTGTGTATATATATATACATGTATATATATATGTCATTGTAGAGAGGTTGGTGCTGGTCTCTTTTCACAGATAATTAGCAACAGAACAAGAGGGAATGGCTTCAAGCTGCCACAGGGGAGGTTTAGGTAAGACATTAGGAAAAATGTTTTCACAGAAGAGTGGTCAGACACTGGAATAGGCTGCCCAGGGAGGTGGTTGAGTCACCATCCCTGGATGTGTTTAAGGGTCATTTGGATGTGGTGTTGGTGGAGATGGTTTAGGGGAGAACTTTGTAGAGTAGGGATGATGGTTGGACTCGGTGAGCCCAAGGATCTTTTCCAGCCTGAATAGTTCTATGAATTTTTATATATATATATATATATATACTCTCCTTCCCTGGAGACATTCAAAACCCGCCTGGACATGTTCCTGTGTGATGTGCTCTAGGTGATCCTGCTCTCGCAGGGGGGTTGGGCTGGATGATCTTTCGAGGCCCCTTCCAACCCCTAAGATTCTGTGATTCTGTGACTCTATCTCTCTCTCCCCCTATATATGTATATATTGACAACTGAATGGATGAAGCAGGTATTTACTTTGTTCAGAAATTTAAGGGAAAAAAAAAAAATTAGTCAATGTGTTTCTTCCACTGTTACTAACCCAGCTGAACAGTTTTTGCCATCTAGATCTGCATGTTGTTTCTGCATGTGAAAAACAATCAGAGGAAAAGCAGAGTATAAAAATACAGCAGGTCACAGGTATTGCAAAACAATTTGTTAATCTCTTACTATTTCAAGATCAGTTTCCTTAATGACATAGTAGAGTTAACAAAAAGTGGAATTTCTAGCTGGACGAGGAACACAAACTTAACAAGGAGCAGCGTGGGGCTGTAGGTTGATGAGAAGCTCAACACGAGTAAGCAATGTGCACTTGCAGCCCAGAAAGCCACCACGTCCTGGGCTGCATCAAACGATGTGTGGCCAGCAGGTGCAGGAAGGTGGCTCTCCCCGTTTACTCTGCTCTTGTGAGACCCCACCTGGAGTACTGTGTCCAGTTCTGGAGCTCCCAACAGAAGAAGGACAAGGAGCTGTTGGAATGAGTCCAGAGAAAGGCCACAAAGATGATCAGAGGGCTGGAGGACCTCTCCTATGAAAACAGGCTGAGAGAGTTGGTGCTGTTCAGCATGGAGAAGAGAAGGCTCTGGGGAGACCTTATAACTGGCCCTCCAGTATCTGAAGAGGGCCTATAGGAAAGCTGGGGAGGGACTTTTTACAAGGGCATATACCAAAAAGACAAGGGGTAACGTTTTTAAGCTGAAAGAGAGTAGATTTAGGTTAGACATTAGGAGGAAATACTTTTGTGTGGCACAGTTTGCCAAGGGAAATTGTGGTTGCCCACTCCCTGGAAGTGTTCAAGGCCAGGTTGGATGGGGCTCTGAGTAACATGGTCTAGTGGGAGGTGTCCCTCCCCACGGCAAGGGTTAGAACTAGATGATCTTTAACAACCCTTCCTACCCAAACATCTATCATTCTATGATTCTAACTTCTACATGTCATAAGATAATGCCAAATATGAACCTTTCTTCCAGTCCTTGAGGACCATTTAAATCTTGATCAGACATGCATTTTTGCTTTTTCAGATTTTTTTTTTTTTAATATTGCGTACAAGATATTTGTCCAGATCGGAATCAGAACTTTCAGAAAAAGTTTAAGTCCACATTGGATCACATTCTTCAAGTTAGGGAGATAAGCAGTTTTCCAAGTGGGAGCTTTTTTCCCTTCTTTTTCAGTGTTAAGAGAAACTAGATCCTTGTTTAGCAGCCCAGCACAGCCAAAGTGTAGAATTATAGTTTGACTTAAAACAGGGTTTTAAATCTTCAGGAAGCTGAACTCTTTGTGAACTCACGAAAAAACGAGACTCAGAAAACAGCTCATTCATCTTTGTCAGTAAGACAAGAAGATGTTAAAAATAAACAACAATAAAAATATTCATTAGGAGTAACTGTGCCAGCAGAAAAATAGGAGGACTGTGTGCAGCTGGGACCACGGATTGTTTAATTTTGCCCTGCCTCCTTACAGGCAGCTAAAAATTCTGGAGAAAAAACCCCACTCTTTTCCCTGTCTCATGAAGCCTAGAGGAGAGGCAGTTCTGTCCAGTGGATTAATGGTGTGGGGGGAGTAACTTAGATCTAGAAACGACTGACAAGTCTCAAAACCTTAGCGACTATAAAGCCTATCTTTAATAGGGAGATGGAAGTTTTTATTAAGTCCAGCACTGTCCACAGTACGGATCCAATGAGAAGAAATTTGAGTTAAAAAATGACAGCTTTATGCAGTTTTACAAAAGTTATTTGAAGAGCATTTAAACGCATCACTAACAACAGACCTAGTTCAAAATATTTATCAGCAGTCATCAAGTACCAGTGTTTCAGAAAATACCAGTAACTGGTACCAGCAGAGGGGAAGTTGTGAAAAGATCAGATTCTTACGTAAGAAAAACACCCCAGCTGCTCAGTGTAGTCTTCATAGCCATCAGTTCTTTCCCTATTAATTAATAGTTTGGACTTCAACTGTAACCAGTCTTGCACAAAAATAAGTGGAACATGCAACATTAATAAAATTGTATCTTTATTTTAAAAAGTAATAGCCATGTATTTTAACAGAGAACTAACAAAAATGCAAGTTTGGTATTTAAATGTAAGCAGGGTGAAGCAAAGAGTTCTTGAAAGAAAACCACTCATTTTGGTTTAGAAGCACAAAATGGATGGCATACTGCAGCCACACCACTCAGCGTGGTTTCCTGTTTCCTACATATACACTGGCCTACAGTGCTCTTTCAGAACTGAAATCTGATCCACATACATTAAACTGCAGAAAGGTAGGAGGATCTCAGCAAGATCTCCTGGGCTCAGCACCAGAAGCAGTATTCTTGATAAGGGATTGTTTATATGGGCTTCACAAGACATAGTCACCTTCAACCCAGGACAGAGCTGGCCTTGAGAGGGAAGCCAGATTTGTACTTGAAAACACTGCATTCTAGGGCTGAGTGTTAGTGTCTTACTGCTGCCAAAGTGCTGTTGTGTCTGAAGAGCGTGGTCCAGAAGCAAAGCAATTTGCAGAAGGCTTCTGGAGGTGGACGGCCTGCATAATCTTTATCTGTTCAGAGCTATTTGTGGAAAATCAAAACTAGTGTTTAAACTGAAGGAAAAAATCTAGATGCACTTTGAGAAATGCACCCAAATCTGTGTAATCATGGTTATTTCTCATTAGATTAACTGGAAGCACAGCAGTAGATGTGTGATCATTGACATACGCATCTATGTAGCTGACATAACACTGAAAGCAGGATGCGTTCACATGCAAAAATTGAAAGTCAGCAAATCAGTCAATGGTAAAGGATTAGGTTACAGAGAAGGCAAATGTAAGAGCAATTGTGTTGAAGTAGATTCTGATTTTTAGATTGACTCGTGCTGAAATTTAACCAACACTATGATGTTAGCTGGCCTTACCTTTCCTTCAGTAAAATCCTGTCCCTCCCAAAGCCAAAAAAACATAGTCACTTTCTTGTTAAAGGCCCAGATTTTATCTTACGTCTTTTCAAGTCAGCAGATCTTTTCAGGATCAATGTGGAAAAGATCCTAAAGGACTAAGCACAAAAACTGCTTCTTCACTGTGTTAAATGCGCTGGTTATGCTTTTTTTTTTTTTTTTTTTTTTTTACACCAGCAGAGTTGTTGCTGTGCTTTTCACCTTTTGCTCTCCAAAGGAGCCTGAGGGATTTTACATCAACTAAAACTACACACATATGTCTTGCCTAAAAGTTTACTACCATCTAGTAGTAACTGAAATAGATCTAACTTCATCAGCCTTCCTTATCAGTCCTGCATACCAGACCTTTTGTGATTTATCCTTAAGGATCTTTTAATTTTGCTGTGTTTTTAACTTTCCTATCACGTGACAGAAAAGGAACCACTGTCAAAGCTCTGCAGAGAAATAGATTACCTTAAACCGTTCTTTATTTCCTCTCATGAATTTCTGCTAAGTAATAAGCTAAAACAATCCAACTCTCACTTCCCTCTCACTAAAAAAAAACAACAACAAACAAACAAAAAAAGAAAGAAAACTAACAACAAAAACCCACAGAAAAATACAAAACCTTATCCTGCTTTCTCAAAGCTACCGAAAGCTTTCTGGTAGAAAAGAGTGTCAAAGCAAGTTATGAGATCATCCTCTGAACATCTATAGCTAGAGCAATGTCAGAAGATCATTATCAGGCAGCAGGGACACAAAAAAGCTAAAACCATTCAAGAAAGGCATTAGCCATGGGAGTAAGGTCAGCTGCTCTATCTACTGTACTGCTACTCCCAAAGAAACCAAGCAACAGGAGTCTAACTCACCACAGCATTCAATGAAGTTAAAAGTTTAACACATTCTGGTTTTCCATGTACCGTTAACTGGAAGTGCCAGACAATTCTCTCTGCTCTTGACAAGTCTCATCCATGCCATAAATAAAGGCAGCAAACAAGCAATGAATAGGAAGCACGGATCAGTTCATTTGCCTCTACAGTAGTTCTCAGACCTGTCAGCTGAGATCTGACTGCAGTCAGACCAAAGCACAGACTTCTTATTACAGATTAATGTTAAGGGATTTTCTTTGCCTTTCCCAGCTTTTGTATGCTGTCTCTGAGCCACCCTGGATGCTGCTGGCCCTCAGCATGGCTTCTGTAAACGGCAGCACAGTTCTCAATTCTTCAGCTCTGCAGCTTTGCGTCAGATTATCAGCTCTCTTGCTTAATTGCACAGTCTCTTACAGAGAAAATGTCCAGTATGCTCTGATATGAGAATACAGTGTCACCATTTGACTTGGGTTCGACAGCAATGCTCTCGATCCCATCCCCCTCCCACCCAGGTAGGGAAGGAGAGAGAGAAAAAGAGAGAGTCTTGGCTGGATTGAAAACTAAACTACACAGTTTTAATTAAACATTAATGATAAAAGAAAATATATACAGTTCTATACAAATATGTTCAGGTATGTGCAAAAGCCTCTTGCCTCTCCCCACCCCCAGCAACTCCCACAGCATCTCCTGAGCTGGGAACAGTCCCAAAAAGTCCCGGAGCTGCTGCTGGAGAAAGCACAGAGTCATGAGGGTCAGGAGAGCTCGAGCCTGGGGCTCAACAGTGATGGATGGACGGAGTCCTCCCCAGACGCTGGCCACGGAGGGAAGAGAAGGGAAGAAGAAGCAGGAAGGAAGTTGTCTTCTGTGATCTCTGACCTTCCTCTGAGCTTACGTAGATATATGGAATGGAATATCTCTGGCCAATTTTGCTGTCCATCTAGTTACAAACAGGACTCTTCTACTGTGGTAGCCTCTGTGGCAGCAGAGCGAAGACTCGACCTTGGAGTTCCGGCAGTAACATGAACATTCCAGTGTTATTGGTCCACTAGCTGAACTATCCCATTAGGGATAACTGTAAAGGAAAGGGTTCCTTTTCCCTGTCTTGAATACGTCACCCACAGAGGCACACCCAGCTTCCCTACTTGGCTGGGCCTTGCCCAGAAGCCGGGCTGGAATTGCAGCCAGGGGGGCTTCCAGCAGCTTCTCACAGGAGTCACACCTTGTGGGTCCCCCCCAAACCCTGCCACACTAACCCAAAACAAGGATTTTGGGTTCAAAAGAGACAAATGCCAGGTCAGTTCTGGGAGCACCCCAGTTTCCTCTGCTTCTGTCCTGCAAGACCAAGTGCTGGATCCTTAACAAAACCTTTTGCTGCTGCTTCAGGAATCGTCCCTCCCGTCGTCTTGGTTTACAGAACAGTGGACACAGTGAAAAGAGTGTAAATATAAAACATTGAAGCAAGTAAACAGTGTTTTAATTAAACAGTGTAAATAAAAAAACATTTAAACCATGAAACAACAAAACAGTCAAACAATTAAACAGCGTAATCATCAAATATTTCAACAATTAAACAGTGAAACAGAGAAACTATTAAACTATGAAACTATGAAAGATGTAAACATTTAACCAATTACACAATGATATAATTAAACAATGCACATTTAAAAGATCGAAGCAATGAAACAGCAAAACAGCCAAAAAATTAAGCAGTGTAAATATCAAACATTTAAAGAATTAAACGGCAAAAGGGTAAAACAATTGAACAGTGAAAATTAAAGCATTTAAACAATTAACCAGTGAAGTGGTGAAAAATCCACACTGAAAATATAACGTATTTAAACAATTAAACAGCAAAATACTGAAGGAATTTGGTGTAAATGTAAATCGTTTAAACAGCTGAACAGTGAAACAGTCAAACAACTGACAGGGGAAATATCAAACATTTAAACAATTAATCAGCAAAACGGTGGAAAAAAAAACCAAACAGTGAAAATATCAAACAACTCCAAAAGTGCATTTCCTCTAGCCCCTTCCTGGTAAGAAATTCGAATGCTAAAAATACAGGTTTCTTTGAATAGACAATATAGAATAGATTCTATAAAAACACCTAAAGAGGCAGACTTGCTGGATGTATAGACCTTTTTCATTCTGGCAAAGGGGAATCACCACATTCAAACACCTCCTCCATGTTGACAGTGTTGGTGAGGCAATCGCTTGTCCCTTCATCCCTGGGATTCTGCAGGAAGCAGCAGCCATGAAAGTTTTGTCCCAGCCCAGCTTGTTCTGATGGGATTGGGTGAGGAACCTGTCCCTGCCCCTGGGGACCTTTGGGATGCTGCCCATGGACCGCCAAGTCCAGGGCATGCATGACGGGGCTGGTTGGAGGCAGAAGGGCAAGATCCCCAAAAGCGGACAAGTCTGCGTTCAGGTTGGTGTTGAAGATGGCTTCCCAGTCCAAATCACCTTTCCAGCATCTCAGCTCCTCTTGCTCTTCCTGGGTGAACAAGGCCAAGTTGGAAAGCCAGACCACCCTGGCGGGTCGGTCGGGTGAGGGCTGCTGGCGCTTCTACCCTGCTTGGCCATCAACAGGATCCCAGGTCTGGCTGCCAGTGGTTTCTTCCAACTCTTCCACCAGCTGCTGTGACTCTCTGCTGACCCTGAGGATGTTAATGGGGGGGCAAACTGAAGCAGCTGGGCTGGCCTCACTCCGTGGTTCTTGCTGGGCTGTTTTTGTGAAGGCCGGGTGGATCTGCACGGGGGACCTCCTCTGCTCTCTGAAGGCACCCTTCTTGAGCTGGTCGCTGCACAGGGGATCGATCTTTCCCAGGCTCATCCTTCTCCCGGGGCACCCTGATGAAGCACTTGTGTGCAAGCATCGGGGTGTTCAGCAGCCCTGAACCTCGGGGAAATTCCCTCAGACCCCCGTGCCCAGTGTCTCCCAACCCTGGCAGGCTGGAGCTGCCCAGCAAGCTTTGCCCGAGCAGCCCGGCTGAGCCCTCAGCGTTCCTGTCCCACCACCCTCCCCTGCGAGCCTGCCGCTTCCCGCACACTCCAGCCCAGCCAGGAGCTCCTCCAGCTGCAGGTCAGAAGTGCTCACCTTCGAGATGACAGCCAAGAGCAGCACAGGCTGGCTTCCCAGGTTCACGTCTTCACCATGGTCCAGAGCCTCCCGCAGCTCCCACGGCTCCATCCCGCTGGCAGCTCTGCTGAATATCCCCTCCTCCGTCGGTCCTTGCTACTGCAGGACGTCCGGCAGCTCCTGTGGCAGAGGCAGGAGGACAGCGACTTGGCTGAGGAGCTGCCTTCCAACAGCAGTGGCCAGAGCACTGCTCCCTTGCTGGGGTTGGAGAACCCAATCTGCCATCCCCACTGGGGACGCTGCCTGTGGAGCAGGCAGAGGGAGGGCTGGGACCCCCTGTTCAGGCTGGCTGACCTGGGTGGGCTGGGGCAGCACGTCATCCTCCCCGCAGAGCGCTGCTGGGCGCTGCCCAAAGAGTGTCCTGCTGCAGCCAGAGCCCGCCTGCCCTGCAGCCTGGGCAGGGGGCCAGGGCAGCCCCTTGCTCCTCCTCCTCCTGCTGCTGCTTCTGCTCTCTCCTGCTGCAAAGGAAAACCATTCAGAGTCCATCCATGGAGACCACCAGGCCAACACTCCTGAAGCCAGCCCTGCCTGCAGCTCGGTGTTGAGCACTGCAGAAGGACAGGCAGGGAGCCAGTGGCCGGAGCTGTGGCTCTGGCTCAGAGGCTCCCGAGAGCCGATACGACAGCAGGACAGCGTGTCCCAGCCCTCATCATCCTGCCCTCCTCCAAGCTGTGTCCCCGCAGAACCAGGTCCAGTGGCTGCTGCTCAGCGGGTCTCCTTGCTCCTCCTTGTCCCTTGGGCTGCTCAACCTGCATGGCAACACTCAGGAAACAAGTGAGTGCAGCTCAACCTCTTGCAGGAGGTTGCCTTTCTTTCCAAAACTCACCTGGTACACGGAGAAGTCCCCCTCTGCTGCTCGATGGGGATGTCTCAGACCCTTCCTTGGGATCAGCCTGCAAGAACCAGGCTGTGCTTGGAGCGCAGCCCCGCAGCAGAAAGGGCCACCAGCACCAGCAGCCTGAGCATGGCACAGCTGGGACCCTCTGCCCTCCCAGGCTCCCGGCCCCACACCGCGGGTTACTTCTCAGCACCACCAGCCTGGTGTTCCTGGTGGCTCCCCAACTCTCTCTGCTCCAGGAATGGCACCACAGGAACCTTCCTCCCCTCCCGCACAAGCTGATCCCACACAAGCTGATCCCTGTCACAGCTCCTTGCTGGCACCCGTACCAGCCCAAGGAAGGTGAAAGGCAGCCATGCTCACCTCCGCCTGGCCCTGCAACAACCTCTCCAGGCTCCTGTCTCTGAAGGTCCTCCACTGGGCAAGAGAGAAGGAGGGGAAGAAGGTGAGCAGTGATACCTCTGCTACTGGGCTGCGGGAGCAGGGCCTGGGGGGACAGAGCCCAGACCAGAGAGACACGGCATGGCAGCAGCTGAGCTCCTCCTGCAAGCCTCTGAGCAGTGGCAGGCAGGTCTCGTAGGCTCCCTTGGCTCCTTCTGCTCTGCTGTGCATCAGGCAGGGACAGGCAGAGAGCTGGCTGAGCCCCCAGCTGCCTCTTCCCTCTCTCCAGGCACCTCTGCCCAAGAGCTGCCGCAGCCACAGGGGCACTTCTCCCCAGCTGGGAGCTGCGCTGCCCCGTCCGGCTGCGCCTGCAGCCTCCCCCCGCCTTACCCTGCAGGGTGCCCAGCCACAGCTCCTTCAGCACCGGGGAGCTGCAGGAAGAGAGGAGAACCAGCATCAGGCCCTGCTGCCCCCCCAGCCTCGGGCAGAGCCCACGCACAGGGCGGCAGGGGCATGGCCGGGAACCTCTCCTGCCCGCCCGTGGGACGTGGCAGCAGGACTCACCCCAGATCAGCAGCGCAAGAGCCAGGGGGCCAGGCAAAGATGAGGGAGATCATGTCCTCATCGCTGCCTCCCTCCTCCTCTGCTTCTTGCTCCCGGGCAACCTCTTCCAGGTTTCACTTACTTCCTAATTGGTGGAGCCTGGAGATGAGACGACGTGAAGGCAGGAAGGGCTGTCCCACTGCTGGCTGGCGGCTTCACTCATAGGGACCAAGTCTGTGATTTCTGAAACGCACCATTACAAGCTGAACAGCTTTTGACAAGTCGCTAAATACACCGGGCTTGGTTGCCTTCCCCAACCCAGCCAGCACGACTCGTTCTACTGCTGCTGGCGGGGTGGCCTCTTGGGGGGCTGGGAGGAGTCCTGGGGACTGCTGGCTCTCCTCTTCGGGGCTCGCCGTGGCCTCCCAGGGGAGCAGTCCCTGCCCTGGCTGGGAGTCGAGGGACCGGGCACAGCTTCCTCCGGATCCTCAAGCTGCTCTTCCTGCTCCCCACGGGCGGGAATGGGGATGCTGGTGGTGCTTCTGGGAGCCCCCTGAAGAGCAGCAGCTGAGGTGGTGGGACGCTCGTCTTCAGGGGCTCCCGCAGGGCTGCTGGAGGGGCCTGGACCGGAGTCAGGAGGCCCCCTTGGGGAGGCAGCAGGACGCTCCCGCCTCTTGGCAGCCCCGCGGCCCTGCAGGCCCAGCAGCTGGTGAGCTTCCCTGCCGCAGCGCTGCACAGCCACGTCGAGGAGGTCTTCAACAAACCTGGCAGCGCGATCCTGGAGGCTGTCCTGCAGCAGCCGGAGCAGGGCCTCTTGGTCCAGCCCGGAGAGGCCCAGGACACACGTGACGAGCTCCCCCAGGGTGACGGCAACGGAAGGCTGCTCCGCAAAGATCTGCCCCAGCTGCTGGTGGACCCAGGGCATAATGCGCTGCAGGAGGGCCGGGTGGTCGTCAAACAGGGTGGCCCAGGTGTCAGGCTGGAGGCCGCCCACTGCAGCCCTGGGCCCCGACTCCACCACCTGTGCCTGGGGCGGCGCAGCGGGAGGGGAGCACGGAGGGGCTGAGCGCCTTCGTGCTCTTCTTGCACGGGGCCTGCTGAGAGGAGGATGCCTTCGGGAGGCAGCAGGACGCTCCTGCCTCTCGGCAGCACGGCGACCCTGCAGGCCCAGCAGCTGGCACGCCTCCCTGATGGCCCGTTCCATGGCGGCCTGAACAGGTGGCTCCAAAAATGTCGCCGTGACGTTTTGGAGGGAGGACCCCAGGAGCTGGTTCAGTGTGTCTTCCTCCAGCCTGAAGAGGACCAGAAGGGGCACAACAAGATCCTCCATCACCTCTGCCACAGAATGCTGGTTCTGCATGGACAGTTCCAGCTCCTCCAGGATCCAGGGCATAAGGGTCGGCAGGAGAGCTGGGCGTTCCTGGAAAAGAGTCGCCCAGATGTCGGGCTGCAGGTCACCTGGAGGTGCCCCGGGCACCAGCCCCGCAGGCTCTTGTCCTGATGCTGCAGGGCTGTGGACAGCTGGATGGCCAGGACCTCCTCCTGACTGCTGGTGGACAGCTGGTGGAGATGCAGGTGGCAAGATGACATGCTCCTCAAAGTTGTCATCTGCCTGCACCGAGTGCACAATGGAGCAGATCCTCCTCTTGCAGAGGGGGCACTCGGGCTTGCTGTGGGCCCAGTGCAGGATGCAGCTGTAACAAAACTGGTGCAGGCACGGCAGCACGTAGCTGGTGCCCTCTCGGCTGCCCAGGCAGATGGGACAGCGGTTGTCCAGCTCCGTAGCCCTGCTCTCCCTGGGCTGTGGTGGGGGGGAGGTGGGCATGTTGAGCTGCTCCCTCCCAACAGCTCTGCAGAAGCTGGTGTCACACTAGGAAAGCAAGAGAAGCCCCAGTCATGGGCTGGCCTGGGCAGGGGGCAAAGAAATGCCCAGCTTCTTGCAGAAGGAAACCCTCCCAGCTCCTCAGGATGAGCTTTTCCCTGCCAGCTCACCTCTGCTGCTGCGAGCGTGCCTCCTGGTGCCCCGGCTGCCTGCAGCTGGCAGGGCCGGGGAGAAGCCTTTACTGGCTCTGGCGCCGAGGGTGAAGATCTCCCAGGAACAAGCTCCACAATCGCAAGCTCAGCTCCAAGGGACACTGACCGCTCCAGCCTCACCAAGGGCTCAGCTGGAGTGCCGGTAACTGAAACTCCAACCTGATTGGGTGGCTCCAGCACCTGTTGCTTGGGACTTCACCAATCACCTCTCAGGGTTTCATGACAGCCTGTCCTTCCCCTCGGTCCTTGCCCAAGTAGCCCTGCACCCCAGCATGCAGCCCCAAAGGCGTCGGGGCACCTCACAGCACACCCCCCTGCCTCTGGGGAAGGCATCAAGGGGATGGGGACGCGCTCTTCCCAGCACCGCCTAGTGGGAGGGAGAGAGGTGGTGGCAACTCCTGAAACTAGAGAGGTTCAGGCTGGAGACGAGGAATCCAAACCAAAAGCCTTGTGAGCATCATGAAGTACTCGGGTGGGTTGCCCAGGCAGACTGTGAGGTCCCTGAGCCCAAAGGTCAGCCTCCAAGACCCGAGTGGCCATGACCCAGAGCATCCAGGTCTGTGTTCGTTGCTGACCCTGCCCTGAGCCAGTCGCTGCACAAGAGACCTCCTTCGTCCCCTTCGAGTAGAAGCGGTTCTTGGTGGGACTGGTAGGACCAGAGATGAAGAGGAACATCTGAGCGTGAAACCCTCAGGACAGGCAGAAAAAGGGCTGTGAGAGGGGCAGGTGTTGATGGCATACCGTATCTTACATATAGTCTCTATATTTTACCAGCTGTCAAATGAAGGATTCTCCCCCAGAGTCAGATTACCTTGAGGTACACATTGTACTACACCATCCTCCGTCATCACACACCAGGTATGCCCAGGTCCCTGAGCAAAAGCAACACCCCGGACAGGTTTGCCTTTGTCTGAAGCAGGATGGACCCAAACACTTTTACCAGCAGGTTTCTTTCACATACCACAGGGACTTTATACCCATCTGCAATATGTAAAAGGTCTGACTGAGCAGGACCAGCCCACTTGATGGATCCCCTGGTAGATGGAGGGGCCTGTTATTTTGTTAATCACATCCATTGGGATCTGGAGACATCCATCTTGCCACCTGATTTCCAGGAACTGAATCTCTGGTGTAGGTCCCTTGACCTTGCTTCTTTTTTATAGCAAAACCAGCATCCAGAAGAATCTGGATGATCTTTTTACCTTTCTCAAAGACTTCTCCTGGTGTGTCACCCCACACAATGATGTCATCGATCTACTGCAGTGTTCTGGAGCTCCACCCTTCTCCAGTGCAGCATGGCAAATGGTTGAGCCGTCTTTCCACCCCTGGGGCAGTCAATTCCAGGTGTACTGGGGGTTGATCTCTTGCCTCCCCCCACCGCCAGCAACTCCCACAGCATCTCCTGAGCTGGGAACAGTCCCAAAAAGTCCCGGAGCTGCTGCTGGAGAAAGCACAGAGTCATGAGGGTCAGGAGAGCTCGAGCCTGGGGCTCGACAGTGATGGATGGACAGAGTCCTCCATGGACGCCGGCCATGGAGGGAAGAGAAGGGAAGAAGAAGCAGGAAGGAAGTTGTCTTCTGTGATCTCTGACCTTCCTCTGAGCTTACGTAGATATATGGAATGGAATATCTCTGGCCAATTTTGCTGTCCATCTAGTTACAAACAGGACTCTTCTGCTGTGGTAGCCTCTGTGGCAGCAGAGCGAAGACTCGACCTTGGAGTTCCGGCAGTAACATGAACATTCCAGTGTTATTGGTCCACTAGCTGAACTATCCCGTTAGGGATAACTGTAAAGGAAAGGGTTCCTTTTCCCTGTCTTGAATACGTCACCCACAGAGGCACACCCAGCTTCCCTACTTGGCTGGGCCTTGCCCAGAAGCCGGGCTGGAATTGCAGCCAGGGGGGCTTCCAGCAGCTTCTCACAGGAGTCACACCTTGTGGGTCCCCCCCAAACCCTGCCACACTAACCCAAAACAAGGATTTTGGGTTCAAAAGAGACAAATGCCAGGTCAGTTCTGGGAGCACCCCAGTTTCCTCTGCTTCTGTCCTGCAAGACCAAGTGCTGGATCCTTAACAAAACCTTTTGCTGCTGCTTCAGGAATCGTCCCTCCCGTCGTCTTGGTTTACAGAACAGTGGACACAGTGAAAAGAGTGTAAATATAAAACATTGAAGCAAGTAAACAGTGTTTTAATTAAACAGTGTAAATAAAAAAACATTTAAACCATGAAACAACAAAACAGTCAAACAATTAAACAGCGTAATCATCAAATATTTCAACAATTAAACAGTGAAACAGAGAAACTATTAAACTATGAAACTATGAAAGATGTAAACATTTAACCAATTACACAATGATATAATTAAACAATGCACATTTAAAAGATCGAAGCAATGAAACAGCAAAACAGCCAAAAAATTAAGCAGTGTAAATATCAAACATTTAAAGAATTAAACGGCAAAAGGGTAAAACAATTGAACAGTGAAAATTAAAGCATTTAAACAATTAACCAGTGAAGTGGTGAAAAATCCACACTGAAAATATAACGTATTTAAACAATTAAACAGCAAAATACTGAAGGAATTTGGTGTAAATGTAAATCGTTTAAACAGCTGAACAGTGAAACAGTCAAACAACTGACAGGGGAAATATCAAACATTTAAACAATTAATCAGCAAAACGGTGGAAAAAAAAACCAAACAGTGAAAATATCAAACAACTCCAAAAGTGCATTTCCTCTAGCCCCTTCCTGGTAAGAAATTCGAATGCTAAAAATACAGGTTTCTTTGAATAGACAATATAGAATAGATTCTATAAAAACACCTAAAGAGGCAGACTTGCTGGATGTATAGACCTTTTTCATTCTGGCAAAGGGGAATCACCACATTCAAACACCTCCTCCATGTTGACAGTGTTGGTGAGGCAATCGCTTGTCCCTTCATCCCTGGGATTCTGCAGGAAGCAGCAGCCATGAAAGTTTTGTCCCAGCCCAGCTTGTTCTGATGGGATTGGGTGAGGAACCTGTCCCTGCCCCTGGGGACCTTTGGGATGCTGCCCATGGACCGCCAAGTCCAGGGCATGCATGACGGGGCTGGTTGGAGGCAGAAGGGCAAGATCCCCAAAAGCGGACAAGTCTGCGTTCAGGTTGGTGTTGAAGATGGCTTCCCAGTCCAAATCACCTTTCCAGCATCTCAGCTCCTCTTGCTCTTCCTGGGTGAACAAGGCCAAGTTGGAAAGCCAGACCACCCTGGCGGGTCGGTCGGGTGAGGGCTGCTGGCGCTTCTACCCTGCTTGGCCATCAACAGGATCCCAGGTCTGGCTGCCAGTGGTTTCTTCCAACTCTTCCACCAGCTGCTGTGACTCTCTGCTGACCCTGAGGATGTTAATGGGGGGGCAAACTGAAGCAGCTGGGCTGGCCTCACTCCGTGGTTCTTGCTGGGCTGTTTTTGTGAAGGCCGGGTGGATCTGCACGGGGGACCTCCTCTGCTCTCTGAAGGCACCCTTCTTGAGCTGGTCGCTGCACAGGGGATCGATCTTTCCCAGGCTCATCCTTCTCCCGGGGCACCCTGATGAAGCACTTGTGTGCAAGCATCGGGGTGTTCAGCAGCCCTGAACCTCGGGGAAATTCCCTCAGACCCCCGTGCCCAGTGTCTCCCAACCCTGGCAGGCTGGAGCTGCCCAGCAAGCTTTGCCCGAGCAGCCCGGCTGAGCCCTCAGCGTTCCTGTCCCACCACCCTCCCCTGCGAGCCTGCCGCTTCCCGCACACTCCAGCCCAGCCAGGAGCTCCTCCAGCTGCAGGTCAGAAGTGCTCACCTTCGAGATGACAGCCAAGAGCAGCACAGGCTGGCTTCCCAGGTTCACGTCTTCACCATGGTCCAGAGCCTCCCGCAGCTCCCACGGCTCCATCCCGCTGGCAGCTCTGCTGAATATCCCCTCCTCCGTCGGTCCTTGCTACTGCAGGACGTCCGGCAGCTCCTGTGGCAGAGGCAGGAGGACAGCGACTTGGCTGAGGAGCTGCCTTCCAACAGCAGTGGCCAGAGCACTGCTCCCTTGCTGGGGTTGGAGAACCCAATCTGCCATCCCCACTGGGGACGCTGCCTGTGGAGCAGGCAGAGGGAGGGCTGGGACCCCCTGTTCAGGCTGGCTGACCTGGGTGGGCTGGGGCAGCACGTCATCCTCCCCGCAGAGCGCTGCTGGGCGCTGCCCAAAGAGTGTCCTGCTGCAGCCAGAGCCCGCCTGCCCTGCAGCCTGGGCAGGGGGCCAGGGCAGCCCCTTGCTCCTCCTCCTCCTGCTGCTGCTTCTGCTCTCTCCTGCTGCAAAGGAAAACCATTCAGAGTCCATCCATGGAGACCACCAGGCCAACACTCCTGAAGCCAGCCCTGCCTGCAGCTCGGTGTTGAGCACTGCAGAAGGACAGGCAGGGAGCCAGTGGCCGGAGCTGTGGCTCTGGCTCAGAGGCTCCCGAGAGCCGATATGACAGCAGGACAGCGTGTCCCAGCCCTCATCATCCTGCCCTCCTCCAAGCTGTGTCCCCGCAGAACCAGGTCCAGTGGCTGCTGCTCAGCGGGTCTCCTTGCTCCTCCTTGTCCCTTGGGCTGCTCAACCTGCATGGCAACACTCAGGAAACAAGTGAGTGCAGCTCAACCTCTTGCAGGAGGTTGCCTTTCTTTCCAAAACTCACCTGGTACACGGAGAAGTCCCCCTCTGCTGCTCGATGG
Organism: Apus apus; assembly: GCF_020740795.1. NCBI lineage: Eukaryota > Metazoa > Chordata > Aves > Apodiformes > Apodidae > Apus > Apus apus. The sequence goes on along the minus strand of NC_067312.1, from coordinate 40,115,375 downwards.
GGATGTCTCAGACCCTTCCTTGGGATCAGCCTGCAAGAACCAGGCTGTGCTTGGAGCGCAGCCCCGCAGCAGAAAGGGCCACCAGCACCAGCAGCCTGAGCATGGCACAGCTGGGACCCTCTGCCCTCCCAGGCTCCCGGCCCCACACCGCGGGTTACTTCTCAGCACCACCAGCCTGGTGTTCCTGGTGGCTCCCCAACTCTCTCTGCTCCAGGAATGGCACCACAGGAACCTTCCTCCCCTCCCGCACAAGCTGATCCCACACAAGCTGATCCCTGTCACAGCTCCTTGCTGGCACCCGTACCAGCCCAAGGAAGGTGAAAGGCAGCCATGCTCACCTCCGCCTGGCCCTGCAACAACCTCTCCAGGCTCCTGTCTCTGAAGGTCCTCCACTGGGCAAGAGAGAAGGAGGGGAAGAAGGTGAGCAGTGATACCTCTGCTACTGGGCTGCGGGAGCAGGGCCTGGGGGGACAGAGCCCAGACCAGAGAGACACGGCATGGCAGCAGCTGAGCTCCTCCTGCAAGCCTCTGAGCAGTGGCAGGCAGGTCTCGTAGGCTCCCTTGGCTCCTTCTGCTCTGCTGTGCATCAGGCAGGGACAGGCAGAGAGCTGGCTGAGCCCCCAGCTGCCTCTTCCCTCTCTCCAGGCACCTCTGCCCAAGAGCTGTCGCAGCCACAGGGGCACTTCTCCCCAGCTGGGAGCTGCGCTGCCCCGTCCGGCTGCGCCTGCAGCCTCCCCCCGCCTTACCCTGCAGGGTGCCCAGCCACAGCTCCTTCAGCACCGGGGAGCTGCAGGAAGAGAGGAGAACCAGCATCAGGCCCTGCTGCCCCCCAGCCTCGGGCAGAGCCCACGCACAGGGCGGCAGGGGCATGGCCGGGAACCTCTCCTGCCCGCCCGTGGGACGTGGCAGCAGGACTCACCCCAGATCAGCAGCGCAAGAGCCAGGGGGCCAGGCAAAGATGAGGGAGATCATGTCCTCATCGCTGCCTCCCTCCTCCTCTGCTTCTTGCTCCCGGGCAACCTCTTCCAGGTTTCACTTACTTCCTAATTGGTGGAGCCTGGAGATGAGACGACGTGAAGGCAGGAAGGGCTGTCCCACTGCTGGCTGGCGGCTTCACTCATAGGGACCAAGTCTGTGATTTCTGAAACGCACCATTACAAGCTGAACAGCTTTTGACAAGTCGCTAAATACACCGGGCTTGGTTGCCTTCCCCAACCCAGCCAGCACGACTCGTTCTACTGCTGCTGGCGGGGTGGCCTCTTGGGGGGCTGGGAGGAGTCCTGGGGACTGCTGGCTCTCCTCTTCGGGGCTCGCCGTGGCCTCCCAGGGGAGCAGTCCCTGCCCTGGCTGGGAGTCGAGGGACCGGGCACAGCTTCCTCCGGATCCTCAAGCTGCTCTTCCTGCTCCCCACGGGCGGGAATGGGGATGCTGGTGGTGCTTCTGGGAGCCCCCTGAAGAGCAGCAGCTGAGGTGGTGGGACGCTCGTCTTCAGGGGCTCCCGCAGGGCTGCTGGAGGGGCCTGGACCGGAGTCAGGAGGCCCCCTTGGGGAGGCAGCAGGACGCTCCCGCCTCTCGGCAGCCCCGCGGCCCTGCAGGCCCAGCAGCTGGTGAGCTTCCCTGCCGCAGCGCTGCACAGCCACGTCGAGGAGGTCTTCAACAAACCTGGCAGCGCGATCCTGGAGGCTGTCCTGCAGCAGCCGGAGCAGGGCCTCTTGGTCCAGCCCGGAGAGGCCCACGACACACGTGACGAGCTCCCCCAGGGTGACGGCAACGGAAGGCTGCTCCGCAAAGATCTGCCCCAGCTGCTGGTGGACCCAGGGCATAATGCGCTGCAGGAGGGCCGGGTGGTCGTCAAACAGGGTGGCCCAGGTGTCAGGCTGGAGGCCGCCCACTGCAGCCCTGGGCCCCGACTCCACCACCTGTGCCTGGGGCGGCGCAGCGGGAGGGGAGCGCGGAGGGGCTGAGCGCCTTCGTGCTCTTCTTGCACGGGGCCTGCTGAGAGGAGGATGCCTTCGGGAGGCAGCAGGACGCTCCTGCCTCTCGGCAGCACGGCGACCCTGCAGGCCCAGCAGCTGGCACGCCTCCCTGATGGCCCGTTCCATGGCGGCCTGAACAGGTGGCTCCAAAAATGTCGCCGTGACGTTTTGGAGGGAGGACCCCAGGAGCTGGTTCAGTGTGTCTTCCTCCAGCCTGAAGAGGACCAGAAGGGGCACAACAAGATCCTCCATCACCTCTGCCACAGAATGCTGGTTCTGCATGGACAGTTCCAGCTCCTCCAGGATCCAGGGCATAAGGGTCGGCAGGAGAGCTGGGCGTTCCTGGAAAAGAGTCGCCCAGATGTCGGGCTGCAGGTCACCTGGAGGTGCCCCGGGCACCAGCCCCGCAGGCTCTTGTCCTGATGCTGCAGGGCTGTGGACAGCTGGATGGCCAGGACCTCCTCCTGATTGCTGGTGGACAGCTGGTGGAGATGCAGGTGGCAAGATGACATGCTCCTCAAAGTTGTCATCTGCCTGCACCGAGTGCACAATGGAGCAGATCCTCCTCTTGCAGAGGGGGCACTCGGGCTTGCTGCGGGCCCAGTGCAGGATGCAGCTGTAACAAAACTGGTGCAGGCACGGCAGCACGTAGCTGGTGCCCTCTCGGCTGCCCAGGCAGATGGGACAGCGGTTGTCCAGCTCCGTAGCCCTGCTCTCCCTGGGCTGTGGTGGGGGGGAGGTGGGCATGTTGAGCTGCTCCCTCCCAACAGCTCTGCAGAAGCTGGTGTCACACTAGGAAAGCAAGAGAAGCCCCAGTCATGGGCTGGCCTGGGCAGGGGGCAAAGAAATGCCCAGCTTCTTGCAGAAGGAAACCCTCCCAGCTCCTCAGGATGAGCTTTTCCCTGCCAGCTCACCTCTGCTGCTGCGAGCGTGCCTCCTGGTGCCCCGGCTGCCTGCAGCTGGCAGGGCCGGGGAGAAGCCTTTACTGGCTCTGGCGCCGAGGGTGAAGATCTCCCAGGAACAAGCTCCACAATCGCAAGCTCAGCTCCAAGGGACACTGACCGCTCCAGCCTCACCAAGGGCTCAGCTGGAGTGCCGGTAACTGAAACTCCAACCTGATTGGGTGGCTCCAGCACCTGTTGCTTGGGACTTCACCAATCACCTCTCAGGGTTTCATGACAGCCTGTCCTTCCCCTCGGTCCTTGCCCAAGTAGCCCTGCACCCCAGCATGCAGCCCCAAAGGCGTCGGGGCACCTCACAGCACACCCCCCTGCCTCTGGGGAAGGCATCAAGGGGATGGGGACGCGCTCTTCCCAGCACCGCCTAGTGGGAGGGAGAGAGGTGGTGGCAACTCCTGAAACTAGAGAGGTTCAGGCTGGAGACGAGGAATCCAAACCAAAAGCCTTGTGAGCATCATGAAGTACTCGGGTGGGTTGCCCAGGCAGACTGTGAGGTCCCTGAGCCCAAAGGTCAGCCTCCAAGACCCGAGTGGCCATGACCCAGAGCATCCAGGTCTGTGTTCGTTGCTGACCCTGCCCTGAGCCAGTCGCTGCACAAGAGACCTCCTTCGTCCCCTTCGAGTAGAAGCGGTTCTTGGTGGGACTGGTAGGACCAGAGATGAAGAGGAACATCTGAGCGTGAAACCCTCAGGACAGGCAGAAAAAGGGCTGTGAGAGGGGCAGGTGTTGATGGCATACCGTATCTTACATATAGTCTCTATATTTTACCAGCTGTCAAATGAAGGATTCTCCCCCAGTGTCAGATTACCTTGAGGTACACATTGTACTACACCATCCTCCGTCATCACACACCAGGTATGCCCAGGTCCCTGAGCAAAAGCAACACCCCGGACAGGTTTACCTTTGTCTGAAGCAGGATGGACCCAAACACTTTTACCAGCAGGTTTCTTTCACGTACCACAGGGACTTTATACCCATCTGCAGTATGTAAAAGGTCTGACTGAGCAGGACCAGCCCACTTGATGGATCCCCTGGTATTAATTAACCAGGTGGCCTTTGTCATTTTTTTTTCCCAGTTTTTGAAAGTTCCACCACCCATAGCCTTCAGGGTAGCTTTTAAGAGACCACTGTCGTTTTCAACTTTCCCTGAGGCTTGTGCATAGTACGGGATATGATAAATCCACTCGATACCATGCTCTTTAGCCCAGTCACTGACAAGACTGTTTTTGAAATTAGTCCCATTGTCTTACTCAGTTCTTCCTGGAGTACCATGTCTCCCCAAGATTTGCTTCTCAAGGCCCAGGATAGTATTCCGGGCTGTGGCATGAGGCACAGGATATGTTTTCAACCATCCTGTACTTGTTTCCACCACTGCAAGCACATAGTGCGTACCCTGGCAGCTCTGAGGCAGTATGTTGTAGTCAATTTGCCAAGCCTCTCCATACCTGTACTTTGACCACCTCCCCTCATACCACAAGGGTTTCAACCATTTCACCTGCTTAACTGCAGCACACGTCTCGCAGTCGTGGATCACCTGCACAATAGTGTCCATGGTTAAGTCCACCCCTCGGTCACGAGCCCATTTGTATATTCCATCTCTGCCCTGATGACCTGAAGTGTCATGGGCCCATCGAGCCAAAAAGAGCTCACCCTTATGTTCCCAGTCTAAGTATATTTGGAACACTTGAGCAGCCTCATCTGCTCGTTGGTTGTGTCGATGTTCCTCAGTGGCTCGACTCAGAGGCACGTGTGTATCTACATGATGCACTTTTACCACCAGTTTCTCTACCCCAGCTGCAATATCTTTCCACAGCTCAGCCACCCAAACAGGTTTACCTTTTTCCTGCCAGCTGGTCTGCTGCCACTGCTTTAGCCAACCCCACAAGGCATTTGCTGTCATCCACAAGTCAGTGTAGAGATAGAGTCTCGGCCACCCCTCTGACTCAGCAATGTCCAAAGCCAGCTGGATGGCTTTGACCTCTGCAAACTGACTCGATCCACCTTCTCCTTCAGCTACTTGTGCAACCAGTCATGTAGGACTCCACAGGGCAGCCCTCCACTTCCGGTGGTTCCCTACAAGACAACAGGAGCCATCGGTGAAAAGAGCAAAGTGTTCCTCAGTCTCTGGTAGATGATCATATGGTGGAGCTTCTTGAGCCCGTCTCACCACTTCTTGTGGTGGCATTCCAAAGTGTGTGCCTTCTGGCCAGTTTGTAATTGCTTCTACAATACCTGGACAATTAGGCCTTCCTTTTTGAGCTCACTGGGTGATTAAAGCAGGCCATTTACTCCAAGTCACATTGGTGGCATGATGGAAAGGAGAAAGGTGACTCTGGAACATGAATCTCAGCACTGGTAATCTGGGCACCAGGAGGAGCTGCGCTTCAGTGCCCATCACTTCTGAAGCGGCTCTAGCTCCTTCATATGCTGCAAGTATCTCCTTCTCAGTTGTCATGTAGTTGGCCTCGGAACCTCTGTGGCTCTGGCTCCAGAATCCCAAGGGTTGACCTCGAGTCTCCACTGGTGCTTTCTGCCAGAGGCTCCAGTTAGGACCACTGTGCCCTGCTGAGGTGTAGAGCACATTCTTGATGTCTGGCCCTGTTCAAACTGGCCCAAGGGCCATTGCCTGCACAATCTCCTTTTGATCTGCACAAAAGCCTTCTGTTGGTCAGAACCCCATTTAAAGTCACTCTTCTTTTGGGTCACCTCACAGAGGTTTCACAATTTCACTGTAACCTGGAATGTGTGTTCTCCAGAAACCAACAGTTCTAAAAAGGTTTGAGTGTCCTTTTTAGTAGATGGAGGGGCCTGTTATTTTGTTAATCACATCCATTGGGATCTGGAGACATCCATCTTGCCACCTGATTTCCAGGAACTGAATCTCTGGTGTAGGTCCCTTGACCTTGCTTCTTTTTTATAGCAAAACCAGCATCCAGAAGAATCTGGATGATCTTTTTACCTTTCTCAAAGACTTCTCCTGGTGTGTCACCCCACACAATGATGTCATCGATCTACTGCAGTGTTCTGGAGCTCCACCCTTCTCCAGTGCAGCATGGCAAATGGTTGAGCCGTCTTTCCACCCCTGGGGCAGTCAATTCCAGGTGTACTGGGGGTTGATCTCTTGTTGTCACCGTTTGACTCGGGTTTGACAACAATGCTCTCGATCCCCTCCCCCTCCCACCAGGTAGGGAAGGAGAGAGAGAAAAAGAGAGAGACTTGGCTGGTTTTAATTAAACATTAATGATAAAAGAAAATATATACAATTATATACAAATGTGTTCAGACATGTGAAAAAGCCTCTCACCTCCCGCCACCCCCAGCAACTCCCACAGCATCTCCTGAGCTGGGAACAGTCCCAAAAAATCCCGGAGCTGCTGGAGAATGCGGAGAGTGATGAGGGTCAGGAGAGCTCAAGCCTGGTGGTCGACAGTGATGGATGGACGGAGTCCTCCCCGGGTACCGGCCATGGAGGGAAGAGAAGGGAAGAAGAAGCAGGAAGGAAGTTGTCTTCTGTGATCTCTGACCTTCTTCTGAGCTTACGTAGATATATGGAATGAAATATCTCTGGCCAGTTTTGCTGTCTGTCTAACTCAGCCTCCTACTGGGGGGTCATAGGTCTCCCCATAGTGTTTGAGCCGGCAGAATGAAGGTGCGACCTTGAATCCCCAGCAGTTAGAAAAACATTCCACTGTCTTATCAGCTTTAGAAGAATAGAGTGTTACTAGTTAAAGGAAAGCTTACTGAAGGAAAAAAAAATCAGTAAAAAGGAAAATTGGCTTCATCCTGGCTCAAACCAGGACACACAGCTTCGTGGGAAATCCAGTCTAACTTTAAGAATTACAGTTAGGCAAGCCTGTCTTCCTAGAAAAAATTAAACATTGACCTACAATCTGAAGTGGCCGTAAAATGGCACACTGGCAAAGAACATGTTGGCTTGGAGAGCTGGGTCTCTGTCCAGGATCATTATCAGATTAGCTGTCATCTTCACTGTGTGGCTTCTTTCTGATCACCCTACTTCTGCATCTTTGTTGTGTTGACAGCTCCCTTTTCCTGCTCTGAGAAACAGGTTTTCATTCATAGGATATCTCTGAAGGTTGCTTCAGAGGATTCACTGATTCATGTTACACTTCAGTATTAGTTGCTCCCATTTCTCAGGAAATGTAGTACCTGCAGGCAATGGCTGTATTCACTCTTGATGGTTCACCTTGAATAACTATGTATCCAGAATTAGGTCACTCTTTTCCCTTCCAAAACGGCATATAAAAGACTGAGTGCCTCATGTTCCACATTAACTTCCCTATGTGAAGCACATGGAAGCACATTCTTCTTCCTGTGGATGTTACACTGATGAACAAATTTCTGTGACGTATAGATTTCTGTGATTTGTAATTTCTGCATATTGCATATGTAATAAAGAATGCCAGATTTACAAGCATTTACCGCAGCCTTACACATACATATACAGTGACAGGCAGAGGTCACAAGTGAACCTGTTTTTCTGAGAGCATGGGATGCCATTTGCCAATCTTAGGCCTATTTGACTGAAATGCAGAAAGTCCAAGTTCTAGACTGACCTGTGCTGTGGGCAGTTAAAGTACAAGTCAATCTTCTCTGTTCTTCAGTAAGTCAGAACAATAATGCTTTTGCCACCTAACAAGGATAGTGAGAGGCTTATTTTATTAGGGGCAGCACATGGCCAGTCCAATATAACATAAAAGAGGGGAGAGGTTACAAAATCTCTCTCTAGGTCTTGAATATCCACCTAGGAAACAATGGCCTTGTTCCATATTTTCTAGATAAACTGTCAGTGACACAAAGCTGTAATTCTGCAGGGAAGGGCAGTAACTAACATGGTAACAAAAGGACAGTTTTAGCTAACTTGCCTCACTTCAGCTCTAAGAAGACAGAATACGTAAGGATCATTTCATTAGTTCTTTGTGCCAGGGTTCACACTAGGCTGCAGGATGTGGTAATGTATGATAGACTGTTTGTTACCTGTCAGATGCAGTATTTAGCTCAGAGGGTGAAACTTGGTACAGGGGTCTGGTCTCTATAAAGCACAGGGTGATTTACACCTCTCTAAGTGAATTCTCTAATACCTTGTGCGCAATACACGTACTGCATATGCATTGGGGAAACAATAATAGAGGTCATGTGGGAACTGCTAGCAGTACTTTGGAAAAGCAGGTGGGGAACTTGGGTCCCATTCACTCTGTGACAGTCTGTTGCTTCTGCAAACGTGCAAGAATTAATACTGCACAACAGGCATACTTTTTTAAAAAAAGATCCATTAATTTTGCATCACTGATATTTGAAGGGACAAAAGTAATTAGCAAATAAAAGTGCAGTATATGGAAATAGGCACCAGATGGTAGCAACCATATATCATGGGTATCTGTTGAATTTTCTCAGTTACACTGAATTTCTTGAAACCATGAACAACTCCTGCATGTGTTTATGCATGTGAGCTCAACAGGTTGATCTGAAAAATACTACATAAATTGTGAACAACTCAGACTCTCCTACATCAAAAAGCACAAATAAGAAACATCCTCTATGGTCACTTTCCTCCTGTTATCAGAAGACATCCTTTATGTTCCTTCTGACAAACAGGTAAGACAAAACCAGGGCATTCACAAGAATCATTGATATGGTTGACAGTGGTCTTTAGTCAACTGGTAGTTGCATCGTCAAATTTGATTCTCCATCTGAAGTCAAGAAGCCTCTGCTGCTCACTAAAATCTTTTGCCTGATAGCTTCTGCATAAAGGTTTTAAAAGTGAATAGTGCACAATGGAAGAATCTTTTTCAGGATATTAATCTGCTACTCCATGATAATGCTGTCTGCTTATCAAAGCAATAGGCAAACATAAACATCTGTCCTGTCCTATAGAAAAATAACTACAGAACTCAGAATCAAACACTGTAGTTTGCTGTATTTCTGCTCACCCTGGTTTACACAGCTACAGGAACTGCATCAGGCTTCTATAGGCATAATCTTTCTAGGAGATTCAGGAAACAAAGCTTTACATATAAGGGACAGTGCACAAAGCCTTCTAGGAGCTTCCTCTACCCTTTTCTTTCTGGGTGAAGTGCAAGAGCTTACATCTACCTGGGTTGCCACCACCACTGTAAGGAATATTATTATTTTGTTTCTAGAGCTTCCTGGCTTAAAAGTTGAGATATTGACAGAAGGTGATAGATTTTGAAGAGTTCACAGTCTCTGCCAGCTCTGCACAAAGGATGGCTATGCTACTTTGCTTGCCAAGTAACCCACACCTCTGAAAGATTGACATTTCGCATCAGAACCATGAGTTATAATTTTGGATCCTTTGCTTTTTAAAGTATGTAGAAACAAGAGGTTTGGTTTCTATATTTAGGGGTAAATTGCTGTAAATTAACTGCCTCCAAGTTCTTTTTGGTCCTCATGCTCTTTTGTGTCTCATCTCTACCTCTTTCCTTGATACTGTAGGGGCAGCTGGTAGAGCTGGTGTAGAAATATATATTCTCTATGACAAGATCCCATCAGAGCCTCCATTAAGGCCAGAGACAACGCTCTGTCTCAATTGCTTTATTGTTTCCTGAACAATAATCACAGTAGTAGAAGTGGGAAAGATACAGATGATACATGGCTCCTGCTTCTGCCAGCTTCTTTGTCATGACAGAAATGAAGGTATATCTCCACCTGTCTTTTTCTCTTCTGCAGTGGTTACAGTTCCCATTGATAAGATTTATTGTTTAGAATTACGTTCCAGCTTTCCCCTAGAAGATTGTTTCATGAGGACTACTGATATAAACAGAAGCAGCAGTGGAAAGTATAATGCTAGCAGTGCTAATCCTGTCATTTAATTTGTACAGGAAACACCTGGTAAAAGAATATTTGGAGCAGCAGTGATGAGTATATCATGCATGGCATGGAGATGTGATCCCACTGCTGGATTTTGGAAGAGGAAGCAGCTCAATAGCTGAAACACAACTATGGGTGGGGGCTCTGCTATGTTTTGCCTGCTTGTGGCATGCTAAGGCTAGCTCTTGAAGTCCATTCACACTCCTTTGCACAGCCATGATCCAAAACTGCACATAAGCACCTTTAATGAGATAGCTGCCCTGCCACACAGAAAGGTACAGTTGGCCCAAAATAGTGCAGGAGGTCATCAGATCCGCATGCCATCCACTGCACTACCCGGAATAGCCCTTTGTGGCCACCCCTTTTAGAAGTGCAGCCAGAGCTGGCCCTGAGCCAGCATCCATAGGCCTTCATAGATCTGAATGCTCTAAAAATATTGCATTTGAAATAATACACTCAAAAGGAAGAATAAGACAGCTCACTGGAGCACAGCCCATCACAGATTTTCTCTCTTGCTGCCTGAGGAGAAGTAAGCGGGGACTAATTGCATTGATCATTTCTCTTCCTTGATTGTACTAACATGATTTTTGAGAGTCTGGGATCTGCTAAAAGTACAAGCAATTACAGACCTGAGAATCATTTCCAAGCTATTGCTGCCAATAGACTTATGCCTGACCCAGAAGACTCCAGGACACAGAGAGAGTGCAAACATGTTCTCACCTCTTTTTTTGCTGTGGCTGCTCAGCAGTGCTCCAAGTCTGCAGAGCTGCTGTTGGGCATGACCTGTGTGGAATTCATCTTGCTAATATTGTTCTCCCATCTCACAAGAAGGAACCTTTCAAAGTCTTCCCTTATGACAAAACAACCTTAGCAGGAAGAAAAAAAAACACAACCAAAACAACAAGAAAAAAACAAACATTAAAAAAACAACAACAACAAAAACAAAACAACAAACACCCAACAAACCAAACACCAAACATCAAAGGAAATAGAGGTTTCCTATCTCTGAGCAATCAGTATTTCACGTGGGAAGGAAGATCCATGCTGTCTTTAGGTGTCTCCATTCAAATTCAAGCATCCCTCTTCTCCATACAGAAGGTAACCCTGTGAAGCAATTGGAAGAAGAGATTGGCAGCTGTTCTTCTGTGAATCTCTATTGTGATTTGTGCCACATCTCCAACTGTTGCTATACTTCAGGCTGGAGTGTTTGTTATCTTATAGAAGTGTTTGAAACTTTCTCTTACACTGCCCTATTTATGCTCACAGCTTGAGTCACCAAGTGCTGGTTTCTGAGAGCCTGGGGACAGCTTGTGAATTACCCACTGGGACTTGTAAGCAGTTGCATGTATGCAGGAGAACACTGTCACTGCGTTGAAACAATCACATAAACTAAAAAACAGTGGAAACTTTTTACATTTAGAACAAATTGTTGCGTATTGTAGCTTATTAGATATTACAGCAACTCTGTACAAGGTAGTTTCCCTCTGTGTGACAGAGGGAAACTTCTATCATCCTCATGCCACCACTGCATGTTACTCTTATAAAAATGAAGCAATATTTCAGTGAGGATTAAAAATTTCTGGTAGGGATGAACCACTTATTTCCAATGTAAGACATGTCCCTGGCTCTTTGTGTTTTTGTGTAAGTCATAAAAAAGCCTGGTCTTCTGTTCCCTCTACAGTATAATTGTAGAGTGAAGCTGTGCTTCAGATGTGAGAAAAAACAACCCACTGTGACACAGCCATTCTTAAATATACAAGCTGCCACAGTACTGATCATGGAGCAAAGAACACTGGTGTTGCCCTATTGCTAGTTCAGAGACATGAATAGCCTTAAAAGGTAAAAAAAAACACCCTTTTTTGTTTTATTTATTCTATTTGTTGCATGAGAACCCACACCATGTTCGTAAGGCTGAAATGCCAGAGAGCTAATGAAACCTTTACTAGAGTGACTTAAGGGGAAAGAGGACAGAGAGGGGAGAGGTTTAAAATCAGCTTTAAAGAAGTAACTTCTAATCATCTTGGTGCATAGCAGTATTGGAAGACCACATTAGACAAAGAGGCTTCCCCTGCAGCATGCAGGCAGAGTACAGTGAGCCAGATCCAACACCCTGTGTGGTATAAAGCACTTCAGAATTAAACATCTAAAACCACAACCATGGCTGAAAGTTAGGCTCTTACATCTTTTATTAAAATTAGTATGAGAGGCAGTAGCTCCAAGTACTTCTCAAAAGCCATAACAGATACTGAAAGCTCAGGAAAATACTTTATTCCTCCTACATAGCTTTTGTTTACTGAGTTTGAACAACGATGTTAGAATAATTTATATTAAATTCTTCATTGTAAAAACTACTGTATCGATAAAACCATGGATAAAAAACACAGGTTAGAGTGGATTCCTTCTTCTCATTTGCTTTCCCCCATGAACTTCTCCAAAGACACTTATACAATTTTATTTGTTTTAGCTTGTCCATCAGTTTTAAGCAACATAAATAAAGACAACCTGAGCTGACCTCCTGGACATTATGCAGTTTTTAGTTTATGCTAGGAAATCTGTCTTTCCTGCAAATTACAGACAGTGCATAATTACAATAGTGCTATAACTGAAACACAAGCACTGGTTTCCTTTTGTTTTATAGGCACTTGTTCTAAGATTTAATTTGTGTTACATATTGTACTCCAGCAATATGAATTAATCTAAATAGAAGTAAGATTCACATTCTTATTCTGCTTCTGTGTGCAGAAGGAATCAGAGGCATGGAGTCTGCTTTACAATTCTGTAGATCACTTTGCAAGGGAAGGACACTCCCCAGTGTGTCACCACCATCAAGCTGTGAAGCCTCTGAGCAGAATTAGAACCTTTTTTTTTTTTTTTTCTTTTTAAGAAGTCACCTTTGTAGCAAATTTGTATTATCCTCCTGCAACTAGAGTCCTTTTGCATGGTTTTTCAGATGTAGTGCTTTCTTGCAGCAGTAAATGTCTTTAGAATTAAGCTATTTGTCCTTTCAAACTAAAATTCTAAAGTAGGAACACCTATTACTGGAAAGCAGCTGGATACTTACTGGGTAGTTCTCTCTTATGTCAGAATAAAACCATTTCATTCTTAAAGGTCCTAATGTAAAGCTCACTGAACCCTGGGCTTTTTTATTAATTGTGATGGGTTTCAGATGAAATAATTTAACAAAAAACAAACAAACAAAAAAAACCAACAAACAAAAAAAACAACCCACGAACAAACAAAAAACCCCCAAAAACCCAACAAAAAACCACAGTCATACTTCACCACCTAGCTGCCAGCCTCTGGGTGAGGATACAGTTAGATCTGAGCAAAGTAGAACCCAGCTGAGGTTCTCACACAGCTCTTTTGCACACCCCTTTTGCATCTGAGAAAAATACTTTACAGATTTAGAGTAAATTTGAAACTCTTATATAGGTCTCACCCAGTGGGATTTCTGAGAGGATGTCTATTGGTGGGTAGCTAAAGCAGCTCCAACACTCTTTCCTCAGGTATCTTCATAAACACCATCTAGCGCAGCAGGACTGCACCCATGCTTGGATTCTCATCCTTGAAGATATGACTGTTTCCATCTGCTGTATTTAATAGTCCCATGTGCCTCCAAGGCATAATTTATTTGCATGGCGAAGACAGAAAAAGAGCACACTTACCAGGCAGCTGCCCACAGTGGAGACCTGAGAGTACCTGTCTCTTGAAATTCAGACTCAATTATTTTCCTGCTTTTAATTTGTGTCCTGTTGTTCCTAGATAACCTCATTTGTGCTATTCTGAGACATCCATAAATCATTATCAGCATAGACTGCTCACCATTAGAAGTAATAATGTAGGCATGGAGGAAGTCTTGAAACAGAGCAGAAACAAAGCCACAGCCTTTGCAGTGCAACAAAGCATCCCCCGTGCAAGACTCAGTGCTGGCAGGTTCCTACCAGAGTGCTGTTTTCCACAAAATGTTTTTTTCCAATTAATAATAAAGCAAGGTTTCAATTTTGAGAACTGTGTGCATGCAAAAGCCTCCTTATTGTGACAGATGGACCTAATTATAAAACTGGGATGGCTAAAACAGTTTAAGTAAAACCCTGGCATCAAAAATCTCGGTAAGATACAAAAGGGCAAATGCACAGATCTAACATGTACAGTTTCTTTTTAAAGCATCCAAATCTGGAGTTCAAAACTATTTTTCTGTGTCTCTTCATCCTGCTTCAGAGGTCCACAGTGGGCTATGTCAACCAGACAGGAATGGCAAAGATCCATGTTACATGTTTAACAAACTTTGGTTGTTGCAAGAGCATTTTAATCTTCTCAATTGCTTGTAGAAACCAGAGGTTCTTCATGAAAAGAATACCATGGGAGGCAACTTAGAATATCCTTGTAAGAGATACATCACGCTCTCTAAGACATGGGGAGATGATCTCTAGTTCTTCTTGACAGGGTAGCTTAAGTATGTAAACTACAGTCTCTATATAACTACTTACCACTTTGCTGAGGTTTTTCCACATTTTAGCTCAAGCAAACAGGTTCTTTCCTTGGATCATGTAAGTGCACAGTGCAACACATTAACATAAACTCACCCTCAACAGCTCTTTTTCACAGAAGTGGCAACCTCCAACAGAGGAAACAAGTACAGAGAACTTCCTAAAACCACTTCAGCAAGATTTGCCACTGATTGGTTCGTTGAATCTCTGTTCATAGCTCAAACAGTAAAGGCATAAATTCAGGACATTTATCTCAAGGAGAAGCAATATGATTTTTCCTCTCAACAAAGTTTCCAAACAGCAGATTTACATTATCAGTTTCTATACCCAAGTTTTGGGGTTTCTATTTATTTATTTGGGGGGAGTATTAATTAGGTTATCACTAGAAATAAAAGTTGAATATACACTTCAGCTCTCTCTCATTTGCAAACAGGAGGACCACTCTGCAAATCTCTTGTGAAAAGGGCAATCTGGTTCCCCATTCTCTACCACCTGTGTGCTTCATAGGATCCCACATCACCACATTCATCAGCACCTTGCCTTTTCTCCGTACTGGAATGTGTACTTGCATTTAAGCGTCTTGTTATTCCCAAGGAACGGACCGAAACTGCCCCGGGGGCTGCACCCCCCAAGCCAGCCGCCGAGGGGAACCTGCTCTCCCAGCAGGAATTGCACCGCCGCCCGGCAGCTGCGTGCCCAAACGGGAGGGTCATGACATGGGATAATCCCCTTTTGTCCTACCACGGTTCCGCTCCCTATACTCGCACACACGCCGCGACCTCTTTTAAGGAGGAATTTCGTTGGGCTTCCCTCCTCCCTCCCTCCCTCTCTTTTGATCCGCACAGGACTTTTGCATTACTTCTCTGAAGGGCACGGTACTTCTGTTTTGCATTACTTCCCTGACATATCCCGGGTAGCCATTTGCCATTTCCACGCTTTCCCTAAACCTCATCGCTTCGTGGAACCGCTCTTTAACACACCGGTTGATTAGTAAAGTAAACACTGGCCTCAGTAACAATTGGCGGGCGCGGTGAGGGTGGGATTCTAATCTCCGCTCTAAAATACAGACCCGCAGCAGCCGTGAGCGCCACATGTGCCCTCGGGTTCATTTAAAACCCCCTCCGGACGGGGGGGCAGAAGTCATGAAAGCACATCCTGACTGCTGGCAGCCTCTGGGACCGCATCGGCTCCCGACAGCCTCACTCCACACAATTACTTGGTGTTTAGTCAGAAGGACTGCTGTGATTAGGAATGAAAGATCCATGTGAATGACTCTGGGTGAGCAAACTGAAGATTAAAACAAGTGGTTGAAAAAGGAAGTGACTGGTTGCAAATCCTCTGTGTGAGTTGTATTCTGCTACTCAGGTTATTTCAATATTTTTTTTTTTTTTTCAGGCTGTTTTGTTTCATTAGCTAGTAAGGAGAACTTACTCATGTCATCCACACTTAGCTTCAATAAAGCTACCAAAGGTATTTTTCATTAAAATAACGAGCAATTAAATAATTGTGCAACCAGTAAGAAACTGTGGGAAACTGTTGTTTTTTCTTCACGTAATTCTAAACAAAATGCCTTTTAAGCCAGCGACAGAAACCCGGATAAGAAAGCATTTGTTGTGGGTGGAGACTATACTGATTTGTGAGATTCTTTGTCCCACTGGAGTGTACATCTCTGCAAGAAACTTCTGTTACCCTAGAAGTTATAACCATTAGAAACAAATCTGCAATAGGGTGTAGTGAACACATTAATGAAGTACATTAGCAGGCTACTAGCAAGGGGAGGAATGGTGAAAAATACAATGCTTCAATCAGCCAAAGCTGGTCAGAAAGCTGCCCTCTTCTTGTCTGCTCCTCTTCACATGGGAGGCATGAAGGGACTTGGCATTTTCCATTTCTGCAGTCATCTGCCATCCTTGGGCAGGTAAAAAGCACAAAGCAGAACACAGGCAGGACAAACATGTCGGGACAAGAGTTTTCACCAGTGTAAGCAAATGTACTCTGGCATTCCAAACTAAGATGGTGAACTCAGCAGAAATGTGGCCATGCACCTTTTGACCTCTCCTGCAGGTTAAAAGCAGCAGCAGGGAACAAAGCTCCCCACACTGCTGCCTGCCTGACAGCAGTCACTCTAGACAAAAAGTTGTACTGGTGATGAGAAAAAGTAACTTTCCACATCCTACTTTGAGGGTTCTTTCGGGATGAACACAGAAATGCATGCTGCCACATTAGCCAATGATGGAATTCTTCTGTCAGAAGAGGCTGCAAAATTTTAAGGTTTAAAAAATTTATTTAATAAATGGCCAGGCAGCCAGTGTAAGCACAGTAGTGTTACAGTTGGATAATTTTTCCACCAGTGAAGGTGCTGTTTTAAATAAATGGGGAGAATAATCATGACAATTAAAAAAAACACTAGGAGGAACCTATGGCAGACAGCATTTAATTTTTTAAAAGTCTCCTCAATAATAATAAAAAATAATAAAAATCATTGTCCCATTATCTGTATCTTATTTTTTATTTTATTTTAGCCCATTGTCTGTTGTCAGGGTGACTTGTATATTGAACTGTTAAATGTTTTCCGAAACAGGTTGTTCTTGTGCCATTCAAAGAGAGCTGTAAGAAGGGGTGGATCCGGAATACTGACTTGCTGGTGCAAGTGTTTTTTCCAAGTTCTGTAAGAACTGCCAATAGAAAGGTAACAGTTGCATATCCAGGCTTCTGACTGTATGTTTGGTTGTCTCTCCAGCATCATGAATATGCAACTATATCAGCAAACTCTAGCATTTTCCCAAAATGTATTACTTCACCCCCAATCATTCAGAATCTTCTCCTAACAGGAAAATAAAACTTGGCTTTTACAAGAGGAAAGTACCAGCAGAGGAAATCCAGAATGTGTCATGAACTCAGTATACTACGGCTTATCCACACCAGGATGCAGCACTTAAGGAATACCTATCGATTCCCACCTTCAGTTGCCTACCCAGTTAAAAACCTTTTACATCCTTACTCGAGCAAAATTATTTGCCTGCATTAAAATGTTCTCCAATTTTAATTTTTGGCACTTAGAAGCCTTCAAAATAAGCATCTTGCTCTTTAGAATTTTTACTTGGAGAATGATACGTCATGAAGTTTTAACAGAAATCTACGCATCTACAGCCCACCCTTCCAATAGGAGTAAATACCTTTCTGTACATAGGTTATTACATTTTTTGCAGCCTTCTTCTATGCTATTCCAATGCTGTTAACATTTGCAAAGGTTTAATATATCTGAGAAAGACTAACTCAGGTAACAGTAATACTGTATCTACTTTGTAATCCCAGCATACAAACCTACCTTCCCCTCCCCAGTGCTTATATTGTAAACAGCATTATTCAAGATGGGAGTATTTCATGTTTACCAACAAGCAAAGTTTATTATTGTAACTGAGAACACTACATTCAGTATTGCACAAAATTATAATGGACCAATCAACAAAACCATGTTTCTATACAACTGTAAATAGCACTTTAACAGAAGTTTCACAAGTTGTGCATTAGGTGTCTTAGTAAAGTGACAACTTAGGAGGATTATTTCATGGCAGTATGAAAGAGCAAACTTTCAGTCAAGACATATACACAAACCACACAAAGATGATTGCTGTTATGTGCCAGAGGTCTAAAAAGTCATCCAAACCAAAGCCACCCACCACAAAACACACCAAAACAAGGTTAATGAATAAGAACTAGCACTCTTAGCAACTACAAGTGCTGCCTCACTTAAAGTCTTATTACCTAGCAAGAAGAGAAACACAAATTGAAGAAATGCCCTTAGCTTGGAGTTACAGGCATATTAATGCACCTAAATCACTTTATCCCCATTTTTTTGGCAAGACCAAAAGAATTACAGTACTATAAATTCACACAGCCAATGTACTGCCAGTAATTCTTGAATTACTATATATAGTGTGTACAACAGTTGACTGTTGAGAGAAGCAGTGTTTTCTCATCAGGTGATGTAGTATACAACCAAAAATTGAAGTATTTAACCTTAATCTATAGGTGTGGAAATTCTGACCTTCTATTGCTGTACCCTACTTAAAACAGATCAAGAATTATATGTTCATTTTTAGTCTTTCTTTGAGGGAAGAGTAAAAATGTAGCTGCAGTCCTGTCTTCAGCACATTACTACACCAAAGTTGTTCACAGGCACATGGGTACAACAACAGCACAGACCAATGTGTCCTCTTGATTTTCAATGTGCAGCCTTCATGGACTCAGTTCACTTCCATCTCAACACCTTCTCACCTTTGACTGGAAGATTCCAGTTGCTGTTGTCCTCTACTTTGTATTTGCACCTTTTTCACCATCTGTTCCCATCAGTTGCCCAGGCAGACTAATTATCTTCTCTTCTGCACAACTGAGCAGTTTAGCTGCACAATGTCATCTTTGGACAATCAGAGAAACATGGAGATAAAAGGATGGAAGAGTACTTCTCTCATCCCAGCTTTTGGGAAGGCCTGGATAGACATTTCTACTTCTGCCTGAGCACCAGGGGAAGAAGAGCTGCAGACTTTATAAGCTTGAAAAACACTGGTTTACAAAATTCTGATTAGGGGAAAATAAGTTTATATTCCAAAGAATAAAACGGCCTCCTATAAACATTTTAATTACTGTCTAGACTAATTGAAAAATATTATTAATTACTAGGGTTTTAAAAATTAGAGATGCTTTTTCTCCTGTTACCATGTTAACATCAAGACATGCGTTAAAAAGAAGTTATCATAAGCTTTGGTGAAAAAGCCTAGTACCTAGAGAGCTACAAAACAGAGTTAAAACTGTAACAAGATTAGGAGCAGACATGACTTTAGAAAAAAATGTTATCTCTCTCAAAAAAGCATTCATAGTTTTTGATGCACAGACAGCACATTTGAAATCAGAACCTTGAAGCAGTTTTACCAACTTTGCAATTTAAGTCTAGAAAGATAAAATTACAAATGTGAGAACCAGGGCCTGTGTGTATCCTGCTTTAGCACTCCAGTGCCTCAACTTACTTCATGTTCTTGATAGTTACTTGTTAACTACAGTAGAGATTGTGCTTTCATCAAGGAAAGGAACAGAATTAAAACTGGGTTAGCCCATTTTGAAGCATTCCTACAGGCATGCCAGGGCAGCTTACAACTGTATCAGTACATTAACATATTTTTGGACTTCTCCAGATTTATGGGAAAACAAACCACAAGAAAACCTACACGTAGAAAGATGAAAGCACCAGAAAACTAGAAAAACAAACCAAGCATCTACATAATCAACATGAATTCTGAAGCTGAGGACTGTGTGCTCATGTATATAAATCTTTATAAGCAAACATAAAAATTGTTTTTTTAGTGTGCTCCGCCCCCTTCCCCAAAATCAAAGCAGAACCCACAGGCAATACATTATTTCAAATAGGTTTTGGATGGGGTAGTGTCAGTAGCGTGGACAAAGAAAATGACAAAGGGCAAGTACAGCAATATTTTATTTCCTTGGCATGTGAAAGTACAGAAATGTTACTACAGCACTTTACTGTTCTTACCTTTTGGATGCCAACTCATCACAAGTTACAGCACAACTACATCAGCAGTGGAATTTAACACACAATTTATATTTTCAAAATTATTTTAGCTTTGTTTTTCTTAATGGTATCCCCACTTTACACAGCCTATGAACCTGAATAAAATGCATTTGCTTCCAAAAGCCATAATAGTAAGCGTTTTGAGGTGTTCAAAGTCAAATAATAGCCCTCAGGTTTCAGATGTTAAAGCTTTCTCCACAGCCACATGTTCCTTTGATGTTTGGATTATTGAAGACAAATTCACTGGACAGTTTGTCTTCTACATAGTCCATTTCAGTTCCTAGAAGCGTCAGCTGTGCCTTCTTCTCAATAAACACTCTAACCCCTTGAAGATAACAAGGAAAAAAATAATTACACACAGCAGTATCACAACTCACTTTAAAGCTTTCTTTTGACCAGTGGCAAAGAATGGAAGCTAACTACAAAGACTACCAGCATAACCTGGTTTCTTTGGTCTAACATGGGGCACTTTCATGGCTGTTTTTATGCCATAAAACTCTAGTAACAGTTTAGCACTGTTATTTGTGTGTGCATGTTGGGGGTTGGGAGGCAGCATGGTTTTAAAAACGTGATACCCAGGGAATTCAGCTGTAGAACCTGGGAACAAATCTCAGCTTCAATACTTAATTCTCATGCAGTAACCCATTTCCTACCATTCTTAAAGTCTGTGCATCCAACAAGATGCCCCAAAACCTTGAAAAAACAAATGTCCCTCACTCAAAATTATTATTTTTTGCTCTGCCAGAACTAAGAGGTCTACATTAACTATTAGCAATATTGTGTCCTATAATAAGGCAAATGTGTGAACTTTGAAAGACATCAGAACCTTTAAGCATTAAGAATTAGTAAGTAATTTAAGCAACTAGAAAGAGGTCCCTTTCTAAAATATACACAGTATCTAACTCTCTGGAAAGGTACTGAAATTTACAGTGGCAAATCTGGCATAAATGTGCAAGTGGGTTGCTTGAGCTGTCAACAGATGAGGTAACATTAAAAATAAAAACGTAAAATCGTATCACTAAGCAGAAAGAAGAACTCATTAAGTAAGATACATGAGAGATGGATGGAAACCTGTTTCACCATGGTAAACACCGAGACAAAACATACTCCAACACAAATCACAGAATTACTTAGGTTGGAAAAGCCCTTCCAGATCATCGAGTCCAGCCATTAGCCCTACTCTACCAAGTCCAGCACTAAGCCACGTCCCCAAGTGCCACATCTAGACAACTTTTAAACACACCCAGGGATCGTGACTCAACCACCTCCCTGGACAGCACATTCCAACATCTGACAACTGTTTCACTGAAAAAGTTCTTCCTAATTTCTAGTCTAAACCTCTCCTGGTGCAGCTTGAGGCCATTTCCTCTTGTTTTGTCACCAGTTACTTGTGAGAAGAGACCAGTGTCTACCACTTGACAACATCCTTTCAGATAGCTGTAGAGGGCAACGAGGTCTCCCCTCAGCCTCTTTTTCTTCAGACTAAATAGCCCCAGTTCCCTCAGCCACTTTTCGTAAGACTTGTTCCCAAGGTCCTTCACCAACTTCATTGCCCTTCTTTGGACACACGCCAGCACCTCACTGTCTTTCTTGTATTGAGGTGCCCCAAACTGGACTCAGTATTTGAGGTGTGGCCTCACCAATGCAAACGAATAGGAAGGATCACCTCCCCAGTGCTGCCTACCACATTATTTGTAATATATCCTGTATTATTTGTAATACAGGGTACCACTGGTCTTTTTGGCCACATGGCCAGACTGCTGGGTCATATTCAGCCACCTACCAATCAGAACCCCCAGGTCCCTCTCTGCCAGGCAGCTTTCCAGCCACTCTTCCCCCAGCCTGTAGCATTGCATGGGGTTGTTGGGGCAGAAGTGCAGGACCCGGCACTTGGCCTTGTTGAACCTCATACAGCTGATCTCAGCACATCGACCCAGTCTGTCCAAGTCAGTCTATAGAGCCTCCCTATCCTCAGGCAGATCAACACACCCATCCAAGCCATGAGCAGCCAGTTTTTTCATCAGAATACTGTGGGAGACAGTGTCAAGGGCCTTACAGAAGTCCATGTAGACAAAATCCTCAACCTTTTCCTCATCCATCAGGCAGGTCATCTTGTCATAGAAAGAGATCAAGTCCATTAAGCAGGACCTGCCTTTCACAAACCCATAATGACTGGGCCTGATCCCCTGGTTGTCTTCTATATATGTCTTCTAATAACATTCAAGATGATCTGCTCCATGACCCTCCTTGGCACCGAGGTCAGACTGACAGGTCTGTAGTTCCCTGGATCCTCCTTTTGGCCTTTCCTGTGGATTGGTACCACATTTGCTAACCTCCAGTCCAGCAGGACATCCCGTTAGCCAGGACTGCTGGTAAACGATGGAAAGAGGCTTGGCACTTGCATTCACCAACTCTTTCAGTACTCTTGGGTGCCCAACAGACTTATGGATGTTTACGTGGTGTAGCAGGTCACTGACCATTTCCTCTTGGATTACAAAGGTCTCATTTCACCCCGCCTCCCCATTTTCCAGCTCAGGGGGCTGGATGAGACTGAGTCTGTGGGCAACTGTATTGAATCTACACCTTTTTGGCATAATTTTGCAAAGTAACTGACAGCAAAGACTAAACTCAATGGAAGAGTTTGTGGACCTAACCTCTGAAGCAGTCACCACCTAAAAGCCAGAAAATTTGTGCTGGGATCAAAACCCACCAGCTCACTGAGCACAAAGCTATATAAAATCAGACTGTTCACTGGAAATGTGGCTAGAGGCAAGCAAAGCACAGCAGAAAGCACACAGGCACACCTGAAATGCTGTCTGGCTTTGGAACTTAAGGAGTCTGACCTGCTGGAGGAAAACCGCTTTGGGCTTCCTTAGGATGCAAACCTGGAAATGACTTCAGAGAAGTTTATTTTCAGTCCCATAAAGCTAGAGCAGCCCTGAGTCAAGCAGAAGAGTTAACTCTAGAAGGCAGCTGAATTTGAAATCAAGAGGCATCTGCAGAATTCAGTGGCAGTCCCTACCTCACATACTCTGGCTCAATTGAATAATTTGCTGAAGTACAAACTAATTCTCTGTTTAAGAGAATAAAATGTATGAGTTTGTCACAGGTATTTTAAAGACAGCTAGAAGATGGGCTCTGCCTAGCAGCAGAGAAATTATTCAAATATCTTACTTGGCCAAAAAATACAGAGTAGCATTCCTGAACATAATATAATTGAGTCCAGTAATGCTTTTAAAAATCCACCATCACCCCACAAAAGTAATTTTAGGAACTTTTAGAAAAGAAACCGAAACAAACACTATTATTTTTATGTAGAAGTCCGTATTTGACACAAAGACAGCTGACAGATTTTTACAAAAATTGGAAAAACACACAGAACTGTGCTATTTTTGGCCAGAACAGGGTTAAATTTCTTCACAATAGCTAACATAGGGCTATGCTTTGGACTTGTGATGGAAACAGCACTGATCACATGAGGATGTCTTTGTTATTGCTGAGCAGTGTTTACACAGCTTTAATGCCCTTTTTGCTTCTCACACCACCCCACCAGCAATCAGACTGGGCTGTGCAAGAAGCTGGGAGGGGACACAGCAGGGACAACTGATCCCAGCTGACCAAAGGGACACTCCGTGCCATATGATGTCATGTGAACTGTACAAATCTGGCAGAAGAAGAAGGAAGGGGGAGAGAATCAGTGTTATGGCCATTAACCATTCTTCTTCCAAAGTAACCATTACATGCCACGGAGCCCTGCTCTCCTGGAGGTGGATGAACACCTGCCTGCTGATGGGAAGCAGTGAATAAATTCCTTGTTTTGCTTTGCTTGCACATGTGGCTTTTGCTTTATCTGTGAAACTGTCTTCATCTCAACCCAAGGGTTTTCTCAGTGTTACCATTCTGACTCTTCTCCCACACCCCACAGTGGAAGAGTGAGTGACTGGCTGTGTGGGGCTTAGTGGCTGGCTGGGACTAAACCACAACACGAACTTCAGCAACAGACCTATCATGGGATGCTCAGTGAAATCATCAGGCAGAGTGCTTAAACACCAACATATGAAAACAATTTAAAAATACCCTTAAATTAAGATCACAGAACCCACTGTTATAAAGCAACGTAAAGGTCAAAGGCATAAAGAAGTTAAAAACAAATACAAATCAGTTAAGACTAATTAGAGAAGATAATAAGGAAAACCACTTGCAAATAAAATCTTTACTTTGCCAAGTCTTGGTTTAGGTATGCTGACAAAGAATTCCAGCCATTGTTCTGTATTATTCTCTAAATATCTGCTATTACTCAACTCCAAAGATGTGAAGGACAGACTAGACTATTCTGGTGAAGTAGTCTCTGATGTAGAGACTGCAAAGCTGCAGATTTTAACTAACCAGTTACTTCAAAACAGAAACTAAGGTGACAACAATTCCCATAAAAGAGCAGTAGGACCTCTTGCTGTAACTTGCTACTTCAAGAAAGTTCTAACCTGTAGGTGAGCAAACCTGTAATAGGTTACTCTTCCACACCACAACAGAAGTTTGCTCTACTGCATCAGAAACTCACCATCTTGAACTACTTCTTCATCGGAGTCTCCTTTCGATTTTGTATATTCTAGTGTGTAAGAGAGTCCATTGCATCCTCTTGTACGAACACCTACTTTCACACCTACCTAAAAAAAGGCAAAGAACCCACAACACCACATTAATGACTGCAGAACAAAACAATGTTGATATTTATTATTCTCCCCTACCTCAATGCAGAAGTGAATTAGCTTAATCGATTAAGAGGTAACATTTTTTTCCTTTGACAAAATTGACAGTTAAGGTAAAAGCAAACACCAGATGTTTGCTACTCTGCAGCAAGCCTTAAAGTGTGTTTAAGTTTTGAAGTAATAAACTGCTGGCACTCCTGTAGGTGCCTAGCCTCATCAAGACAGTCAGATTTCAAAGATTAATATTTTTGTGACTTCAAATTAAAGTTTACTCAGATGCTAATTCGGGCACTACGTTAAGATTACTGACAGTAATGCAATTATGAAGCTGCAAGGCCAAGACAAGGGAATTTACTAGATTTTCACAGAAAATTTGAAATGACACCACCAGAAAACTTAAATCAGTCTTGAAAAGTGTACTTTGCATTCATTACCTCTATTCGCAGTCTGACTTTAAAAGCAAATCCTTACATCAAGTATGTGTATTTGCTTAGTGGCTTAACAGACTTTAAAAGTCAACTTAGTCAAGACGTTTGTAGTATTCACAGTGTCTAACAAGTCTGACACAACAAGTACCTGTAAGAACCGAGAAAAGGTTTCTAGGAAACAGAAAATGACTTCTGCACCATTTTCCACATAGCAATGCTCCATAATTGAAGAGGAAAATTACACTGTCCATCTCTGTAATCAGTGTTATGATAAAAACATATAATAACCTATCACTTCTCATCAAGTGGGATCTCAGACAAACAGGTGCTCTTGATCTTTTCAGACTAAACCTCTGTATCTACAGGATCTGCTACAAATAACAGGCTGGAAAACAAAAACACCGTTTATACCAAAGGATGTAGCTTTAGGGCTTCCTTAGGGCTTCCTTAGGGCCGTTTAAAACATCAGAACAGTCTAGTTAGCTGCAGATGTGAAGGAAGCAAAAGAAACAATGGCCTTTTATGAAAGTTAAAAGAAAAATATTATTCTTGAAATAACACTCACTCTAAAAAAGAAAATCTAATGCTTGTTTTTATAATGGTTAGAAAGCAAGACTGTGTTTTTCCCCAAGAAGAAAAGATTACAGTCTCAAATTAGTTACTTGGAGAAATGGTGTTTGCTTAAAAAAACACAGCATCTGGCAATTGGATTCATATCCATTGGAAAACATCTAACTTACTTATTAGATACTTCACAATGATAACTCCCACAAGAACTTTATTAATAACACACCTAATATCAACAGTTGAAGATCTCTGTCACTATCAGGAGCGACCACTATACCATACTAAGAGACTTCACTACAATATACTCCTAAGTATTTCAAAGTATATTTTTAAACAATTTTATCCATCTCAAAAGTAACTGTACAGTGCAATGTCCTTACAGACAGGTATGTCCTGCATTTCCTTCTATAAAGAAACAAAGCTTGATGGATAAACAAACTTACATGCTCCCCTCTAAAAAAAAAAGATGCCAGTATCTCCAATAAGCACCTCTATGTTTACTTCAGACTTCCAGCCCTGTTTGTACTTACATGCTCAGGTTTATCTTTAAGCAGCTGTTTGATCTTCTGAACAGCTGATGGCGTCTGAAAAACAAAAATATACTCATCAATTTTGAACACGGGTGTTTCTTGTTTACTTGCAACACATGCTTCCATGTGACAAAAGTGTGCAACGCACTTAGTTGTACTACAAAAAGATTCTATTCCAGCTCCATGCATGCACATTTTCTGACAGTTGTCTCCTATCTGTGAAGGGCACCTGCAGCATCAGCCACTGGTCAGTACTGACTGGCCTGTGCTCTACTTGAAACTGATGTCTGGAGACTCACACCCTGCTGTCAAACAGCTGACTGCTAAATCTAATCTAAGAAGAACAAAATACCTCTTAACTCCCCTCCTCACCCACACTGCCTGCAAACAGATAGCTCACGAACTGCAGGGCTGAAGATTAGGGTATCTGGGGCTTCCTTCCCTGCAAAATCACTATCACAATTCAATAAAGTAGTTCTGCACGCACCATGATAAAAATCCATTAGGCACAGAAGTATCTATGGCCAACTTCTCTGGTCCCACCAACCTAGAGGGGAGCTGTGACTTTGCAACAGATAAATTCATGCAGATGAATGACCGGCTCATGCAGATCTAGCTGTGCCAGAAATGCAAGAACACAACACGAAAATTGCCGTTACATGCTTAAAAGTTTCTAAAACACTGAGAAAAGGAAAAGCTTTACTAAAAGTGAAGCTCTTGCCACAAGCAGACTGAAACACACACAGCAAATGACAAGTCCACCCACAGTAGTCTCGTCCAAGTCCCACTACAGATTTTAGTTTGTTGCAGAACCACCACCGGAGAGGAATCACCTCCTGTGACACCGCCAGAGCCACAGGCCCCTGCCCTGCAGGGAGCTGACCGAGCCCCGCTCGGCAGTAACCCCGGTCCTGCCGCCAGTACCGAGCGCACTTCCCTCACCAACGACTGAGGCAAAAAAATACAAAGTCTTCTTGGAAACGACCTGCTCTCGCCCGCTGCTGCAGGGAACGCATTTAATTACTTTGACTCAACAAACGCACCTCCCGGCTGACCGAGCAACAGCAGCCCCCGCCCGGCGGGCCCCGCCCCCCGCGGGAACCAGCGCGGAGCAACGGCTCCCGCACCGCGCGCTCCGCACGGCGAGGAGGCCCCGCAGCCCTTCCCGCACGGCTGCCACCCCCCGCGCCGGCCCCTCGGCCGCGGCACCGCCCGGGCCGAGTCGCCCCAGCCCCGCCGAGCGGGCCGCAGGCTGGGCAGGCAGGCTGGGCCGCCCGCCCCGCCCCGCCCCGGGGCGGCTGCGCAGCGGCAGCTGGTGCCGCGGGGCAGGGCAGCAGGCCCGGCCCGGCCCGGCCCGGCCCGTGGCGCAGCTCCGGCAGCCGCGAGGAGGCGGCGGGCCCGGCGCCCCCCGCCCGCCCGCCCGCCCGCCCGCCCGGCGCGGCACTGACCAGCGTGAGGGCGGCGCGCGTGGCCTGGATCTTCCGCTTGCTGACGGCGCGCACCGTGGCCCGCACCACCGAGGAGGCCATGGCCCCTCCCGCCGCCCTCGGCGCCGCCCCGCCCCGTGACGCCACGGGCGCGCCCACCGCGCGGCGGGCGGGGACGGGCGGGGACGGGCGGGGCGGGCTGGGGCGGGGCAGCGGCGGGAGGCGCTTCCCGCAGGCCCCGCAGCCCCGCCCCGGCCCCGCAGCCCCGCCCCCCCCGCAGCCCTTCAATGAGGGGCAGTGCTTGGACCTAAATACAAGGAACTAGATCCCTTCCAACCCTAACCGTTCTATGATCCCACAGTTCAGTACATGAAAATAAAAGCAACAGTCAGTATTAAATTGTTAAAGTGAGTAAGAAGAAATGTTACTGATAACTTCATTAGTAGAGGAAAAAATACTTTCTTTGCTAGCAAGCTCCCATTCTAAGTAGCCATTTCATTTTCAAAGCACCTTCTGTAGTTCTCAAATAAAATTTTCTAAGGATGAGAAACCAGTTCAAAACATAGCTGTAAGACAAATTTCACCACAACAATTAAATTAGGGGAGATGGATGTGTTTTAATCCAGTAGTTACATAGCTACCAGAGATTAAATTTCATGCTTAAGGACAGTGTTACCTGCCGCATTCCTGAAAAAGAATTTTATCCTTCTCAGTTTTTCATAGAATTACAGAATCATTTAGGTTGGAAAAGGCCTTTAAGATCATCAAGTCCAACCATTAACCCTAATCTACCATGTTCACCCCTAAGCCGTATCTCCAAGCATCACATCTATATGACTTTTAAACACATCTGGGGATTGTGACTCAACCGCCTCTCTGGGCAGCCTGTTCAAATGCCTGAGAAACCTTTCAGAGGTAAAAATTTCCTAATGTCCAGCCTAAACCTCCCCTGGTGGTGCTTAAGGCCGTTCCTTCCTGTCCTATCATTATTTACTTGTGAGAAGAGATTTCCCCTGGCGCGTTTCATCCCGAAGGACCAAGTTGTGTCCAAAAACCCGAGCATGGCCAAGCAGCACAGGTTTATCAGCCCGACTCAGGCTCCCCGTGCTGGCACATGTCCCCCCACAGCCCTCTGGGGCACGTGCAGCATGGCTGACCCAGCTGAGCTCTCCAGACCAAGGGAGATGTGGTGCTGGTGCGTGGCCAAAGCTTGTGTCCCGCCAAAATCGTGCGTGGGGATGCCCATGTGCTGGGAGGCTGGTGCCTTGGCATGGCCTCCATGTTTCTCTCTGAGCAGGAGCTAGAGCCAGGGGTGCAAACCCCCGGTAGAAGGCGGGAGGGCGGCGGGTGCGTGGCGGTGCACGGGGGCTGGCATCCTTGTCCCCACCACCGGCTGCCCCCAGCTGCTCAATGGGACAGAGGAGGATGGGCTGCTGACCTGGCCAAGTGCAGGGGACACCTGGGAGGCTGTCGCTTCTGGCAAAGAAAAAAACAAGCCAGAAGTGTAAAACATGCCCTAAACCCTTTGCTTCTTAACCCACCAGTACCACTGGTCCAGCTGAAAGGCATGAGGAGGGAAGGGGCCATCTGCTGTGCCGGCCCTGTCTGTCCCCACAGCCTCAGTGCTGGGGGATGGATGAGAGAAAGTGCCTTCTCCTTGTCTGAGTCCGAACCCAATCCATTCAGTGGCCTTGGTGGAAGATGCCTCTCCCTATAAGCTCTTTACCTCATGCTACATGTGTGCATTCCCAATGGCAGCAACAGAGCCAAATGTAACCCAGGGCTGGGGCTGCAGGTCCTTGGGGTGGAGGACAAGCATTGTGGAACCTCCACCCATGCAGGTGCTGAGGCTGAGCACTTGGCACCCCAGGACCTGGCCCAGTCAAACTGGGCTGTGGAGAGGAAGCAGCACCTGCTCCAGCTCCATGGCAGAAGCCTCTGTAATCTGAATATCCGAAAAATTTTTTTTACTGTAAGAGTGACAGAGCACTGGAACAGGCTGCCCAGGGAGGTTGTGGAGTCTCTTTCACTGGAGACATTCAAAACCCACCTGGATGCGTTCCTATGTGATGTACTCTAGGTGACCCTGCTCTGGCAGGGGGGTTGGACTAGATGATCTTTCGAGGTCCCTTCCAACCCCTATGATTCTATGATTCTATGATTCTATGATTCTATGATTCTGTCTGTGAGAAATCAGGTGGGTTTTGCTCTGATTTTGCCTTGAATTCCTTGCCCAGCATGAGACCCTTGGTGGTACTATTTACCTGTTGGAACCTGTCCAGGATTTGTGTCTGCTGAGGATCAGGATTAAGGATGGCCAGGAGGGTTTGGAATTGGATCAGGACCATTGGAAAGCTCCTCTGCTGCTCCATAGTTGGCTGAAGAGCATGGAGAGCAGAGACAGAGGGATCAAGGCCAGCACTGTATCCACAGCCACCCTCATCCCCATCTCACTCACTTCTTGATCTTGGCTGCAGGATCAGCCTCCAGCAGTGGCACCCTCTCCTTGAGCTGCTTCAGGATGATCTTCCTGTGCTCCTCCACCTGCTGCTGGAAAGGCTCCAGCTCCAGGCAGTCCAGCTGGGGATGGACACACCCTCAGCCAACCACCCTGGGATGGGACATCTCAGTCCCCTGGGGGGACAGCCAGGAGGGGGGATCCTTGCAGGAATGCTGCCTACACCTGCCAGGACCCCAAGGGGCCAGTTTGGCATGGTGGGGACAACCAAATCCCTCACCTTGGAGTCCATTTGCTCCCTCTTCTTCTCCTCTCTCCTCTTTCTCATCATCAGGCAGCTGTCTCCTGCTGCCTCCTCTTCCTCATCCTCTTCCACCCTATCATGCTTTTGCTAATGCTGCTTCTTTCTCCAAGTCTTTCTATGCCACCTCCTCATCCACATCATGCTCTTGCATCCTGCTCCCTTCTACTCCCTATCATACTGTTCTCTCTTGCTGCTTCTCTCCCGTCCTTGTTCTCATTCTCTTCCTTCTGCTGTTGTCTCCTGCTGCCCCCGCCTCCTCAGCCATCTTCCCCTCGCACAAAGGTAAGGAAAGGAGAGAGAGAATAAGGAGAGAGGCTTTGCAGATTGGTAGCTAAACTAGACAGCTTGAATTAAATAGTAATGATGAAAGAAAATATATACAATTATATACAAATGTGTTCAGGAATGTGCAAACCCTTATCACCTCCCCCCACCCCCAGCAACTCCCACAGCATCTCCTGAGCTGTGAACAGTCCTGAAATGTCCTGGAGCTGCTGGAGAGAGCGGCAGAGCAGACAGGAGCTGAGGGGAGAGTGATGAGGGTCTGGAATGCACGGGCCTCGGGATCAGTGGTGATGATCCCCAAAAGTGATGGAGTCCTTCCCAGATGCCGGCCATGGATGGAAGAAAAGCAAACTGGGTTTGACTGCCATGATCCTGGAATATATACCAAAAGGGATGTATACTGTGGGATGGAACACTCTCTTTGGCCAGGCTTGCCATCTGTCTAGTCCACTCCTCCTACAGGAGGGCTGCAGATAAGACTCTTCTGCTCCTTTAGCGTCCAAAGCAGCAGATCCGACAAGCAGAGCAAAGTGTCCTTGGTCTCTCAGCAGTAATGATAAACACTCAGGTGTTTTCAGTCCACTGGCTGGAAAACTTGCTGTTAATTTCAGCAAGTGTGCTGCTTAGAAAAAACTTCACTGAAGAAGAAGGAAAGGAAAAAAAAAAAAAAAAAAAAGGAAAAAGAAAATTGTTTTAATCCTGGCTCAAACCAGGACAATATGTTATCTATATGGTTATTTGGTGCAAGTCACTACATTGCACTAATCTCTTCCCATCTGTGTGCTCTGAATCATCAGGTTATCCGGCCAGAATTGTGTGTTCCATGTGGAAAGACTGAAATTTGTAAATATCTTGCTGAAGTGCAAAGAGATACATGTGGTTGCTCATTCAGAGTGCTGAGACTACTATCCTCTTCCCAGTATCCCCGGGTGAGTCTGCAGGGTGATCATGGGGCAGTACAGCTGCCAACAGCTGGGCTCATGTTTGGTTGGAATTAGAACCTGCTTGGGCTCCAATGAGTCTGCCTGTTCCCAAAGAGCTGCTGTTGCTCAGAACTGCATGATGAAACACAAACCAGGAGCTTGCTGGTGTATCTGTTGGTAACCAGGGTGGTGGGCAGTGGGATGCAATGTGAGGAGGGTGTTGAGTTGTGAACATGGCAGCTCTGGGAAAGCAATCCTGCAAAACTGCAGGATGGATGTGCTGTTGCTTACTAGTCCTGAGCAGCAGCTCTCCAAGACACCATCCTCTAGCTCCCTGTCCCAGAGGATCAGGTCTACCTTCATCTCTAAGTAAGTGACAGTGGGTGTTATCATGGAGCTCTTGGGATGACTACAGTGTTTAGTTCAACAAGAACTAAAAAATGACTTTTGGACCTGGTTCTGGGAGCAGTCTGGATTTACTACTCAGTGCTGTAGTGACAATGCATAATGATTATAGAACCCTTTGTTTGGGAGGTGGGTAAAATTTCGGTGAATTACACCTGAGAAAGGGAGAATGTTAGACGTCCATGTCCCCAGTACAAACATGATGTTTTTCTACTTCTCTTGAACTAGATTTGGGAGCAAAAGCAAGTCAACAACTCAGCTTCGGCATCAGGGCACCTTCTTTGCCTCTCTGCTGAAGTGACGTGGACCTGGCAGCTAGTGTTGTCCCAGATCTCAGCCTTTGAACACCAAGATCAGTTCAGGAACTGCAAGTCTTCTCCACGGCCCTTGGTAGCTACATAACAATATATTTTTTAAAAGCACCAAAAAAACCTTATGATCCTTGTATGACTGTATGACTGTTCCACTTCTTATAGGTAGAAAACTGGACACTATTGAAATGTGTGAGCAGTTATTTAAAAACAACAACAGTTAAAAACCCCAAACAACCACAAAACAAACAAATAAACAAAACCTAAAACCAACCAACAACAACAACAACAAAAATAACCAACCAACCAAACAAACAAAAAACCACTTTGAACAACTCCAGCTAGTTACTGTCTTCGACTAAATTCAGTACAACATTAGATAAGAAAAATAGATTGTACAATAAAATCCCATTAGAAGTATCTCAGTCTGAAAGAGAAAAGAAAAAATATAACAGTTTTCAATAGCATCCAGTTTTCTACCCATACGAAGTGCAACTGTCATGCAAGGATCGTAAGTTTTTTTGGTGTTTTAAAAAAAGTCCATAGATTGCTCTTCACACAGCTGTGACACACCCCCACGGAACTTGGTCAGAATCCCAGTTTTTCAGCAGCTCAAAGGTCTGGAATTGTGGGCTTGTGCTGTGGGTGCAGCTCTGGTCCTCAGGATGGCAGTGTTGCACTGGACTGAGGGACGGAAGCTGCTCAGGTGCCTGCAGGAGGAACTGACCTTCTACAGACATTATTTTCTGTTGCTGTGTTTACAAGGGAAACATTTTGTAGAGGACTGTCTGTAGATGCAAACCCAAAGGATTCCTGGAAAGACTACATGAATTATTAGTGCTGCTCAGAGTGGCGAGGTGAATGAGGGTAGTTTAACAGCACCTTTGCTTTTGGGAGTCCCTACTTCCTCAAACTGATCTGTGACTTTGCCCCGGCTCATGGAGCATGTACAAAAGTTTATGAAGTGGCTGTTTCTATTGAGCTCTGGAAAATTTCTGTCCTGATCTGTGCAGTTCAGTAAATCATGATGTTCTGTGTGACCTGTGATTCTGTACTCAGGGTAATGTGTTTTAGTTGTGCTCTGGGGTTCTGACCAGGGCCTGGTTACAGGGGGCTGAGGTGTTGAGGGGGCTGAGTAGCTCCTGCCTTGAGGATCACTGAACCTGCAGTCTTTGCTGCTGGGGTGCAGGGTCACACACTGGGTGGGGGCTCATGAGTCCAGAGGAGGAAGGAGAACAGTTTTGGTCCCCAGTTTTGTATCAGGAGGTGAAATAGCCTGAACATGGAGGCCTGGTTGTCTCTTTTTCCCTTAGTTGCAGGGTCTGGAGGGTGAAGTTCTCTCCTGCCCGGTTTGCAACCTAATTCTGACCCACTGCAGGTGATGGGGGAGCTGGGGCTGCTGCTGCCCTTCCCCATTGGAGCTGGAGCCCCAGGGCAGGTGGGTGTTTCAAGCCTCTGGTGGTTTCACACTCTCAAGATGTGCATGAGGGGGCACTAGGACATGTTCCTCTTCCCCAGATCCTGTGTCTTGCTCCTTTGCTGGAGCACCCTCTCCCAAGTTGGATCCTTGTTTGTTCCTTGCTGGAGCAGAAACTGAGGGATTTCCAACTGGGTACCCGTGCAAGAAAGCAAACACCCTGGGTGTATTCAGGCCTGAGATGCATACACCTCCAAGGGTTAATGAGAAACATTTGGAGAGAGAGAGGCAGAGGCCATCCCTCTGTCCTGTGCTCCACCCTCATCAAGACTCTCAGCTGTTTGTCATTTAGGGAAGAATCAACTCACGGAGTTGCTGTAGATCAAAGTCCAGCATCCTAAGAGTCCTTCTCCCCACTGAAAAGGACTCTTGGCATTAAAGCAGGGCTGAGGTGATGGAAGAGAAGGCCACTGGGCTGCAGAATGTAGACCTTGGCACTGGGGTTTGTCCGGCTGGTTTTGGCTGGATCTGCCCTGACCTGCATGCAACTTTGCTGTAGTTTATTAACATGTTTACCTGGAACAGCAACTGCCAAGCACCAAGGTGGCTGTTACCTAATTGATTTTAACAATTGAGTTTGCATAGTTTTGTGTAGCTGAGGTACAATGGCTGTGCCTGTGGTAAATCTGATGTGCTGTAAGGAGGGAAGGCATGAAGAGCTCATGGAGAACATGGATGGTGGAGGGAGATTGTGGTGCTTGGAAAACCAGAAGGGAGCCAGGGCCCAGGAAGTGAATGGAAAAGGCAGGTGGGTGAAGAGGGAGAATCTTCACCAAGAGCCATGGGATTCCTGCAGAAAAGAGGGATATCAGGGTGGAAATTGGCCAAATCCTGATGTAATGTGTTTACATAATCCAAAGACTCAGCAGGTGGCAGGTGGATTGCATTTGTCCCAGAGGGGGAAAAGGCTTTTGGGGCAGGAGTTAGCAGGGCTCATTGAGAGGGCTTTAAACTAGATGTGAAGGGGAAAGGGGAGACAATTGGGTCTCTTAGGGACGAGCCCAAGAGCAACATGCTAGGGCCTGAAGGAAGGTGGTCTAGGGAGGATTTTCAGTCATTGAAGAGAAGGGATAGATGTTTAGGCCCTGGCCACAAGGCCTTCTGCCTCCCAGGGGTCCCACCAGTGTGCTCTGCTTGCTTTCTGAAATGCCTGCACACCAATGCAGGAAGCATGGGGAGTAAACAGGAGGAGTTAGAGGTCTGTGTGCAGTCTAAGGGTTATGATCTGGCAGCAATTACAGAGACATGGTGGGGCAGCTCACACGACTGGAATGTGGTCATGGATGGCTATGTCCTATTTAGGAAATACAGGTCAGTGAAGTGAGGTGGTGGAGTTGCTCTTTTTGTGAGAGAGCAACTAGAATGTATTGAGCTCTGTCCAGGGGCTGATGAGGGGCAAATTGAAAGTCTGTAAGTGAGAATTAAGGGGCAGGCTGATACAGTTGTGGGGGTCTATTACAGATCTCCTGATCAGGACAAAGGAGTTGATGAGGCTTCCTACAGGCAGCTGAAAGCAGCCTCGCAATTACAGGCCTTGGTCCTCATGGGGGATTTTAACTACCCTGCTATTTGCTGGAAGGCCTACACAGCCAGCCACGCACAGTCTAGGAGGTTCCTCCAGTGCATCGATGATAACTTCTTAATGCAGATGGTGGACAAAACGACTAGGAGACGAGCGCTGCTGGATCTTGTACTCACCAACAAGGAGGGTCTGGTTGAAGCAGTGACTGTCAATGACAGCTTTGGCTGCAGGGGTCACGAGATGGTGGAGTTCAGGATCCTGTGTGGGAGGAACAGAATACCCAGCAGGACCAGAACCCTGGAATTCTGCAGGGCCAACTTTGGCCTCCTCAATCAATTGTTAAGAGAAGTCCCATGGGACAGAATACTAGATGGCAAAGGGGCTCAAGATAGTTGGTCAACATTCAAGGACCACTTCTTGCAAGCTCAGGATCCGAGCGTCCCAATGGTTATGAAATCAAGTAAGGGAGCTAGGAGACCAGCATGGTTAAACAAGGAACTGCTGGTCAAACTCAAGTGGAAAAAAAGAATCTATGGATCATGGAAGGAGGGGCTGGTCACTTGGGAGGAATATAGGACAGTTCTCAGAGGATGTAGGGAGGCAATTAGGAAAGCTAAGGCCTCCTTGGAACTTAACCTTGCAAGTCAGGTCAAGGATAATAGAAAGGGCTTTTTCAAATACATAGCAAATAAAACTAACACTAGAGGCAACATAGGCCCACTGCTGAATGAGGTGGGTGCCCTGGTGACAGAGGATATAAAGAAGGCAGAGGTGCTGAATGCCTTCTTTGCCTCTGTCTTTACTCCTGCAGGCTTTCCCCAGGAGCCCCAGATCCCTAAAGCCACAGAAGAAGTCAGGATGAAGGAGGAGTTTGCTTTGGTAGATGAGTATTGGGTTAGGGATCAGTTGAGCAATCTGGACATCCATAAATCGATGGGTCCGGATGGAATACACCTGCAGGTGCTGAGGGAGCTGGTGGAGGTCATTGCTAGTCCACTCTCCACCATCTTTGGTAAGTCGTGGGCAACAGGAGAGGTGCCTGAGGACTGGAGGATAGCAAATGTCACTCTAGTCTACAAGAAGGGCAAGAAGGAGGACCCAGGTAACTGTAGACCAGTCAGCCTCACCTCCATCCCTGGAAAGGTGATGGAACAACTTGTTCTTGGCACTATCTCTAGACATATCACAGATCAGGGGGTCATTAAGAGCAGTCAACATGGTTTTACCAAGGGTAAGTCATGTTTGACCAACCTTATAGCCTTTTATGAGGAAATTACTGGGTGGATAGATGATGGTAGGGTGGTAGATGTGGTTTATCTTGATTTCAGTAAAGCATTTGACACCGTCTCCCACAGCATCCTTGTAGATAAGCTGAT
The DNA here is from genome assembly GCF_020740795.1 of Apus apus. NCBI lineage: Eukaryota > Metazoa > Chordata > Aves > Apodiformes > Apodidae > Apus > Apus apus. The sequence goes on along the minus strand of NC_067312.1, from coordinate 40,078,804 downwards.
AAAGTATGGGTTTGGTGATCAGGTAGTGAGGTGGATCAAGAACTGGTTGAAAGGAAGAAGTCAGAGAGTTGTAGTCAATGGGGCAGAATCTAGTTGGAGGCCTGTGACTAGTGGAGTCTCTCAGGGGTCGGTACTGGGACCGGTGTTGTTCAATATCTTCATCAATGACCTGGATGAGGGAACAGAATGTACCCTCAGCAAGTTTGCTAATGACACTAAACTGGGAGGAGTGGCTGACACACCAGAAGGCTGTGCTGCCATTCAATGAGACCTGGACAGGCTGGAGAGTTGGGCAGGGAGAAACTTGATGAAATTCAACAAGGGCAAGTGTAGAGTCTTGCATCTGGGGAAGAACAACCCCATGTACCAGTACAGGTTGGGGGATGACCTGCTGGAGAACAGTGTAGGAGAGAGGGACCTGGGGGTCCTGGTGGACAGGAGGATGACCATGAGCCAGCAGTGTGCCCTTGTAGCCAAGAAGGCCAGTGGCATCCTGGGGTGCATTAGAAAGGGGGTGGTTAGTGTAAGGTAAAATACGGTATTTGTTCATTAAAGTTTCAGGGGTGGAGGGTCCCTGCAGCGACAGGGAACAGTTAGTTTTGTGTTGGTTTGCCTGGGGGAGGGGCCGCGGGGCATGTCCGGGGGTTGTGTGGCTCTGTTTGTGGAGGTGCATTTCAGGGCGGTGGGGGGGGAGCGCGGGCCTTCATCCCTTCGACCTCCAAGAGGCAAGAAAAGACCCCTTGGCAACAGTTCGCGCAAGCGCAGAGTATTGGAGAAGATGACGTGGCAGGGGGAAGTAGAAGAGACTATAAAAGGACTGTGAACCTGAGCAGGGTTTGCACGCCGTTGGCAGAGCAGAGACTCCCCGGCCGTCCAGCGCTGTTTTGTTTGTTGCCGCTTGCTTAATAAACTAATTTGGTTAATTGGACTGGTTTCTGGCAATTATTGGGCCGCAATTTATAACAAATTTGGTGCCGTGACTCGGATAGAGGCAATTTGGCTGTAAACCTCACGGGGAAGGCGCCCTGCTGATTAAGCGGCCCCTGTTGAGGGTTTTTACACCCAAAACCTCTACCGATGAACTCGAAATTTGGCAGCAAACAAATAAAAACCGGTAACCCCGTAAACTTTGTGCACGAAGACCTGAACGAAGACTCAGGAGTGAGTAAGTATAGGCCGGCTATCCGTTCGGTTGGGGTTGGGTATCCTGGAGTGTGCCTGTGTGAGACGTTGACTTGAGGACGAAGCAAGTGCGGACCCCTTAGTAGTGTGGTTCCCATCTCTCGCGAGGGACTGGGCCACGAACAGGGGGAAGAGATTGTGTGTGTGTGTGAAGGCACTCCGGAAGATGGGACAGAAGAAAAGCAAGCCTTCTGATCCCATGGGTGCGTTGGTGCCAAAGGTTAGGTTACCCCAGATACCACCTGATAGTCCATTAGGTCTGATGATTAAATATTGGGATAATTACCCCTCTAGGCGGGGTAATGATAAAGTAAAAATGATACATTATTGTATGGAAGTTTGGGGTGGCAAACAAATTAGAGGTGATCGCCTTTACTGGCCCGTGTTTGGGTTTTTTGAAGACTGGGTTTGTCAGGCTTTAAACATCTACGTAAATTCCAAGGAACCTTTTAGCCTGGAAGAGAGTGCATATGCCCAGTTATGAATAGATTCTGAAACCCGTGTTAACTTATATCCCCTAAAAGAAAAAGGAGGGGGAAATAGAAAGAAAAGGACACAGGACTCTGAAATTCCCACTGCACCCCCTCCTTATATACCACCTCCACCCCCTCCAGTCCCTCAGCCTCCCCAGCCACCTCCCTCGGCTTCACAGCGATTGGAAGAGTCAGATAGTGATTCTGAACTAAATGTTCGGGGACCTGTGACAAGAAGCCAAACAAGGAGGCAGCAAACGGGGGACGGGGGAGGGCTCCATTAAGAGAAATAAAGAAAAAAGAATAAGAAAGAAAGAAATAAGAAAAAAGAGGGTATCCATTAAGAGAAATAGAAATGGGGGGGACCACAGCCTGGGATGGGATATGTGGCAGTGCCCCTTAATTCGGGGGATGTCCGAGACTTTAAAAAAGAAATGGGAAATCTGTTAGAAGACCCCCTGGGTGTGGCAGAATGGGTAGACCAATTTTTGGGACCCAACGTATATACCTGGGATGAGATGCAGTCTATATTGGGAATTTTGTTTACTTAAGAGGAAAAAGGGATGGTTAGAAGAGCAGGAATGAGAATTTGGGACCAACAACACCAGCAGGGGCCTGCAGCAGATATTAAGTGGCCGCTTCAAAGACCTGATTGGAACAATCAGGACCCTGTACACAGGGGCCACATGCAGGATTTGAGAAGTATCATAATTCAGGCGATAAGGGAATCAGTCCCAAGAGGGCAGAACATTAATAAAGCATTCAGTGAACAATAAAAGAAAGATGAAACCCCTACAGAACGGCTAGAGAGACTGCGTAAGAGCCTGCAATTATATTCGGGGTTAGATCCTGGGACCTTAGTTGGAGAGGCTCTCCTAAAAACGCAGTTTGTAGCGAAATCATGGACAGATATCAGAAAGAAGTTAGAAAAGATAGAAGATTGGCAGGATTGGGGCTTGCATGAATTACTGAGAGAGGCACAGAAAGTTTATGTGCGAAGGGAAGATGAAAAAGACAGGAAGCAGGCAAGAATGATGGTGGCCGCAGTCCAGGAAGGGCAAAGAGCAAGTGAATATAGAAAGGGGCCACGACCACCACATCGAAGGCCTGAAGGAGAGGGAAAAGTTATTAAGCAGGGAGTAAGGGAAGTAGTTTGTTTTTACTGCAACAAAAAGGGACACATGAAACGGGAATGTAGAAGAAGGATAGAAGATGAGAAAATGTTTAAGGAAGATTAGGGGTGTCAGGGGCTCTACTTGCTGGGGACACGTAAGAAAACTGAGCCCTTAATAAAATTGAAAGTAGGTCCCCAGCAAGAGGAAATTGAATTCCTCGTAGACTCAGAGACAGAAAGATCGACTGTCCAACATTTGCCTCTGGGATGCAAAATATCCTCAGGCAAAGTACAAGTAATTGGAGTGAAAGGGGAACCCTTTGGGGTCCCCGTCATAAAAGAAGTATTAATCAAATCAGAATCCAAAATTGGAATGGGATCTTTACTTTCGGTACCAGAGGCAGAATATAACTTATTGGGAAGAGATTTAATAATTGAACTGGGAGTTAACCTAGAAGTAGCCGGTAAGGAATTAAGGGTTAAATTAAGCCTTCTGAGGGCTGAGGATGAACAAAACATAAATCCTGAAGTTTGGTATACCCCCGATGGTGTGCGAAGATTGAACATTAAACCCTTTGAAGTAACCTTATCAATCCAGAAATACCGATAAGAATAAAACAATATCCATTGTCTGAGGAGGGCAGACAGGGATTAAAACCTGAAATTCAGCGATTATTGCAGCAAGGATTATTAGAACCTTGCATGTCCCCTTTTAACACTCCAATTTTGCCTGTAAAAAAGAAAGATGGGAAATATAGATTAGTCCATGATCTCCGAGAAATAAATCAAAGGACCGTAACTCAGTTCCCTGTGGTGGCAAATCCCCATACCTTATTAAGTCAATTGGGTCCAGAAGATCAGTGGTATACTGTAATAGACCGGAAAGATGCCTTTTGGGCATGTCCCCTTAAGGAAAACAGTAGAGATTATTTTGCCTTTGAATGGGAAGACCCGGATATGTACCAGAAACAGCAGCTACGGTGGACAATACTTCCCCAAGGCTTTACCGAATCTCCCAATCTATTTGGGCAGGCATTAGAACAAATATTATAAGATTATGAGAGAAATAAGGAGGTAACGCTAGTCCAATATGTGGATGACTTATTATTGGCAGGAAAAGATGAAGACGCCGTAAGACAAGCTAGCATAAAATTGCTAAATTTTTTAAGCTTACAAGGACTAAAGGTGTCGAAGTCTAAATTACAATTTGTCGAACAAGAGGTCAAATATCTGGGACATAGGCTAAGTAAAGGAACCAAAATGTTGGATCCTGAAAGAGTTAACGGTATATTGGCAATGCCACCCCCAAAACCCAAAAGACAGATACGACAATTGTTAGGATTAACCAGCTATTGTAGACAATGGATTGAAGACTATAGTGGAAAAGTAAAATTTTTATGTGCTAAATTATCTAAGGATGGATAGTTAAAATGGACAGAAGAGGACGAAAAGCAATTAAAAACCCTAAAAAGTGAATTAATAAACACTCCGGTTCTTAGTCTCCCTGACATAAGGAGGCCATTCTTTTTATTTATAAATTGTACGGAGGGTACAGCATACGGGGTTTTGGCACAGGACTGGGTGGGCAGTAAAAAGCCTGTAGCATATCTCTCAAAATTATTGGACCCCGTAAGCCGAGGTTGGCCTACCTGTCTGCAAGCGGTGGTAGCAGCCGCATTATTAACTGAGGAAGCTCAGAAGATCACATTTGGAGGGGAAATTAAAGTACTGTCTCCCCACAATATAAGAGGAGTTTTGCAACAAAAGGCCAAAAAATGGATAACTGATGCCAGATTATTAAAATATGAAGGCATTCTAATTTCCTCCCCAAAACTGACTTTGGAAACCACTTCGCTACAAAATCCAGCCCAGTTTCTCTATGGGGAACCTAGTGAGGAACTAGAACATAATTGTCTCCGTGTTATAGAGGAACAAACAAAACTTCGGCCAGACCTAGAGGAAGAAGAATTATTAACAGGAGACAGATTATATGTAGATGGATCATCTAGAGTAGTGGAGGGAAAAAGGAGATCAGGATATGCTCTTATTGATGGAAAAACATTTAAGGTATTAGAATCAGGCCCTCTAAGCCCGGGTTGGTCAGCCCAGGCCTGTGAATGATATGCAATATTAAGAGCATTATTGTGGTTAAAAAATAAGGTGGGCACTATATATACCGATTCTAAATATGCATTTGGAGTCGTACATACCTTTGGAAAAATATGGGAAGAACGAGGCATGATTAATTCTCAAGGGAAGGGATTAATACATCAAGAACTGATAGCTCAGATTTTACAGGCTATCAGAGGCCCTAAAGAAATTGCGGTTGTACATGTAAAATGGCACCAAAAGGGGTTAAACCCGCAAGTAAGAGGGAACAATCTGGCAGATCAAGAGGCAAAAAGAGCAGCATTATTGCTGATTACCGAAAAGGCACGAAAGGATTGCCCAAATTGTGGACAAGATCTGGAGGATTTTCCATGCTATGAGTGTTGGAAGGAATTTGGAATAGATGTAGTTCCCTGTAGATGTTTGATTTATGAGGGAGAAAATCCGAAATATAATAATTGCTTCCTTCATGGAGAAATTCACACCCTCTTAAGTTTTACAGTACAGGAAAAAGATAAGATGATTCAAATGGGAATAAAAGAAACCAAAGAGGGAAAATGGAAGCTCCCAGATGGCAGGGAAGTTCTTCCAAAACCATTGGCCTTAGAAATCTTACAAAAGTTTCATGAAAATACTCACTGGGGAACTCAGGCATTGGTGGACCAGTTTGCTATAAAATATATGTGTATTGGCATATATAATATAGCAAAAAGAGTGGTTAATGATTGTATGGTCTGTAGAAAGATCAATAAACACCAAGTATGGGAAAGGGTGTTGGGAGGTAGAGAATTGGCTCATAGGCCATTTGCTAAAATTCAATTGGACTTTACAGAACTCCCTAAGGTGGGAAGGTATAAGTATCTATTAGTAATTATAGACCATCTCACCCACTTTGTGGAAGCTTTCCCAACGGCTAGAGCCACTGCCCAAACTGTAGTGAAAATTTTATTAGAAAATATAATTCCCAGATAGGGAATAATAGAGGCAATAGACTCAGACCGAGGTCCTAATTTTGTTTCTAAAATTGTGAAAGAGAACCACTTACAACCCTAACCCTAGCCACCCTAATGATATTGGGAGGTGCAGGGGTTGGCATGGGAGTGACATCACTGGTTAAACAAAGTCAAGAATTCACTTCCCTACAGATAGCTGTGGATGAGGACTTAACTTGAATTGAGCAGTCAATCACGGCATTGGAAAAATCAGTAAGATCACTTTCAGAAGTGGTGTTACAGAATAGAAGGGGGCTAGATGTTTTTGCAGCAGGGTGGATTGTGTGCAGCTTTAAAGGAAGAATGTTGTGTATATGCAGACCATACTGGTGTAGTAAGAGATACTATGACCAAGCTGCGAGAGGGACTAGAAAAAAGAAAAAGGGAATGGGAAGCTCAACAAAGTTGGTATGAATCTTGGTTCAATTATTCACTTTGGCTTACTACACTTCTATCAACAATAGCAGGACTGGTTATATTGTTAGCATTGGGACTAACTTTTGGGCCATGTATATTTAACAAGCTGATTGCTATTGTAAAAAGTCGTTGAGAAGCAGCGCACTTGATGCTTATTCGTGCCAAATATGAACCCTTATCTGATGGAACAGGAATAACCGAAACTTTGGTTCTCAGTCATCAAAAATTACAACGATTTAATGAACAAAATAAGTAACAAAAAGAAAAAGGAGGCATTGTAATAGGTAAAATACGGTATTTGTTCATTAAAGTTTCAGGGGTGGAGGGTCCCTGCAGCGACAGGGAACAGTTAGTTTTGTGTTGGTTTGCTTGGGGGAGGGGCCGCGGGGCATGTCCGGGGGTTGTGTGGCTCTGTTTGTGGAGGTGCATTTCAGGGCGGTGGGGGGGGAGCGCGGGCCTTCATCCCTTCAACCTCCAAGAGGCAAGAAAAGACCCCTTGGCAACAGTTCGCGCAAGCACAGAGTATTGGAGAAGATGACGTGGCAGGGGGAAGTAGAAGAGACTATAAAAGGACTGTGAACCTGAGCGGGGTTTGCACACCGTTGGCAGAGAAGGGACTCCCTGGCTGTCCAGCGCTGTTTTGTTTGTTGCCGCTTGCTTAATAAATTAATTTGGTTAACTGGACTGGTTTCTGGCAATTATTGGGCTGCAATTTATAACAGTAGGTCAAGAGAGGTTCTCCTCCCCCTCTATTCTGCCTTGATGAGGCCACATCTGGAATATTGTGTCCAGTTCTGGGCCTCTCAGTTCAGGAAGGACAGGGAACTGCTTGAAAGAGTCCAGTGCAGAGCCACAGAGATGATGAAGGGAGTGGAACATCTCCCTGATGAGGAAAGGCTGAGGGAGCTGGGTCTCTTTAGCCTGGAGAAAAGGAGACTGAGGGGTGACCTCATCAATGTTTACAAGTTGTGTTAAGGGCGAGTGTCAGGACGATGGAGCCAAGCTTTTTTCAGTGGCGACCAGTGATAGGACAAGGGGCAAAGGATGCAACCTGGAGCATAGGAGGTTCCATTTGAGTATCAGGAAAAACTTTACTGTAAGAGTGACAGAGCACTGGAACAGGCTGCCCAGAGAGGCTGTGGAGTCTCCTTCACTGGAGACATTCAAAACCCACCTGGACAGGTTCCTGTGTGATGTGCTCTAGGTGACCCTGCTCTGGCAGGGGGGTTTGACTAGGTGATCTTTTGAGGTCCCTTCCAAGCCCTAAGATTCTGTGATTTTGTGATTCTGTGACTTTCCCTGCAACCCGGTCTTAGAACCCACGGGTGGTGGGAAGAAGTCTCACCACAGGTGGTTAGCAGCAGGCAGGTTCCACAGGCAGACAGGTTCTGCAAGCAAGGACAGCATGCAAACAAAGACCACAGGCAAACAAGGACCTCAAAAGCAAGGAGGAACCGCAAGCAAGCAGGGACCGCAAGCAAGCAGGGACCCAGGACTGCAAAAACCCACAGGCCAGGCGGGATGAGCCGGGTCTGCAGGGAAGCACGTTTCCAGGAACTAGCCGGGACTGCAGGGAAGCAGGTAAACAAGAATGGGGACCTCAGGCAGGCAGGCAGGGACCCCCAAGAAGCAGGTCAACCCCCAAAACGCAAACAGCAGCACCTTCCGTGTCCGTCCAAAAACATGCACAAGCAGCAAGCACGCAGTCTCTTTATGGGTCTCCTTTGCTCCTGATTGGCCAGTCCCTTGTTTCTGGGCTTCTCAGCCAATCCAGCGGGGACTTTTTCCCACCACTGCTGTCACGGGGCGGACTCCCTATCTACAACATTGTTGCGGTTTTCCCGCCACTGCTCCTCTCTAGCTAGCAGGTAGCAGCTGGCTACCTCCCTCATGGTGTCTGAGTTGTTGTTTTCTGGCAGAGAAGGCAGGCAGGAGAGGGTCTAAAGTGCCACGTGGAGCAGCCATCTTTAAGCCAGTTATGACTGCTGATCTAAAGGGCATGTTATGTTCGTGTGAGGAAAGGTCTGCTCCTTCACATGGGGGATCTATTTGTTTTCTTGGGAGATGGGAGGGGCTGGAGATTAATTTCAGCAATTCCCGTTCTTGGGACACACCAGATGGGCTGGGGAAGCAGAAACCTATTTTTAGGAGTTTAGTTATTGGCTTGAAGGAAAAAAAAATCTGCTGGATGGAGGTTTTACAATGCCAGGCTCAGTGCAAAAACAAATCCCAGGATGAGCTGCTGCTGGAGGAAAATAAGGACTGGAGATAAGGAGATTTTCCTGGGATCCATGGAACCAGTCAGGCCCTGAGAAAGCAAAAGGGAAGAAGGATTTGGGGGGTCAGTGGGCAGGAGAGAGAGTGGGGGTGAGACTCCTGTGTGCACCCAGTGTGAAATGTGTTCACCTGATTCGTGTTGAAGTGGAACAGTGTTAAGAGTCACAGGGTGAAGAATAATTCTTTGTGTAATATGGAACAATGTTAGAGTCATAGAATGAAGAATAATTCTTTGTGTATAGTATTGCATACTATTGTACAGAGTCAAATTTTTATCTTTTCTTGCGCTGCCTGTTTTTGTATAATGTAACAAAATTTTTATCTTTTGCTTGCATTACATGTTGCTCTTTTATTGTGTATCTTCTTCTTGCATTGCATGTGATTTTTGTATTGTGTAGCAGACATTGGGCAAACACCTTAAAGTTATTTTTTTAGCATAAACCTGTTATAAGTGAATCATGAAATCAATTTGCTGATCAAATGTGAATGTATATGGTTGAATGCTAAAATGCAATGTTTATTAAAATGTTGGAAGTTATGTTTATTATATGTTGGAAATTATGATAAATGCTGGTTGTTAAATGTTAGAAGTTATGTTCATGTTTGTAAAGTATTGAATGTTACGGTTATGTGAGGGTTAATGTTGGAAGCTATACCCTGTCATGTATCAAACCTTAAGTTATATAACATTTTGGGTGACTGCGCATGTCCTGAGGAACGGCTATCACCATGCAGAAGATGGAATTTTCCAAGAAGGGGCAGAGCTTTGCAATGGCGGGAAAAAGGATGCAGAGTATGGAATTTTCCAAGAAGGGGCGGAGCCTTACACCAGCAGGAAAAAGAACTCCATAAGAAAGGACCCTGCGAGGACCCAGTTGCGCGTCTTGGTGGAGCGGTGACTCCCGGCGTGCCCAGTGCTGGATGTTGGCCGCTCCAGCACTGTTTGCTCACTTACCTCAAATAAATAAATTAATTCTAAATATATAATTTTTTTTCTGGCTGTTTATTGCCAATTACAATTTGGTGCCGTGACTCGGATACAGGCACTTTAGCTGGAGTTCCTACCTACGGGGGGGCGCCCCTGTCTTTGGACGGTCCCGGAGTCTGGAATGACCGCGCTAAAATCCTGTATTCCGAACCCTGAGATAAGTGAGCAAAGAACTAAAATAAATACTGCAGTTCCCCATAATTTTTGTGCACGAAGATCTGAACGAAGACTCAAGGAAGAGTACATGCTGGTAAGTGGAATCTGTTCGGTCGGGGAATACGGGATCCCGAAGTGCGAGTGAGTGAGACGTCCTATTAGGACGAAGCGAGTGCAGACCTTCTAGTAGTGCGGTTCTCATTGACCGCGAGGGCGTGAGCCACGAACGAGGGGCAGTGATTGGCATGTGAAAGAAGGCACTTTCGGAAGATCAGTCCAGGAAGGAGACTGATAGGAGCCCTATAGCGAGATCAGTCCAGGAAAGAGACTGATAGGAGCCCTATAGGAAGATCAGTCCAGGAAAGAGACTGATAAGAGCCCTATAAGGAGATCAGTCCAGGAAAGAGACTGATAGGAGCCCTATAGGAAGATCAGTTCAGGAAAGAGACTGATAGTAATATAAAGTCCGGTGCCCTAGAGGTTAAGATCAGACTGATAGGTTTCAAAGGATGGGACAGAAGATAACTAGATCTGATCTCAGTTCCAAGAGAGGGTTGCCAGCTATCCCTCCAGATAGTCCCTTAGGAATAATGTTAAAACACTGGGGAAACTGGCCCTCTAGAAAAGGAAAAAGCAGAGAGAAAATGGTACATTTTTGTATGACAGTGTGGGGTGGGAAAGAGATTAGAAAAGATCATTTGTATTGGCCAGTATTCGGATCATTTGAAGACTGGAGATGCCAGGCTTTAAATGTCTACGTTAACAGTAAGGAACCACATAACCTGGAAGAAAGTGAGTATGCTAGCTTATGGATTAAATCAGATATTAGAACTTACTTGTATACCCTGCGGGGGGGAGAAAGTTCAAAGAAAAAGAATAAAAGATTGGAGGAACCACTACTAATGTCACCCCCTCCTTACCTTTCTCCCCCTCCTCCTCCTTCTGTGCCAGTCCCCAGTTGTCCTGCCCTAACAGCTTCAGAATCCACCCCCTCTTTCTCACAGGAGCAGGACTCCTCACCCTCATTATCTCCCATTCTCAATCATAGTGAAGAAAACAGGAGGGTTACTAGGAGCCAAACAAGGGAGCAGGGAAAATCAGAAAATCATCTTTTTCCCTTGAGGAAAATTGCAATGGGAGGTCTGCAGCCAGGAGTAGGATTTGTATCAGTACCCCTGAACTCAGGGGATGTGAGGGAATTTAAAAAGGAAATGGGAAATTTATTAGAAGACCCTCTGGGAATATCTGAAAGGGTAGATCAATTCCTTGGCCCTAATATATATACTTGGGATGAAATGCATGCAATTTTGAGAATATTGTTTACAGCTGAGGAAAGGGAGATGATTAGAAGGGCAGGAATGAGAAATTGGGATCAAAGACATCAGCAGGGACCTGGTGCAGATAATAAATGGCCTTTACAGCGGCCCAATTGGGACAATCAAGATCCAGCACATAGGACTAATATGGAAGATTTGAGAGATATGATTATACAAGGAATCAGAGAATCAGTCCCAAGAGGACAGAATATTAATAAAGCATTCAATGAACATCAAAAGAAAGATGAAACTCCCACAGAGTGGCTAGAAAGGTTAAGAAAAAGCTTGCAGCTTTATTCAGGACTAGATCCTGATACACCTGTGGGACAAGCCCTACTAAAAACTCAATTTGTAGCTAAATCCTGGACAGATATTCGAAAGAAACTGGAAAAGATTGAGGATTGGCAAGAGAAGGGCTTGGATGAGCTATTGAGAGAGGCTCAGAAGGTGTATGTGAGGCGAGAAGAAGAGAGTCAAAGGAGACAAGCAAAAATATTAGTAGCAGCAGTAAGAGAGGGGCATAAAGAAGGAAGAGAAAAAGAAAGGCGAGAGAATCCACAGGGAGTGGGAGAAAGATACCAGAAGACTCAACATGGGTCTGAAATGTTAAAGAATGTGGAATGCTTCTACTGCCACAAGAGAGGACATCTAAGAAGGAGCTGTAGAAAACGCTTGCAGGATGAGCGAGTGTTTAAAGACGATTAGTGGGGTCAGGGGCTCTATTTGCTGGGGACCTCGCGAAGTTCAGAGCCCTTGATAAAATTGAAATTGGGTCCCCAGCAACAGGAATTTGAGTTCTTAGTGGACTCTGGAGCAGAAAAATCAACAGTACAACAAATACCCCAGGGATGTTATTCATCCCCAGAAACTGCACAAGTTATTGGAGCTAAAGGGGAACCCTTTAAAGTACACATCATAAAAGAAGTAGAGATAGAGACACTTAGAAAATTTGCAGTAGGGACTTTTTTGCTAGTCCCTGAGGCAGAATATAATTTATTAGGAAGGGATTTAATGATAGAGTTAGGAATTAATTTGGAAATTAGGCAACAGCAGTTACAAGTAAAACTTTGTGTTTTTACTGTTGAAGATGAAGCAAAAATAAATCCTGAAGTATGGTATACCCCTGATTCTGTAGGAAAAATAGATATGAAGCCTCTTGAGGTCTCAATAAGAGACCCCGAGAGCCCAATAAGACTAAAACAATATCCCATCTCTCATGAAGGGAAGAAAGGATTACAGCCTGTAATTAGGCGATTACTGACACAAGGCATACTAGAGCCGTGCATATCCCCACATAATACCCCAATTCTGTCAGTAAAGAAATCAGATGGCTCATATCGGCTAATGCAGGATCTCAGAGAAGTGAACAAAAGAACAGTTACTAGATTCCCAGTTGTGGCAAATCCATACAGTCTGTTAAATAAGCTCTCTCCTGATTATAAATGGTATAGTGTAATAGATTTGAAAGATGCCTTTTGGGCTTGCCCATTGAAAGAAAATTGCAGAGATTATTTTGCCTTTGAGTGGGAAGATCCAGAAACAAACCGTAAACAGCAGTTAAGGTGGACTGTCTTACCTCAGGGATTCACTGAGTCCCTTAATTTGTTTGGGCAGGCTTTAGAAACAACTTAGCTGAAGAGGAAGCCAAAAGGGCAGCATTATTAGTATTAGAACAATTGGATAACGAAGAAGAATCATTCCATGTAGTTAAAAGTTTTACAGATAAAGAAAAGGAAAAATTACAACAAGTAGGAGTAAAGGAACAGAGTGGCAAGTGGATGTTGCTGGATGGCAGAGGGGTCCTTCCAAAGGGATTAGCCCAGAAAATAATGGGGAAATTACATCAGCAGACCCATTGGGGAACTCAAGCTCTAGTGGACCAATTTGAAACTAAATATGTCTGTGTAGGGGCTTATGGAATGGCTAAAAAGGTTTTGGAGGGGTGTTTAACCTGCCAAAGGGTGAATAAGAGACAACTAAGAGAGAAAATTCGAGGTGGTAGGGAAATAGCCAAGAGACCATTTGAAAAGATCCAGACAGACTTTACTGAGTTGCCTAAGGTGGGGAGGTATCGTTACTTATTGGTGCTAGTGGACCATCATACCTATTTTGTAGAAGCCTTTCCTGTAGCCAGAGCCACAGCCAAAACGGTAATTAGAATCTTATTAGAAGAAATCATTCCCAGATATGAAGCTATAACTGTGGTTGATTCAGACAGGGGCCCACACTTTACTTCAAAAATTATTAAAGAGACAACAGAGGGTTTTTTTTGGGACCAAATGGGAATATCATACTCCGTGGCATCCACAGAGCTCAGGAAAGGTAGAAAGAATGAATGGAGAAATAAAGAAACATAACTAAATTAATGATAGAAACAAAAATGAATTGGGTAAAATGTCTACCACTAGCTCTATTACATATCAGAACCCAACCTCGTGCTGATACAGGAATCTCCCCTTTTGAGATGATGTATGGGATGCCCTATAATTTTGGGGTTCCAATAGAACATCCTAAAATTGAAGATAAAATCTTACAGGATTATATAGTTGGACTGATGAGACGAAGGCAGGAGTTTAGAAAGAAGGGGCTGGTGGTCCAGAGACCTCCTTTAGACATTTCAATACATAGGATTCAACCTGGAGATCAAGTGCTAGTAAAAAAACTGTGAAAGAATCATCTCTGACACCCCGCTGGGAAGGAACTGAGGAGCTTTTTGGATCAATCCCGGTTGCTGAGGCAGTCTTCCTGCCTCAGGAGCTGTTAGCGTCAGGAGGAAGACATCTTCTACGCTCAGCACTAATAGACTTAGCTTTGAGGACTGCTTGTCACTGTGGGGACAGAAACTGTGAATTTTGGGTAAAGATTCTATGTGGGCATTGTAAAAGGATTCTATGGGTAAATAGGGTGGCCTTACAATGTTTATACCTCTGCCAACAGTGTGATCAGGGATTTAGAAATGACACTTTCCTTCAGTCCTGGCAAAGAATATTAAACAGACAGTGGACAAAATCTGATGGTCAACCAGATGAGAACCATGGGGGACAGGGGCAATATGTGTTAGAAAATAGAGAGCACTTTGAATTAGTTCCCTTACAATACTTTCTAAACAATCTGATTCAACATGTTAGGGGAATAAAATTCACAAGGATTATTAAGCAGTTTTGTGGAAAGCAAGTTGTATTTGCAAACTTTCAGGAAGTCACTGAGGAAGAGTGGGATAGGGAAATTGGGAGAGACCTGAGAGATAAGGAAACAAGATAAATTAAAGACCTCTTAAAAGCCACCATAGGGAATTGAGCAAAAATAGAAATCATAATAGAAAAGGCTCCAGGAACTCCTGAAGAATACCACTGCTGCCGAGAAGAGAATATACCTCGTTGCTCCCTGCAAAGGAGTAGACGAAGGAGGCAGAGGGGTAGAAGTGTGGAGACTAATAATGCTGGGCCTGATGAAAAGAGATGTGCTCACTCCCATGGGGATAAGAGGTAGAACGAAATTTGAATATAAAACAGGAGTTTGGCTTATTATAATTTGGATAATTGGCATACAGGGAGATAGTCCTCATAAACCTTATGAATGGACCCTTGTAAGGTGGAGGGACTCTCAAATAATTAGACGTAATCTCACAGCAGGCTCTCCCAGCTTTGTTGTCTCACTCTGTGATTTAGCACCTATAAAACCATGTCTGAATCAGAGACCTTACTATCTATGTCCAGCTTCTTATCCAGGGAAAGGGTATTGTAATAGTCCTAATCAATATTATTGTGCATATTGGGAATGTGTCTATATCATACTTGGAAAAATCACTCACTTCTCTATCTGAAGTGGTGTTACAGAATAGAAGAGGGATGGTCTTGTTATTTCTACAACAGGGTGGTCTTTGTGCAGCATTGGGGGAAGAATGTTGCTTTTATGCTGATCACACAGGAGTGGTGAGGGACTCCCTAGCAAAAGTTAGAGAAGGATTGGATCAGCGAAGACGTGAGCGAGAAGCACAGCAGGGATGGTTCGAATATTGGTTTAATAAAACACCTTGGATAACAACTCTAGTGTCCACTGTATTAGGGCCCTTGATTCTATTTCTTATTACTCTAACTTTTGGACCTTGTATTTTGAATAAGCTTGTGGCCTTTGTCAGAAACCGAATAGAGACTGTGCAACTGAAAGTGTTGCGAGAGCAACACTACAAACTGACTGAAATAAAGAATGCTTCCTTTTTTTAAGCAGCTAAAGAAGCTGTTTCAAGATTTGATCAGCAAATTGAGGATAAAGAAAAAAAGGGGGGAATTTGTTATAGGTGAATCATGAAATCAATTTGCTGATCAAATGTGAATGTATATGGTTGAATGCTAAAATACAATGTTTATTAAAATGTTGGAAGTTATGTTTATTATATGTTGGAAATTATGATAAATGCTGGTTGTTAAATGTTAGAAGTTATGTTCATGTTTGTAAAGTATTGAATGTTACAGTTATGTGAGGGTTAATGTTGGAAGCTATACCCTGTCATGTATCAAACCTTAAGTTATATAACATTTTGGGTGACTGCGCATGTCCTGAGGAACGGCTATCACCATGCAGAAGATGGAATTTTCCAAGAAGGGGCGGAGCCTTACACCAGCAGGAAAAAGAACTCTATAAGAAAGGACCCTGCGAGGACCCAGTTGCGCGTCTTGGTGGAGCGGTGACTCCCGGCGTGCCCAGTGCTGGATGTCGGCCGCCCCAGCACTGTTTGCTCACTTACCTCAAATAAATTAATTAATTCTAATTTTTTTTTCTGGCTGTTTATTGCCGATTACAAACCGGCTTTGTTGTTAACTGCGAGAATGTTATAAAGCAGGTTCTTGGAAATAATTTACATAAGCCGACCCTTTTCTCGAAATAGTAATGAATATATATCAGTTGAGAAGATATAAGTCAAATACTGAAACTTGGTGGAGCAGAGACTCCCGGCGTGCCCAGCACTGTTTGCTTGCTTCCGTTTGCTTAATAAATTGTAGATTTGAATTAAAATCCCATTTGGGACCGAGTCATTTATCACACCAGTGTGTCCTGGGGATGGGAATTGTGTGCAGAGACACACAGGTAAAAGCCTAAAAACTGGAAAATTCACTAATGCAAGCTAGGAGTCTATTATCAGTTAGATAAGCTAGGAGGTGGGGCAAAATGACCCTCTCAGCTCCTTGTCCCTTCTGTGGCACTTCCCAGGATGAGGCTTGGATGCTCCAAGGGGACAAAGGACGTGCATGGGGACAGGTGAGGCAGAAAGGTCTTGCATAGTCAAAGCAAGGTTTAAGTGTGGTGGGGAAGGAGGGAGCCTGAATCCCGCTTCCTTCCCCAGGCTGGTGACACCCACAAACCCATCTGAGGGGGGCACAGCCACCTGGACCCCCACCTGCGAGCTGCCAGAGGGCAGTGAGTGTGGTGGTATCCCTTGTAACACTACAGCAAAGCCACCCTGTGCCTGTCACCACAGCCCAGCTGTGGGGAAATGGTGGTGACAGGACCTACTGAAGTGGAAGAGCTTTGAGTCTCTCTCACTTACAGACCTTGGCACACACACGCATGCAGCCACATGGCCCAGACAGGGCTGCCAACTGCCTCTGCCATGCCCTGCTGTCTGGGGTGCGCTCTGGGCATCCTGGCACCAGCCGCTGGGGTGCTTGCCCACTGTCACAGGCCGGTACTGGGGGGCTACCAGCTGTCCGGATGCTCTGGGGTACTTGCCTTCTTCACCAGGATGTTTGCCCAGCTCTTGGCAGGCCTGTGACCTGCTCAGGCTGGGTGCTTCTGGGTGCAGTACTGCCTTTGGAGTAAAGGAGAGAAGGCAGCAGGAGCAGCCCATGCTCCCAGGACACCCAGGGGTTAGGGGGGCTCCTGGGTTAAGTCAACCTGGAATAAGGCGACCTCCTGTGATTCTTCTTGCTCTGGCAAGACATTGGAGGATGTGGGTTGTGCAGAGTGGGTTATGGGGTACAGGGTCAGGACTGCAGGACTGGGGCATCAGGAGAAGGAGATACAGGGTGAAAGACTGGGGGATGAGAGAGGTGGGATGCAGGAATGGGGCATGGAGGTGTGGGAGGGGGTGTGGGACTTGGGGGCTGTGGGGCTCAGGATGGGATTTGGGACTGGTGGCTGTAGGGCTGAGTGTGTGCAAAGGGTTTGCACGTGCAAAAGAGTGTGCAATGGCAGAGGAGCGTGTAAAGGGCTGCGAGAAGTCCGGGCTGTCAAGGGGGTCCCGTCCCACTAGGGGGGGTCGGGGGAGGTGACCTTTTAGACAGTCTGTTGCAGGGCCAGGAGCCACCACGAGGACTCAGGAGGAACAGAAACATCCCAGCAGCCCCTGTCACTCGGCCAGCCCTGGGGTGGAAGTCACAACAATGGCTCCTAAGTGGTCACAAAAGGCTTTATTCCACACAAGCCTGGCTAATTAGGAGTCGGGGATATCCTGGATAAACATCTTAACGTCTAACAGGGAGGTAGGATCACTACACTTAACAACTAAGAAAACAACACTCAACACCCCACAAAGAGGTAACTACACCGAACACCTAACTACTAGGGGCTAAGGGAACATCAAACACCTAACTACTAGGGGCTAAGGTCACAAGGTGCTGCTGGGCCCAGAGCAGGGGCAGCACAGGGGCTCTCCAGCTCTGCCTGCGGCACAGCTCTCGCCTGCCCCCCCTGTCACCCCCAGACGCTCCCTGGGGGGAACCTGTGAGATTTTATTGTGCCCAAAGCGGGCAGGGCCGAGCAGAGGGGCTGGCAGCACCATGTCCATCAGGGCTGTCCGCTGCAGCTGAGTGCCTGGAGCAGTGCCCGTGCCCCCATCCCTCGCGGGCCTCCCCGGGCCGCTCCTCCGGGCGCTGCGCAGGCTCAGGGACCCGCCCGGCGCTGGCACGGGAGGAGCTGGGCTCCTAGCTCTGTCTGGCCCTGCTGGAGAAGCAGAAAGCCCTGCGCAGAGCCTTGAAGACCCTCCTGAGGAGGGAGGGCCGGTGCTGCCGGGCCTGGGCCCGTGGGAGCGCGGCGATGGCTGAGGCGGAAGGAGAAGTGCGGGCGAGGGGCTGGGTGGGTGACGGGCAAGCTGCTGCCTGCTGCTGGGCTGCTGGGGCAGGGTGGGCTGTTTGGGCCTCAGCATCCTCAGCTGCCTGGACCGCTCTTGTTCTTGCTGCCCTTGCCTCACCCGTGCTGTTGGCAGGTTCCTCGCTCTCTGCCTCTGCTGCTGTGACCTCCTCGATGGGTCCCTGGATCACAGTAACCCCAGCCCCGCCTGTGACCTGGCTCACAGTGCACTGGTTGGTGTCCATAGGAGTCAGGTCATCATGAGAGGGGCTGTGCAGGGCAGCTTCTTTGAGTTCTTCTTCTGCTGCTGTGACCTCCTGGCTGGGTCCCTGGGACACAACCACAGCCCTGCCTGTGACCTCACTCACGGTGAAGTGTTCAGAGTCCAGGAGAGTCAGGTCATCATGAGAGGGGCTGTGCAGGGCAGCTTCTTTGAGTTCGTCCTCTGCTGCCGTGTCCTGCTGGCCAGGTCCCTGGGACACAACCACAGCCCTGCCTGTGACCTCACTCACGGTGAACTGTTCAAAGTCCAGCAGAGTCAGGTCATCGTGAGAGGGGCTGTGCAGGGCAGGTTCCTCACTCTCTGCCTCTGCTGCCGTGTCCTGCTGGCCAGGTCCCTGGGACACAACCACAGCCCTGCCTGTGACCTCACTCATGGTGAACTGTTCAAAGTCCAGCAGAGTCAGGTCATCATGGGCGGGGCTGTGCAGGGCCGGTTCCTTGTGCTCTGCCTCTGCTGCTGTGTCTTGTTCATTGAATTCAGGAGCTGGTGCTTTCGCCTTGTTTTGTGCCGCAGGATCCAGAGGCCCCTCTTCCTCAACAGCTCCGACCAGGGCAGAAGCTGCCAGCTCAGCTTCTATGATCCTTGTGGAGTCAGAAGATGGGCTCTGCTGGTCACCAGCTGCCTCTCTTGCAGACTCTGTGCTTGAGCTGCTGGGTTGGCTGGGTCTCTCCTGGGAGCAAGTGTAGGGGTCCTGAAGGAGCTCTGGGGACACAGGCTTGACTCCAATCCTGTAGCCACTGATAGCATCTGTTTGAGACAGCTGCTGGTGGCTGTCACCTTCTTTCTCCTCCTCCTCCTTCTGGGTCAAGGCTCCTGGTTTGTCTGCTGCTGCTGGCAGGACTTTCCTCCCTGCTGCCCCTACCTGATGCTCTCTGGGTCCATGGGCTTCCAGCCACTCCAATGTGTCCTGGCTGCCCAGGGCAGCCTTTGGGATTTCCCTCCGTGGGACCTCTAGCTGATGCAGCTTCAAGCTCACTTTGCAGACCTGGAAAGGAGAGCACAGGGATGATGGTACAGGCAGCCTGGCGCCCAGCAGCAGATGCCTGGTGGGGCCCTGCCAGCAGTGGTTGCTGGGGCAGGGATGCAGGAGATGATGGGGCTGCAGCTCTGCAGAGCAGCAGCTGACTCCGAGCCGAGGGAGGCTCCATCACCCTGTCCTGCCCCCACCCACACCCTCCTTGGCACTCACGTTCTTGGCTCGGACATTGAGCTGCAGCGGCCTCATAAGGGAGAAAGACTGCTCCTCGCCCTCCTGCTGCTGGAGCTGCGTCTCCTCTGGGACGTCCTGCTGCCCCTGCAGGGTGGCTTTGCTGGGCTGTGCCGGGCCCTGCTGGCTGGAGGCCAGACAGCTCCTCTCCTGCACCTCCAGACGCACCGTCTGGATGGGCAGGACTGACATGTGATCCACAGGAGCTGGACGCGGCGACAGCTGTGCTGTGATGCTCAGCTGGCCCACAGCGCACTTGAAGTTGTCTTCTGCCGCTGGTCCCCGGCATCCTGGTCCCGCGTCCCTGCCCGGGGCAGCAGGCACGGGGGCCGTGCCAGCAGCACTGCTGCCCCGATGTGCACGGGGGGCAGCAGGCAGGGGCTGAGCTGCAGGGGCCTGGCCGCCCTCAGCTGCCCGGCCCTCGGCTGCCCTGGTCAGTGTGGCCACAGCTGAGCTGCCTGCCCAGTCCTGCCGTGCCACCGGCTGCCGGCCGGGTCCCCAGAGCTCGGTGACAGCCCTGCTGATGGCCTCACGGACCAGGCACCGGGCTGTGCCCTGCCGGGCGGGGGCAGAGGCTGCGGGGCTGTGTGGGGCAGGCCTCCAGCTCTGCGCCCTGGCGGCACTGCTGCCCCACTCATCCCAGACGCCCCGAGCAGGCGGGACGGGCTGTTGGTGGTGGCTGCCTGCAGCGCTGCGGGATGTGCCGCTGGGTGAAGGTGCAGCAGGTGCGGCTGGCAGAGGGGGCAGCTTGGGGCAGGAGCTGGCAGCCACTTCCCTGCCTGCAGCACTGCTGGACCTGCCCCTGCCACTGGGCAGTGGTGCAGCGGGTGCGGCTGGCAGAGGGGGCAGCTTGGGGCAGGTGCTGGCAGCCACTTCCCTGCCTGCAGCGCTGCTGGACGTGGCCCTGCCGCTGGGCAGTGGTGCAGCGGGTGCGGCTGGCAGAGGGGGCAGCTTGGGGCAGGTGCTGGCAGCCACTTCCCTGCCTGCAGCGGCGCTGCTGGACCTGCCCCTGCCGCTGGGCAGTGGTGCAGCGGGTGCGGCTGGCAGAGGGGGCAGCTTGGGGCAGGTGCTGGCAGCTCTTGGCGTTGCCTGCCCAGGTGCCGCTGCCTGCCTGGGGAGTTGTGGCAGGGATAAGCGACGGGCTGTCTGCTGCTGTGCCACCTTGTACACCAGGCTGTCCGACTGCAAGAGAAGCCAAGGAGAGAGGCTGCGTGAGTGTGGCCTTCATCCCTGCAGCCCCCGTGTCCCGGCTGACAGAGCTCCTGTGGCCGGGCTCCCCTCTCCTCCCACCCTGTCCCTCACATGGTGCCTCTGCTGCATGCCTGCTGACAGCCTCTTGGCGGGCTGAGAACGGGCCTTCTTCTCCTTCTCCATGGACATCTTGGGTGTCCACTGCTGCAGACGATCCTTGGGTGTGCGGGGGAGCTGCTGCCTCCTGAGGGAGATGCTCTCCTGCGAGTGGGCATCCCAGGGCTCGGGTTCCTTATATACCCCCATGGTCACCACGGAGACCCCCGTCACAAGGGTGTCTGGGCAACAGGCCCCACATCACAAAGGCCTGGTGGTGGCTGTGGAGACACCCACCCCTCAGCAGCTGGGACCAGCTGGGACCGTGCTGGTCTGATCTGGCCATGGCTTGGTTGTAAGGGACAAGGCCCAGGGGTGGCTCCTGTAAGACGCTGCAAAGCTTCCTCGACAGCCAGTGCCACCTTACTGTGAGGGATTCTCAGCTGTCCAGGAGCGTTTGTTCCTTTTGTGGCCCTAGTCAATGTCCAGCCTGGCTGGAGGATGCCAGCGATCAGGCTGGGACATTTCCACACCCCACTGATGTCCACTGGGGTCAACAGCCTTTGGCTTCTGGGCTGCTTGAGAGGCCTGTAATAAAATCAGAGACCGGTCATGTACCTTGGGCTGTCACTAGAGCTGGTCTGATGCAAGCAGCTCGGCTGGTACAGCACAAGCTCTCTTTTACAGACAGATCCACTTTGCCCTCATCCTTCCTGGTGGGAAAGGACCCAGCCACTGGCAGCAGGGTTGCTATTGGAGTGGGAGAACAAGGTGTCTATAGAGCTAATTCAGAACAGGTGAACTTAGAGCTAAAGGGACATTTGTCAGATGCAGAGGGTTCAAATTCCCCCCCACGCCCTTCAGCCACTGCTTGCACTGTCATCCTGGGGATGCCTCACAGCCTGGTGCACACCAGAGAAACCAGAGCCTGCGCTCTCCTGCCAGCACCCGCGCTCCAAAGCAGATTCCTACTTGCCAACTCCAGAGACACTTCAGCTGACTGGGAGTTTTCTCCAGGATTTGCTAGAAGTCCTGAACCAGTTCTGCAGAATAAACAGAAACCCAGGCAGGAAGGTCAGAGGCAGGCAGGCCAGCATGAATCCATCAGGGCAATCTCCTAATTACTAAGGAGTGGAGCTACTGGAGGAGGTGGAGCTACTCCTGGAGGGGAAATACTGAGAACTAGTATCACGGACCCCATTGGAACTCCTTCTGTGCCTTTTGCCATCTCTGTTGTGCCACAGGAGGTGCTGCTGCTGCCCTGCAAACCTTGGCAAGACCTGCAGTCCTGGACACACTGGACGGTGGCTGTGTTTGAAGGGCAGACCCAGGAACACAGATCCCAAAACAAACATTTAAGAGCCTTTGGGGGGAAACCTCGCTCCAGATCTTACCATCTAAGAGCACCAGGGTGACAGTGCCATCCACGTGTTCCCACCAGTGCTTCCCGTCCTTGGAGACTGGGATGTCCCAGTTGGACTGCTCACAAGCCAGGTGGATGCAGACACAGGCCACAACAGGAGTGTAGTGCAGGCTGAAGGTGATCAGGTGTAGACTGTTCTCACCAGCAGGGAGAGAAACAGAAGGCCCTGAGCTCCCAGGCCTCAACTTCAGCCTTCACACCTGCCCCAGGAACAGACGCAGTGCCAGAGGTGGATGTGGTGGGGAAGTCCCTGCCATGCCTCCCCCAGGAAGACCCTTCTGCCCGGGTGTCTCTATCCTGCTGCACCAATGTGCTTGGCCCTTCCCCCTTCTGCTGCAGACCCTTTGGGGTCAGGCAACTTGGCCAACTCCAGCCTCTGTGGCTGGTGCAGGAGCACTGAGGCTGCTCCAGCCCTCCTTGGAGGGGAAAGCCAGTGGCTGGGTCGCTTGCCAGCCCCCACCTCTGCTCCATCTGAGAAGAAGGACCATTTCCAGTGCAACTCCTGGGATGGCACTCAAGGAGCAAACTGGCCCTCTTCAGGTTTCTGGAAGGCTCTGGTCTCCGCCAAGGGATTTTTGGGCAAAGCACTCAAGCTTCAGCTCTCAATAGCACTGGAGCGACTCTGGAGTGCCTACAGGGAGCCTGGCCACCTGCTTGAACTAACTCCCCACCAAAGAAGGCAGCAAAGTTCCCGAGCATCTGATGGACCTCGCTGGGATGGCTGGTTGCGCAGCTGGCTTGGACCCCCAGCAAGCTCTTGCTGAACCCAACCCAGCAATCCCCAGCTGCTCACAAGCTGCTGTTCCCCAGGGACTCCCAGCAGCACATCTGCTCTAGAGAAGACCCTCTGTCCCACTGGGTTCCATGATAAAATAAAAACCTCTTGGTGGCCAGGAAACAGGCAGTTCGGCCCAGGTCCTTGCTGGCCGAAAGAGAAAAGGAGCAAGCCACGTGTCAGTCTGCACACCCTGACAAACCTTGCTTCATTGTAGCCAAGAACCCTGGGCCTCTGGCCACCGCACACAAAGCAAAGAGAGCATGGTTTGACTAACTCCATGCCACAGCTAGAAGCATTTTAAAAGTCCCTGTAGGTGGAGAGCTTTGCGTGGTTTAGCAGGGCCACAGCATCACCTCAGCCCTTTGCAGCTGCCTCCGTTTTGACCCCATTTGTTGCAGTCCTTAAGGAACCTGACTGCAGGTGGGCTCATGGACAGGCCCAGATAAACACTACGATGCACTTTCACAGCCCTTCTCTGCCAAGCTGAGGAGCTTACCAAGCTTCTCTGTCACCGAGGAGAAGCTGTGAGCACCCGACAGAGCTTACCTTGCACGAGCTGCGCACACGTCACCAGGTGGGGAAGGGGGTGGTCAGTGAGGATCTCAAACCCTGGAAGAACACAGACATGCAGCCATCAGAACACAAGCAGCACCCCCTGGCAGGTCTGCGAGCCTGCTGTGTCCTGCTCCTGGGGGACAAGGCCTTCTCCCCTTCCCTCCTGCAAGCCCTGCGCTCTTCCCAGAGGCAAGCAGGAAGAGGGTACCTGCAAACTGCCTCTGAAATGGAGCAGGTGTCAGTACATCCAGCTGTTAACAGTGTATTTTAGAAAGGAACAGGAAACTAGATCCAATGGCCACAGGCCTATATGAAGCCTCCAGCTTCTTCTTTCAAAAAGTCCCCCAAACTGTTGCTGTTTTTAGTTGGGTTTTTTTTTCCTCACCTTCAGCACAATTGAGTTCAAGAGCCCAGCAGGGGCAGTGACTGTTGTGGGGGGAACAGACACAAGCCCCACTTCAATGCTGTAATTCCTCTGAGCATGGAACCTGAGCCCACTTATACTTGAGAAACTGATGATAAAGGGAAAACGGAAGCAGCAGGTGTGAAAAAGAGGGTTTGTTGCCTGGACTCTTGCTCTCCCACTGGGCATCTGTACCTCTGCTTTCCAGCTGTGGTGAAGACTGTGCGGTCAGGCTCTCTGCTCTGTGGAACCCTCTTGGGTCTGGGGTTGGTGTGGTAGCCCATCCACTTTGGAAAACTCACCCAGGGTCTCCAGGATGACTGCCTCCAGAGCCACCAGGTCTCAGCCTTGCTGCAGGAAAGCCTGGAGGGCAGAGGATGGGCAAGTTACTCCCAGGGAGGCACTCTGGTGAAACCTGCACCATTTCTCACTCCCCTTGCTTTGCTCAGGGAGGCAGAAAGAGCAAAGGGGAATCTCTGCTGATTGGCACTGGGGGACTGGCACAGGCTCCCTGCCAAACGAGAGGAAGCAGAGTGTTGGGTTGGCCCTGCTCCCCTGCTGCTGCCCTGCTGGGGGTGGCTGCAGACCTCACAGGGACCCACAGCAGCCCTCGCAGGCCTCATCCCTGCCACTGCCTGGGATGGCTTGACAGTCAGCACAGGAATTAGCTGCTCCCGGCTTGTATTCTTCCTTAAGCTTTCTTGGATCAAGCTGCCCCTTCTCAGCAGGGCTGGCTGCTCAGTCCCAGGTCAGACAGGCTGTCTGTAGGGTCAGGATGCAGCACTCCCGTGCCCTGTGCCTGCGCTCCTCCCATCAGAGGCCCGTTCCTGACTCTTGCCTCACTCTCAGGCTCGAGAGGAGCTCCCAGGGGATGCAGGCAGGAATGTGCTGCCATGATGACATCCTGTGCGGGACGGTTCTGCTCCTCCACCCTGGCTGCCAGAAGCAGAGCCACTGGTGCCACCAACTGCAGAGAAAGCAAAACACGTTATTTGTTTAAAGATGGGAAGTTCAAGATGCGAGCGAATAAATTACGCTGATTCTCACATCTACAACAAATATTCCTTTAGGAAACAAAGCAGCCTGTGTGAGTCCGAATGCCAGTGGAAGCCGGGAAAAGGGTCCCGGGGGACTGCTGGCAGCTCTGACCCAGCGTCCCCCTTTCCCAGCCCTTTCCCAAGGTTGGTTCCACCTTCTCGCACCTGAGCCAGCTGCCAGGCAGCAGCAGGAGCAGAGCTGGGGAGTTCCCAGCGTCCCCCACCCCATCAGGCCCCAACACACTCATGTTTCTGTGGAACTGGGTGAAGGACTGCAGGGCAATAAGTAGGATTACAAACCTGGACTTCTGTAGGGCTAACTTTCTACCCTTCAGAGATCTACTTGCAGGAATCCCGTGGGCTAAAACTCTGGAAGAAAAGGGAGCCCATGAAAGCTAGTCAGTTTTTAAATACCACTTCCTCTAAGCCCAAGATAGGTGCATTCCTTCTAGTAGCAAATCAGGCAGAGGTGGTAAACGACCTGCATAGATAGGCAAGGATCTTCTGAGGAAAGTCTCATGGAAGAAAGAAATTTACAGTTTGTGGGAGAAGGGACTTGTCACTTGGGAGAACTATAGGGACATTGTTAGGGTATGTAGGAAGGCAACAAGAAAGGCTGAAGCCCTCTTAGAACTTAAACTGGCAATGGAAGTAAAGGAGAACAAGAAGAGCTTCTTCAAATGTATCAGCAGTAAAAGGAAGAATAGGGAAAATGTGGGCCCGCTGCTGAATGAGGTGGGAGCCCTGGTAACAGAGGATGCAGAGAAGGCAGAGTTGCTGATGGCCTTCTTTGCTTCAGACTTTACTAAGACCAGCCCTAGAGATGTGGGCTAGAGATCAGTTATGTAAATTGAATGAACACAAGTCCATGGGCCCCGATGAGATGCACCCGAGACTGTTGAGAGAGCTGGCTGATGTTATTGCCCTACCACTTTCCATAATTTCTGAAAGATCACGGCAAACAGGAGAGGTGCCTGAGGACTGGAGGAAGGCAAATGTCACTCCAGTCTTCAAAAAGGGCAAGAAGGACGATCATCTTTTGGAAGTCATCTCTAAGGACATGGAAGAGAAGAAGGTTACCAGGAGTAGCCAGTATGGATTTACCAAGGGGAAATCATGCTTGACTGATCTGGTAGTCTTCTCTGATGTTGTGACTGAATGGATAGATGCAGGGAGACCAGTGGGTGTAGTCTACTTTGACCTTAGCAAGGTTTTGACACAGTCTTCCATAACATCCCCATGAGCAAGCTCAGAATATGTGGGATAAAAGAATGGATAGTGAGATAGATTAAGAACTGGCTACACAATAGAGCCCAAAGAGTGGTGGTTAATGGTGCAGCGTTAAGCTGGAGACCTGTAACTACTGGGGTCCCTCAAGGATCAGTGCTGGGTCCAGTCCTGTTCAACATCTTTATCAATGACCTTGATGATGGGATAGAGCATCTTCCCAGCAAGTTTGCTGATGACATGAAGCTGGGAGGATTGGCAGATTCACCTGAAGGCTGTGCAGCCATTCAGCGAGATTTGGACAGGCTGGAGAGCTGGGCAAAGAGGAACCCCGTGAGATTCAACAAGAGCAAACACAGAGTCCTACACCTGAGAAGGAACAACAAAACACACCAGTACAGGCTAGGAGGTGATCTGCTAGAGAGCAGCTCCGTGGAGAAGGACCTTGGAGTCCTGGTAGACAACAGGTTATCCATGGGACAACAATGTGCCCTTGTGGCCAAGAAGGCCAATGGTATCTTGGGGTGCATTAAGAGGAGTGTGTCCAGCAGATGGAGGGATGTTCTCCTCCCCCTCTACTCAGCCCTGGTGAGACCTTACTTGGAGTATTGTGTCCAGTTCTGGGCTCCCCAGTTCAAGAGGGACAGGGATCTACTTGAGAGAGTCCAACGGAGGCTACGAGGATGATTCAGGGACTGGAACACCTGCCTCATGAAGAAAGGCTGAGACCTGGGGCTTTTCAGTCTAGAGGAAAGAATTACAAAATCACAGAATCCTAGGGGTTGGAAGGGACCTCGAAAAATCATCTAGTCCAACCCCCCTGCCAGAGCAGGATCACCTAGAGCACATCACACAGGAACCTGTCCAGGCAGGTTTTAAGTGTCTCCAGCCAAGGAGACTCCACAACCTCTCAGCCTGTTCCAGTGCTCTGTCACTCTCACAGTAACTAAGTTTTTTCTGATGTTCACATGGAACCTCCTATGCTCCAGTTTGCACCCATTGCCTCTATGTCCTATCACTGGACATCTCTGAAAACAGCCTGGCTCCATCCTCCTGGCACTCGCCCTTCACGTATTTGTAAACATTGATGAGGTCGCCCCTCAGTCTCCTCCAGGCTAAAGAGACCCAGCTCCCTCAGCCTTTCCTTATCAGGGAGATGTTCCATTCCCTTAATCATCTTTGTGCCTCTGTGCTGGACTCTTTCAAGCAGTTCCCTGTCCTTCTTGAACGGAGGGGCCCAGAACTGGACACAATATTCCAGATGTGGCCTCGCCAAGGCAGAAAAGAGGGGGAGGAGAACTTCTCTTGGCCTACTAACCACACCCTTTCTAATACACCCCAGGATGCCATTGGCCTTTTTGGCTACAAGGGCACATTGCTGGCTAGATTCTGTGCCATTGACCACAACTCTCTGACTTCTTCCTTTCAACCAGTTCACAATCCACCTCACTACCTGATCATCAAGACCATACTTCCTCAGTTTATCTACAAGGATGCTGTGGGAGACAGTGTCAAATGCTTTACTGAAATCAAACCACATCTACCGCCCTACCATCATCTATCCACCTAGTTACTTCCGCATAGAAGGCTATAAGGCTGGTGAAACATGACTTCCCCTCGGTAAAACCATGCTGACTGCTCTTAATGACCCCCTCATCCTTCATATGCCTAGAGATAGTGCCAAGAACAAGTTGTTCCATCACCTTTCCAGGGATGCAGGTGATGCTCAGAAGACTGAGGGGGGATCTAATTAATGTCTATTCATACATGAGGGCTGGGCATCAAGAAGGCAGGGACAACCCCTTTTCACTTGTGCCCTTGTGATAAGACGAGGGGCAATGGATTAAAAGTTGAGCACAGGAAGTTCCACCTTAACATGAGGTGTTCTTTACTGTGAGGGTTACAGAGCACTGCAACAGGCTTCTCAGAGAAGTTGTGGAGTTTCCTTCTCTGGAGACTTTCAAGACCTGTCTGGATGCTTTTCTGAGTGATCTGCCCTAGTTGCGTGTGGTTTTTTTGGTCCTGCTCTGGCAGGGGGTTGGACTCAATGATCTTAGGAGGTTGCTTCCAACCCCTAATATTCTTTGATTCTGTGATTCCTCAACTCCCTGTCACCTCTCTTGTACTAGGTTGGCCTGACTCTGCCTGTTCCTAGGCTCGGCTCTTCCTGCTCCCAGGCTGGGATGTCCCCACTTCCAGGCTCAGCTCTCCCTACTTCCAAGCCTGGGAGGCTCAGCTCTCGCTTCTCCTGGGCTGGGCTCTCCTTAATCCCATACTAGGCTCTCCCAGCTCCCAGACTGGGCTCTCCCTGCTCCCAGACTGGGCTCTCCCTGCTCCCAGTCTTAGCTCTCCCTGCTCCCAGGCTAGGCTCTCCCTGCTCCCCAGACAAGTCCCACTCTCCCGGCTCCCTGGCCAGGCGCACCCCAGGGGTGCCTGATACAGGTGCAGCCGCTGCCCCAAATCCTGCCCCAGCCTGGCCGCCGGTTGCCGGTACCAGAGCTCTGGGGGTCGAGCCTGGCGCTGCACAAGGGGCTGCAGTCCAGCTGCTGGTGCCTGAAGTACCAGTGGGGCCCTGGGGTGCCACTGGCCCCACCACCCACTGAGGCCCCCATGGGATCTGCACCCAGGCACAGACACAGGGATGGACGCAGGGCAGGGCAGTGGAGAGGAGCCTCCCCTGGACCTGGTCACCTCTGTGCGTTCTGATGCAGAGCGCTTGCTACAGGGGCAGGGCAGACGTTCCACACCTGCACCTCCCATCACCGCCGGGGACCCCTCAGGGCCCTGCCTGACCTTGCCCCAGCACATCAGAGCCCTCCAGGCCCAGGTTCCCCCTGGCCCCACTGGCCCTGCCACAGCTCGTATCCAAAGTTCTGTCACGCAGAATCACAGAACTATTCAGGTTGGAAAAGACCCTTGGGATCACCCAGCCCAACCATCATCCCTACTCTACAAAGTTCTCCCCTAAACCATCTCCATCAACACCATATCCAAACGACCCTTAAACACATCCAGGGACGGTGACTCAACCACCGCCCTGGGCAGCCTATTCCAGTGTCTGACCACTCTTCTGTGAAAATTTTTTTCCTAGTATCCAGTGGAAACCTACGCTGTTGCAGCTTGAAGCCATTCCCTCTTGCTCTGGGCATGGATCTGTACGTACCAAGGACAAAGTGCCTCAGGTCTGTGCTGGGACTGTGCTGAGTCCTCCTACCCCGAAAAGGCTTCACCAAACTAAGAAAGAAAGAAGAGAAAAAAAAAGTGACTTGGAAAAAAAAAGTATTGAAGAGGGAAGAGAGCACACAGCCTCCCCAGCCAGCAGAGAGCGTCCTGGTCCCCCTGTTGCCACGGAGGGGGCAAGAGCACAGGGGTGTGCAATGGGAAAAGAGGGTGTGGCAAGGGGTGTGCAGAGTCACAGGGGTGTGCCAAGGGGTTGTGCAAGGCCTAAGGGACATGTGACATCAGCATGTGTGCAGAGGTGTTTGAAGGCCCCGTGTGCACAAAGGAAAGGGTGTGCCAAGGGTTTGCATGTGCAAAGGAGTGTGCAATGGCAAAGGAGCATGTAAAGGGGTGTCTGAGGTCCTGGGTGTGCAAAGGCTAAAGGGGTGTGAAACACCAGTGCATACAGACAGCATCTGTGAAGGCTGTGTGTGTGCAAGGGACAGGGACTGCAATGCAGTGTGCAAAGGCGTGGGGAAAGGCGTGTGCAAGGGCCAGTGTATGTAAGGGCTAAAGGACATGCAGCATCAGTATGTGCAGATGTGCACCATCAGCATGTGCCAAGGTGTGTGTGAGGACTGTGTGCACACGGGGAGAAGGTGTGCAAGGGTTTGGGTGTGCAAGGGCATGCAAGGGCTTGAACCCCAAGTACTCTGCAAAGGGCATGTCTGCAAAGGGCAGAGAGGTGTGCAAGGCTTTGCCTGTGCAAAGGGGTGTGACTCCCCACTTCAGAGCCCCTCTTTCCCCCCCCATAGGAGACCCCTCCCCCCACCAACGGGGACCCAGACATCTGTGAGCCTCCTCCACCCCCACAGGGAAGCCCTCCTGTCTCAAAGTGGGACTCAGGTGTCCAGCAGACCACTGGGGGCACGGCAGGGTGTGACATGGAGGCAGGGCCAGGTCTCCTCCAGCCCCTCCCCCTCCCTCAGGGCGGGGCAGCGGTGCTGTCACCCGAGAAGGTGACAGGGCAGGGGGACCCTACCAAGGTCACCGTCAGCCTGGAGGGGGATCAAGCTCAGCCCCGTAGACCCCTCCAGGGCCTCAGACAAGCCCCCTAGCTCCATAGATCCACCCTCTGCCCCATAGATCAGCTTTGGCCAGCCCCTGCCCCATAGATCCTCCTTGGTTCCTCAATTTCCCTGTATTTCCCAAATTACCCCATTGAACCCCATGTTCTGTTTTGGTTTGGTGGGATTTTTGGTAGCAGGGGAAGTGCGCCAGGAGTGGCTCTGGTAAGAAGCTGAGAAGATCCCCTGCTCCAAAACCAGCCAAGGGTAACATATGCAAGCCCCGCTCTGTGTGTTGTCTGTGTCCCGTCTGTGTTTGATTAGTGTGTGTCCTGGCTTGAGCCAGGATGAAGCCAATTTTCCTTTTACTGATTTTTTTCTTCTCAGTAAGCTTTCCTTTAACTAGTCACAGTGTGTTCTAACTCAGACTGATAACAGTGGGATGTTTTTCTAACTGCTGGGGCTTCAAGGTCACATCTTTACGCTGCCAGCTCAGACACTGTGGGGAGATCTATGACCTCCCAGTAGGAGGCTGAGTTAGACAGACAGCAAAATTGGCCAGAGATATTCCATTCCATATATCTACGTAAGCTCAGAGGAAGGTCAGAGATCACAGAAGACAACTTCCTTCCTGCTTCTTCTTCCCTTCTCTTCCCTCCATGGCCGGCGTCCATGGAGGACTCTGTCCATCCATCACTGTCGAGCCCCAGGCTCGAGCTCTCCTGACCCTCATGACTCTGTGCTTTCTCCAGCAGCAGCTCCGGGACTTTTTGGGACTGTTCCCAGCTCAGGAGATGCTGTGGGAGTTGCTGGCGGTGGGGGGAGGCAAGAGATCAACCCCCAGTACACCTGGAATTGACTGCCCCAGGGGTGGAAAGACGGCTCAACCATTTGCCATGCTGCACTGGAGAAGGGTGGAGCTCCAGAACACTGCAGTAGATTGATGACATCATTGTGTGGGGTGACACACCAGGAGAAGTCTTTGAGAAAGGTAAAAAGATCATCCAGATTCTTCTGGATGCTGGTTTTGCTATAAAAAAGAAGCAAGGTCAAGGGACCTACACCAGAGATTCAGTTCCTGGAAATCAGGTGGCAAGATGGATGTCTCCAGATCCCAATGGATGTGATTAACAAAATAACAGGCCCCTCCATCTACCAGGGGATCCATCAAGTGGGCTGGTCCTGCTCAGTCAGACCTTTTACATATTGCAGATGGGTATAAAGTCCCTGTGGTATGTGAAAGAAACCTGCTGGTAAAAGTGTTTGGGTCCATCCTGCTTCAGACAAAGGCAAACCTGTCCGGGGTGTTGCTTTTGCTCAGGGACCTGGGCATACCTGGTGTGTGATGACGGAGGATGGTGTAGTACAATGTGTACCTCAAGGTAATCTGACTCTGGGGGAGAATCCTTCATTTGACAGCTGGTAAAATATAGAGACTATATGTAAGATACGGTATGCCATCAACACCTGCCCCTCTCACAGCCCTTTTTCTGCCTGTCCTGAGGGTTTCACGCTCAGATGTTCCTCTTCATCTCTGGTCCTACCAGTCCCACCAAGAACCGCTTCTACTCGAAGGGGACGAAGGAGGTCTCTTGTGCAGCGACTGGCTCAGGGCAGGGTCAGCAACGAACACAGACCTGGATGCTCTGGGTCATGGCCACTCGGGTCTTGGAGGCTGACCTTTGGGCTCAGGGACCTCACAGTCTGCCTGGGCAACCCACCCGAGTACTTCATGATGCTCACAAGGCTTTTGGTTTGGATTCCTCGTCTCCAGCCTGAACCTCTCTAGTTTCAGGAGTTGCCACCACCTCTCTCCCTCCCACCAGGCGGTGCTGGGAAGAGCGCGTCCCCATCCCCTTGATGCCTTCCCCAGAGGCAGGGGGGTGTGCTGTGAGGTGCCCCGACGCCTTTGGGGCTGCATGCTGGGGTGCAGGGCTACTTGGGCAAGGACCGAGGGGAAGGACAGGCTGTCATGAAACCCTGAGAGGTGATTGGTGAAGTCCCAAGCAACAGGTGCTGGAGCCACCCAATCAGGTTGGAGTTTCAGTTACCGGCACTCCAGCTGAGCCCTTGGTGAGGCTGGAGCGGTCAGTGTCCCTTGGAGCTGAGCTTGCGATTGTGGAGCTTGTTCCTGGGAGATCTTCACCCTCGGCGCCAGAGCCAGTAAAGGCTTCTCCCCGGCCCTGCCAGCTGCAGGCAGCCGGGGCACCAGGAGGCACGCTCGCAGCAGCAGAGGTGAGCTGGCAGGGAAAAGCTCATCCTGAGGAGCTGGGAGGGTTTCCTTCTGCAAGAAGCTGGGCATTTCTTTGCCCCCTGCCCAGGCCAGCCCATGACTGGGGCTTCTCTTGCTTTCCTAGTGTGACACCAGCTTCTGCAGAGCTGTTGGGAGGGAGCAGCTCAACATGCCCACCTCCCCCCCACCACAGCCCAGGGAGAGCAGGGCTACGGAGCTGGACAACCGCTGTCCCATCTGCCTGGGCAGCCGAGAGGGCACCAGCTACGTGCTGCCGTGCCTGCACCAGTTTTGTTACAGCTGCATCCTGCACTGGGCCCGCAGCAAGCCCGAGTGCCCCCTCTGCAAGAGGAGGATCTGCTCCATTGTGCACTCGGTGCAGGCAGATGACAACTTTGAGGAGCATGTCATCTTGCCACCTGCATCTCCACCAGCTGTCCACCAGCAGTCAGGAGGAGGTCCTGGCCATCCAGCTGTCCACAGCCCTGCAGCATCAGGACAAGAGCCTGCGGGGCTGGTGCCCGGGGCACCTCCAGGTGACCTGCAGCCCGACATCTGGGCGACTCTTTTCCAGGAACGCCCAGCTCTCCTGCCGACCCTTATGCCCTGGATCCTGGAGGAGCTGGAACTGTCCATGCAGAACCAGCATTCTGTGGCAGAGGTGATGGAGGATCTTGTTGTGCCCCTTCTGGTCCTCTTCAGGCTGGAGGAAGACACACTGAACCAGCTCCTGGGGTCCTCCCTCCAAAACGTCACGGCGACATTTTTGGAGCCACCTGTTCAGGCCGCCATGGAACGGGCCATCAGGGAGGCGTGCCAGCTGCTGGGCCTGCAGGGTCGCCGTGCTGCCGAGAGGCAGGAGCGTCCTGCTGCCTCCCGAAGGCATCCTCCTCTCAGCAGGCCCCGTGCAAGAAGAGCACGAAGGCGCTCAGCCCCTCCGCGCTCCCCTCCCGCTGCGCCGCCCCAGGCACAGGTGGTGGAGTCGGGGCCCAGGGCTGCAGTGGGCGGCCTCCAGCCTGACACCTGGGCCACCCTGTTTGACGACCACCCGGCCCTCCTGCAGCGCATTATGCCCTGGGTCCACCAGCAGCTGGGGCAGATCTTTGCGGAGCAGCCTTCCGTTGCCGTCACCCTGGGGGAGCTCGTCACGTGTGTCCTGGGCCTCTCCGGGCTGGACCAAGAGGCCCTGCTCCGGCTGCTGCAGGACAGCCTCCAGGATCGCGCTGCCAGGTTTGTTGAAGACCTCCTCGACGTGGCTGTGCAGCGCTGCGGCAGGGAAGCTCACCAGCTGCTGGGCCTGCAGGGCCGCGGGGCTGCCGAGAGGCGGGAGCGTCCTGCTGCCTCCCCAAGGGGGCCTCCTGACTCCGGTCCAGGCCCCTCCAGCAGCCCTGCGGGAGCCCCTGAAGACGAGCGTCCCACCACCTCAGCTGCTGCTCTTCAGGGGGCTCCCAGAAGCACCACCAGCATCCCCATTCCCGCCCGTGGGGAGCAGGAAGAGCAGCTTGAGGATCCGGAGGAAGCTGTGCCCGGTCCCTCGACTCCCAGCCAGGGCAGGGACTGCTCCCCTGGGAGGCCACGGCGAGCCCCGAAGAGGAGAGCCAGCAGTCCCCAGGACTCCTCCCAGCCCCCCAAGAGGCCACCCCGCCAGCAGCAGTAGAACGAGTCGTGCTGGCTGGGTTGGGGAAGGCAACCAAGCCCGGTGTATTTAGCGACTTGTCAAAAGCTGTTCAGCTTGTAATGGTGCGTTTCAGAAATCACAGACTTGGTCCCTATGAGTGAAGCCGCCAGCCAGCAGTGGGACAGCCCTTCCTGCCTTCACGTCGTCTCATCTCCAGGCTCCACCAATTAGGAAGTAAGTGAAACCTGGAAGAGGTTGCCCGGGAGCAAGAAGCAGAGGAGGAGGGAGGCAGCGATGAGGACATGATCTCCCTCATCTTTGCCTGGCCCCCTGGCTCTTGCGCTGCTGATCTGGGGTGAGTCCTGCTGCCACGTCCCACGGGCGGGCAGGAGAGGTTCCCGGCCATGCCCCTGCCGCCCTGTGCGTGGGCTCTGCCCGAGGCTGGGGGGCAGCAGGGCCTGATGCTGGTTCTCCTCTCTTCCTGCAGCTCCCCGGTGCTGAAGGAGCTGTGGCTGGGCACCCTGCAGGGTAAGGCGGGGGGGAGGCTGCAGGCGCAGCCGGACGGGGCAGCGCAGCTCCCAGCTGGGGAGAAGTGCCCCTGTGGCTGCGGCAGCTCTTGGGCAGAGGTGCCTGGAGAGAGGGAAGAGGCAGCTGGGGGCTCAGCCAGCTCTCTGCCTGTCCCTGCCTGATGCACAGCAGAGCAGAAGGAGCCAAGGGAGCCTACGAGACCTGCCTGCCACTGCTCAGAGGCTTGCAGGAGGAGCTCAGCTGCTGCCATGCCGTGTCTCTCTGGTCTGGGCTCTGTCCCCCCAGGCCCTGCTCCCGCAGCCCAGTAGCAGAGGTATCACTGCTCACCTTCTTCCCCTCCTTCTCTCTTGCCCAGTGGAGGACCTTCAGAGACAGGAGCCTGGAGAGGTTGTTGCAGGGCCAGGCGGAGGTGAGCATGGCTGCCTTTCACCTTCCTTGGGCTGGTACGGGTGCCAGCAAGGAGCTGTGACAGGGATCAGCTTGTGTGGGATCAGCTTGTGCGGGAGGGGAGGAAGGTTCCTGTGGTGCCATTCCTGGAGCAGAGAGAGTTGGGGAGCCACCAGGAACACCAGGCTGGTGGTGCTGAGAAGTAACCCGCGGTGTGGGGCCGGGAGCCTGGGAGGGCAGAGGGTCCCAGCTGTGCCATGCTCAGGCTGCTGGTGCTGGTGGCCCTTTCTGCTGCGGGGCTGCGCTCCAAGCACAGCCTGGTTCTTGCAGGCTGATCCCAAGGAAGGGTCTGAGACATCCCCATCGAGCAGCAGAGGGGGACTTCTCCGTGTACCAGGTGAGTTTTGGAAAGAAAGGCAACCTCCTGCAAGAGGTTGAGCTGCACTCACTTGTTTCCTGAGTGTTGCCATGCAGGTTGAGCAGCCCAAGGGACAAGGAGGAGCAAGGAGACCCGCTGAGCAGCAGCCACTGGACCTGGTTCTGCGGGGACACAGCTTGGAGGAGGGCAGGATGATGAGGGCTGGGACACGCTGTCCTGCTGTCGTATCGGCTCTCGGGAGCCTCTGAGCCAGAGCCACAGCTCCGGCCACTGGCTCCCTGCCTGTCCTTCTGCAGTGCTCAACACCGAGCTGCAGGCAGGGCTGGCTTCAGGAGTGTTGGCCTGGTGGTCTCCATGGATGGACTCTGAATGGTTTTCCTTTGCAGCAGGAGAGAGCAGAAGCAGCAGCAGGAGGAGGAGGAGCAAGGGGCTGCCCTGGCCCCCTGCCCAGGCTGCAGGGCAGGCGGGCTCTGGCTGCAGCAGGACACTCTTTGGGCAGCGCCCAGCAGCGCTCTGCGGGGAGGATGACGTGCTGCCCCAGCCCACCCAGGTCAGCCAGCCTGAACAGGGGGTCCCAGC
Organism: Apus apus; assembly: GCF_020740795.1. NCBI lineage: Eukaryota > Metazoa > Chordata > Aves > Apodiformes > Apodidae > Apus > Apus apus. Next base: position 40,042,565 of record NC_067312.1, on the reverse strand, counting down.
CCTCCCTCTGCCTGCTCCACAGGCAGCGTCCCCAGTGGGGATGGCAGATTGGGTTCTCCAACCCCAGCAAGGGAGCAGTGCTCTGGCCACTGCTGTTGGAAGGCAGCTCCTCAGCCAAGTCGCTGTCCTCCTGCCTCTGCCACAGGAGCTGCCGGACGTCCTGCAGTAGCAAGGACCGACGGAGGAGGGGATATTCAGCAGAGCTGCCAGCGGGATGGAGCCGTGGGAGCTGTGGGAGGCTCTGGACCATGGTGAAGACGTGAACCTGGGAAGCCAGCCTGTGCTGCTCTTGGCTGTCATCTCGAAGGTGAGCACTTCTGACCTGCAGCTGGAGGAGCTCCTGGCTGGGCTGGAGTGTGCGGGAAGCGGCAGGCTCGCAGGGGAGGGTGGTGGGACAGGAACGCTGAGGGCTCAGCCGGGCTGCTCGGGCAAAGCTTGCTGGGCAGCTCCAGCCTGCCAGGGTTGGGAGACACTGGGCACGGGGGTCTGAGGGAATTTCCCCGAGGTTCAGGGCTGCTGAACACCCCGATGCTTGCACACAAGTGCTTCATCAGGGTGCCCCGGGAGAAGGATGAGCCTGGGAAAGATCGATCCCCTGTGCAGCGACCAGCTCAAGAAGGGTGCCTTCAGAGAGCAGAGGAGGTCCCCCGTGCAGATCCACCCGGCCTTCACAAAAACAGCCCAGCAAGAACCACGGAGTGAGGCCAGCCCAGCTGCTTCAGTTTGCCCCCCCATTAACATCCTCAGGGTCAGCAGAGAGTCACAGCAGCTGGTGGAAGAGTTGGAAGAAACCACTGGCAGCCAGACCTGGGATCCTGTTGATGGCCAAGCAGGGTAGAAGCGCCAGCAGCCCTCACCCGACCGACCCGCCAGGGTGGTCTGGCTTTCCAACTTGGCCTTGTTCACCCAGGAAGAGCAAGAGGAGCTGAGATGCTGGAAAGGTGATTTGGACTGGGAAGCCATCTTCAACACCAACCTGAACGCAGACTTGTCCGCTTTTGGGGATCTTGCCCTTCTGCCTCCAACCAGCCCCGTCATGCATGCCCTGGACTTGGCGGTCCATGGGCAGCATCCCAAAGGTCCCCAGGGGCAGGGACAGGTTCCTCACCCAATCCCATCAGAACAAGCTGGGCTGGGACAAAACTTTCATGGCTGCTGCTTCCTGCAGAATCCCAGGGATGAAGGGACAAGCGATTGCCTCACCAACACTGTCAACATGGAGGAGGTGTTTGAATGTGGTGATTCCCCTTTGCCAGAATGAAAAAGGTCTATACATCCAGCAAGTCTGCCTCTTTAGGTGTTTTTATAGAATCTATTCTATATTGTCTATTCAAAGAAACCTGTATTTTTAGCATTCGAATTTCTTACCAGGAAGGGGCTAGAGGAAATGCACTTTTGGAGTTGTTTGATATTTTCACTGTTTGGTTTTTTTTTCCACCGTTTTGCTGATTAATTGTTTAAATGTTTGATATTTCCCCTGTCAGTTGTTTGACTGTTTCACTGTTCAGCTGTTTAAACGATTTACATTTACACCAAATTCCTTCAGTATTTTGCTGTTTAATTGTTTAAATACGTTATATTTTCAGTGTGGATTTTTCACCACTTCACTGGTTAATTGTTTAAATGCTTTAATTTTCACTGTTCAATTGTTTTACCCTTTTGCCGTTTAATTCTTTAAATGTTTGATATTTACACTGCTTAATTTTTTGGCTGTTTTGCTGTTTCATTGCTTCGATCTTTTAAATGTGCATTGTTTAATTATATCATTGTGTAATTGGTTAAATGTTTACATCTTTCATAGTTTCACAGTTTAATAGTTTCTCTGTTTCACTGTTTAATTGTTGAAATATTTGATGATTACGCTGTTTAATTGTTTGACTGTTTTGTTGTTTCATGGCTTAAATGTTTTTTTATTTACACTGTTTAATTAAAACACTGTTTACTTGCTTCAATGTTTTATATTTACACTCTTTTCACTGTGTCCACTGTTCTGTAAACCAAGACGACGGGAGGGACGATTCCTGAAGCAGCAGCAAAAGGTTTTGTTAAGGATCCAGCACTTGGTCTTGCAGGACAGAAGCAGAGGAAACTGGGGTGCTCCCAGAACTGACCTGGCATTTGTCTCTTTTGAACCCAAAATCCTTGTTTTGGGTTAGTGTGGCAGGGTTTGGGGGGGACCCACAAGGTGTGACTCCTGTGAGAAGCTGCTGGAAGCCCCCCTGGCTGCAATTCCAGCCCGGCTTCTGGGCAAGGCCCAGCCAAGTAGGGAAGCTGGGTGTGCCTCTGTGGGTGACGTATTCAAGACAGGGAAAAGGAACCCTTTCCTTTACAGTTATCCCTAACGGGATAGTTCAGCTAGTGGACCAATAACACTGGAATGTTCATGTTACTGCCGGAACTCCAAGGTCGAGTCTTCGCTCTGCTGCCACAGAGGCTACCACAGCAGAAGAGTCCTGTTTGTAACTAGATGGACAGCAAAATTGGCCAGAGATATTCCATTCCATATATCTACGTAAGCTCAGAGGAAGGTCAGAGATCACAGAAGACAACTTCCTTCCTGCTTCTTCTTCCCTTCTCTTCCCTCCGTGGCCAGCGTCTGGGGAGGACTCCGTCCATCCATCACTGTTGAGCCCCAGGCTCGAGCTCTCCTGACCCTCATGACTCTGTGCTTTCTCCAGCAGCAGCTCCGGGACTTTTTGGGACTGTTCCCAGCTCAGGAGATGCTGTGGGAGTTGCTGGGGGTGGGGAGAGGCAAGAGGCTTTTGCACATACCTGAACATATTTGTATAGAACTGTATATATTTTCTTTTATCATTAATGTTTAATTAAAACTGTGTAGTTTAGTTTTCAATCCAGCCAAGACTCTCTCTTTTTCTCTCTCTCCTTCCCTACCTGGGTGGGAGGGGGATGGGATCGAGAGCATCGTTGTCGAACCCAAGTCAAATGCTGACACTGTATTCTCATATCAGAGCATACTGGACATTTTCTCTGTAAGAGACTGTGCAATTAAGCAAGAGAGCTGATAATCTGACGCAAAGCTGCAGAGCTGAAGAATTGAGAACTGTGCTGCCGTTTACAGAAGCCATGCTGAGGGCCAGCAGCATCCAGGGTGGCTCAGAGACAGCATACAAAAGCTGGGAAAGGCAAAGAAAATCCCTTAACATTAATCTGTAATAAGAAGTCTGTGCTTTGGTCTGACTGCAGTCAGATCTCAGCTGACAGGTCTGAGAACTACTGTAGAGGCAAATGAACTGATCCGTGCTTCCTATTCATTGCTTGTTTGCTGCCTTTATTTATGGCATGGATGAGACTTGTCAAGAGCAGAGAGAATTGTCTGGCACTTCCAGTTAACGGTACATGGAAAACCAGAATGTGTTAAACTTTTAACTTCATTGAATGCTGTGGTGAGTTAGACTCCTGTTGCTTGGTTTCTTTGGGAGTAGCAGTACAGTAGATAGAGCAGCTGACCTTACTCCCATGGCTAATGCCTTTCTTGAATGGTTTTAGCTTTTTTGTGTCCCTGCTGCCTGATAATGATCTTCTGACATTGCTCTAGCTATAGATGTTCAGAGGATGATCTCATAACTTGCTTTGACACTCTTTTCTACCAGAAAGCTTTCGGTAGCTTTGAGAAAGCAGGATAAGGTTTTGTATTTTTCTGTGGGTTTTTGTTGTTAGTTTTCTTTCTTTTTTTGTTTGTTTGTTGTTGTTTTTTTTTAGTGAGAGGGAAGTGAGAGTTGGATTGTTTTAGCTTATTACTTAGCAGAAATTCATGAGAGGAAATAAAGAACGGTTTAAGGTAATCTATTTCTCTGCAGAGCTTTGACAGTGGTTCCTTTTCTGTCACGTGATAGGAAAGTTAAAAACACAGCAAAATTAAAAGATCCTTGAGGATAAATCACAAAAGGTCTGGGATGTAGGACTGATAAGGAAGGCTGATGAAGTTAGATCTATTTCAGTTACTACTAGATGGTAGTAAACTTTTAGGCAAGACATATGTGTGTAGTTTTTGTTGATGTAAAATCCCTCAGGCTCCTTTGGAGAGCAAAAGGTGAAAAGCACAGCAACAACTCTGCTGGTGTAAAAAAAAAAAAAAAAAAAAAAAAAGCATAACCAGCGCATTTAACACAGTGAAGAAGCAGTTTTTGTGCTTAGTCCTTTAGGATCTTTTCCACATTGATCCTGAAAAGATCTGCTGACTTGAAAAGACGTAAGATAAAATCTGGGCCTTTAACAAGAAAGTGACTATGTTTTTTTGGCTTTGGGAGGGACAGGATTTTACTGAAGGAAAGGTAAGGCCAGCTAACATCATAGTGTTGGTTAAATTTCAGCACGAGTCAATCTAAAAATCAGAATCTACTTCAACACAATTGCTCTTACATTTGCCTTCTCTGTAACCTAATCCTTTACCATTGACTGATTTGCTGACTTTCAATTTTTGCATGTGAACGCATCCTGCTTTCAGTGTTATGTCAGCTACATAGATGCGTATGTCAATGATCACACATCTACTGCTGTGCTTCCAGTTAATCTAATGAGAAATAACCATGATTACACAGATTTGGGTGCATTTCTCAAAGTGCATCTAGATTTTTTCCTTCAGTTTAAACACTAGTTTTGATTTTCCACAAATAGCTCTGAACAGATAAAGATTATGCAGGCCGTCCACCTCCAGAAGCCTTCTGCAAATTGCTTTGCTTCTGGACCACGCTCTTCAGACACAACAGCACTTTGGCAGCAGTAAGACACTAACACTCAGCCCTAGAATGCAGTGTTTTCAAGTACAAATCTGGCTTCCCTCTCAAGGCCAGCTCTGTCCTGGGTTGAAGGTGACTATGTCTTGTGAAGCCCATATAAACAATCCCTTATCAAGAATACTGCTTCTGGTGCTGAGCCCAGGAGATCTTGCTGAGATCCTCCTACCTTTCTGCAGTTTAATGTATGTGGATCAGATTTCAGTTCTGAAAGAGCACTGTAGGCCAGTGTATATGTAGGAAACAGGAAACCACGCTGAGTGGTGTGGCTGCAGTATGCCATCCATTTTGTGCTTCTAAACCAAAATGAGTGGTTTTCTTTCAAGAACTCTTTGCTTCACCCTGCTTACATTTAAATACCAAACTTGCATTTTTGTTAGTTCTCTGTTAAAATACATGGCTATTACTTTTTAAAATAAAGATACAATTTTATTAATGTTGCATGTTCCACTTATTTTTGTGCAAGACTGGTTACAGTTGAAGTCCAAACTATTAATTAATAGGGAAAGAACTGATGGCTATGAAGACTACACTGAGCAGCTGGGGTGTTTTTCTTACGTAAGAATCTGATCTTTTCACAACTTCCCCTCTGCTGGTACCAGTTACTGGTATTTTCTGAAACACTGGTACTTGATGACTGCTGATAAATATTTTGAACTAGGTCTGTTGTTAGTGATGCGTTTAAATGCTCTTCAAATAACTTTTGTAAAACTGCATAAAGCTGTCATTTTTTAACTCAAATTTCTTCTCATTGGATCCGTACTGTGGACAGTGCTGGACTTAATAAAAACTTCCATCTCCCTATTAAAGATAGGCTTTATAGTCGCTAAGGTTTTGAGACTTGTCAGTCGTTTCTAGATCTAAGTTACTCCCCCCACACCATTAATCCACTGGACAGAACTGCCTCTCCTCTAGGCTTCATGAGACAGGGAAAAGAGTGGGGTTTTTTCTCCAGAATTTTTAGCTGCCTGTAAGGAGGCAGGGCAAAATTAAACAATCCGTGGTCCCAGCTGCACACAGTCCTCCTATTTTTCTGCTGGCACAGTTACTCCTAATGAATATTTTTATTGTTGTTTATTTTTAACATCTTCTTGTCTTACTGACAAAGATGAATGAGCTGTTTTCTGAGTCTCGTTTTTTCGTGAGTTCACAAAGAGTTCAGCTTCCTGAAGATTTAAAACCCTGTTTTAAGTCAAACTATAATTCTACACTTTGGCTGTGCTGGGCTGCTAAACAAGGATCTAGTTTCTCTTAACACTGAAAAAGAAGGGAAAAAAGCTCCCACTTGGAAAACTGCTTATCTCCCTAACTTGAAGAATGTGATCCAATGTGGACTTAAACTTTTTCTGAAAGTTCTGATTCCGATCTGGACAAATATCTTGTACGCAATATTAAAAAAAAAAAAATCTGAAAAAGCAAAAATGCATGTCTGATCAAGATTTAAATGGTCCTCAAGGACTGGAAGAAAGGTTCATATTTGGCATTATGACATGTAGAAGTTAGAATCATAGAATGATAGATGTTTGGGTTGGAAGGGTTGTTAAAAATCATCTAGTTCCAACCCCTGCCATGGGGAGGGACACCAAAGACATCAAAGACTGGCCCGTAGCGGAATGAGGAATACCAGTGCTATGTGTTATACCCCATAAGGCAAAGAAGTCATTTGTTGTCTTTGAGACATATGCTGGGCCATTATCCGTTTTTATCTGAGAGGGAATGCCCAAGGTGGCAAAGGCACGCATAAGACGTTTTCAAACATCACGTGCTTTTTCACCTGTATGACAACTTCCTTCCTGCTTCTTCTTCCCTTCTCTTCCCTCCGTGGCCGGCATCTGGGGAGGCCTCCGTCCATCCAGCACCGTCAACCCCTAGGCTCGAGCTCTCCTGACCAAGTTCTGGGCCCCTCAGTTCAAGGACAGGGAACTGCTTGAGAGAGTGCAGCACCAAGCCACAGAGATGATTAAGGGAGTGGAACATCTCCTGAGTCAGGATCTGCTGTCTGTCTAAAGAGAACATTGGCAGGATGCATTCATTTGGAAGCCTGGCTTTGCTGGAGTAAAAGCTTTGCAGGTTGTGTGACAGCTACTGTTTGACAGGACCCACCATTACAAGCACATACTTGATCTCCTTGATACGACAAGGAATGAAAACCCACAAGAATAAAAAACTGGGAGACATACAGCAAAAAGAGAATTCCTTTTTTATCCCCTTTTGCCTATTAGTGTCCTGCCTCGGCATGCCTGTTTCAGTAACAACACTTGTTTCAGCCTTTTCACATGGTGAGTTAACAAAAATTAGCAACATGGGCATTTTTACTCACAGAAAGAGACTTAAAAGCCAATTTACTCTACCGTTGAATCATTACAAGAATATTTAGAATTCCTGTTCCAGATTTGCCCTGAAAACAATCAAAACCTGTTAGAAAAATCCTATGTCCGGTGTGAGTGGAGTTTCAGATTCTTAGATCTCACATGCAGTCACAAAAGCAAAAATTGTGATCTAGATCTTGGTTGTATTTGTTAGGTCAAATAACAAAGCTCAGGCTCCTGGGTGATGCATGTCAGTACCTGCATGTATTGGCCAGAAAATTCCTAATTAATCCACTGGTAAGAATAACAACAGGGAAATACTGACAGAGAGATTTAGAGGTGGGAAAAAAAGGTGTGAACTATTTGTTATTTGTTCCATTTTAGATAGAAAAGCATAAGGCATTCAAGAATTGCATACACAAATTATGACATTTCAAGAGAATATGATAAACATGAATGTTTTCTGTATGAAAATGTGAAATGTTTTGTAAAATTTTGATCTGCATAATGAAACATGTATTGTGCTACCCAAGGAAAAAAAAAATCTAAGTCAGAAGCACTTTGCACCATATCTGAGACAATTACAAAAACACAATCCAGATTAGCACTGTTCTTCACCAGCAGTTTGTTGTTCTTTTGAAATACATGGTCCAAATTCCTTTTAAAAAATCAGAGGAAAAACCTTCCACAGTACTTAATTAATTTCTGCACACAATAGTGAGACAGACAGCTCCTTTGCCCAGTATAGTTTTAGTAACACATTTAGGCATAGAACCTGAGACCCCTCCTTGGCCAAAGTAACAGATAAATAAATCAATGCAGGGGAAAAAAACAACCCACCACTCAGTTATTGGCTTAGGAACTTTAGCCAGCTATATCCTTAGCTCCTGGGGAGGTAAATGTTTCAATGGTTGCCTCTTCAGTTTTTGTTGTATCTTTGGTAAAGATTAGTCACTCCAGATGGAGAGGGATCAACCAGGACAGTTTAATGCTGGAAAAAGCATGGAATTGCAGCATTTGCTAGCAAAACACTGTGTACTCTTGCCTTGTACAATACTTACATGATTCCAAACAATGCAGTATTTAGGTAGTTCATTTCTGAAAATCAAATATGAAAGGCTCAAGAAGGAGAAAAAAATATCATAGGAATAGTTTTGGTGGATTCTCATTCTTGGAGCTAATACAGTATCAGGTAATGTATACAAAACAAATATTTACAGATTTATTTAGATATCATAAAAACATGGGGCTATTTATGAACAAGCCACAAGACTGAGCAAACCTATGAAGGTATGTGATGCATTTACTGGAACTGTTTTACATCAGTAGAATAATTAGGAAGCTTAAGGTATGTAGTTCAAATTAAAAAAGATGCTACAAGTATTATTATTATATTTCCAGCCTTGGTGATTCTGTGATTCTATTACATTTTAACTACCATTATTAGTATTTTATTTACATGTCTGTGGCATTTGTTATTTGCAGATGACCAAAAATATTTCGTGAATTGCTAAAAATAGCTAATGGCATGCATACCTACATTTTTTTGGGAAAAAAGAGGATTTCATAAGAATCTGGTTATCTAGCTAAATCATTATGCTTTTTCAATGTGGCAACAGAAAAAAATACTTTAAAGGGATCTTATACATGTAAGCCTAGTTATTAAAAACTTTATTAAAAAACAAAGCTAAAGACTGAAGCCTGTATTCTGCTCTCACTGAGATGGCTGCAACAGAAGTGTGACTTGGTGATCTCAGAGGCAGGATTTTACTTAATCTGCCAATTTCTACCTAGAAAATTCAGAGTAGTGGTAATACCTGTTAACTAAAGCAGTATATAAAGAAAAAAAATAATATATCATGTTCCAGTATAATAAAACTCTGTTTCACTTTATTCAAGCTGAGGAATTGGGGCAGGAGAGGGGGGAGCTGGAGGAGGAGCAATGTAACCAAAAGAGGCTTGCCATGCAAAGCCATGCAGCCGAATAAAAAGAGGTACAAACAGACATAGGAATGTTGCAGGAATCTGTCCGGCATCTTTGATTTGGTTTGTTTTGTCAATGATTCGTTGGACATCCTTCTAGCCCTTAACAAACTACTATTGATAACCCAAACCACATTTCTCAAAGGTGTTATGGTTAGGTAACAAGTAATCTAGAAGAGAAAATGTTCTCCCATGTGTCTGTAAGAATCATGGTACACTTTTAAACACGACAGTGGGCAGACAAAATGCCTACAATTTTTATTGAGATCCCCTTGCCTGATTGTACATATATTTTTAATAAAAACTGGTAACTCTATTCTGCCTTCTTGTTGGAAAAAAAAAAATCATATTGCCATAAGGAATGAGCACAGCAGAATAAGCCATCTCAAATGACTTGCAGTAATCCAGAAAACTACACGATGGCCTAAGTCTGAATACCTTCCTCCCCACCCCAGGCTGATGTGTAGTTCAAACAGAGAGAACCAGTGTCTGCAAGAAAGGCAAAATTTACCCATGACTGTATGGAGAAAGTGTAAGGAAAAGAAAAAATAAAATATTTTTTTTAAAAAAAACACAAAACAAAACCCAAAAAAGATACAACTTACTGACTAGGAAAATGAAAAGGAAGGTGGGGGAATGGTCCCATGTTGACTTTTGAACACTTAAAGTGTTTTTCTTCTTGTGTTAAGGCTTGTAGTTAGCACAAAAAAATCAGCATACTTCACAGGAGAAATGCAGTGTTGGGGGGACTGTTACGTTTTTCCAGAACATGAGCTTAACATGCACATTTTAAATAAACCCTTCAACATTAACGGTTAAATTGCTCAAATCTTACTGAAGAGCCAGCTGAGAGCTGAGAATCAGGAGTTTGTTGGCAAAATTAATATAAGAATCGATTAATTAATTAATGTAAAAAAGTTAACAACTGGAGAAAACATTAATTGAATTGGAGGCTCTGTTGGAATAGGGTAAATTGAGAGGCTACACACATGGGAATGTACAAGGACTTGCAAGAGGAACTCAAAAGTGAAAGTTTCGGCAGATACTCAGTAAATACTGGGGACAGAAAGAGAAGACAACACAGTAATCAAGGTCAAGATGAGGCTATTAATTGAATTATCATGCCTAAAATGAAAAGTGATAGGCAAGACTTAGGGTAAGTTAAAGAACTGCAACTGTAGGTTAGCATGCTAGTCATTTTACATTCTACAATAATGCAACAATTTGGGTATCTAAAGCACCACCAGCAACGTCAGAATTGTACCCTGTAGCTATAAATATCCCAAAGAATTTTTCTGAAAGAATATTTTGGCAACAGGTACTTACTATATGTACCAAATATTTTGGAGACTGAGATATGTGAATTTATGGAAACCTCCATCTAACACTGTACTGTTTCCTGTTGTTGTTGTATCAACTGAAGTAAACAGCCATTCAAACAATACTATGACTCCTGCATGTAAGAAATAAATAGAATCGCACACATTCAAGCTCTCTCTATTGAAGTTCTGCTGCCTGGATACAGAAGAAAAAATGTTTCCTTGGGTAAGAAAAGTTAATGAAAGCAACAGTGAAAAGTTATCTTTATTATTTAATATAAATTTGACTTTATTAGTCACTTGCTTAGCACACCATACTGTGTAATCCAAGGCATTTTTTTTTTGGTTTGCAACAGTGCACTTATAACCCCATAAACTCCTTCTTGGATTGCAAGACTGTTAACTTTTATTTCAAATAATATGCTTTAATTAATACTTTTCAGTGCAGAGATACATTATCCCCATTGTAGATTTCTGTAAACTGTTATATCTTCTGTGAATATTGACAGAGGTGCTGCAGTGTTTCCTTGAGTACAATATAAAAGAAGTTTACACTAAAAGTGATACTATATTGTAAATTCATTGCGACCTGGTCCATCTGTTTACAAAAAGAAAGTAACATAGTTAACTAAGCAGCCACTCCTGTGATCATCTAAATCAGACTTCTCTGGTCAGAAGCCTAGTTCTCAGAATTTGAGTTGTAAGACTTAGGTTTATTAAGCTAACATTCCCTCCATAAAGAAATCTGAATTGCAACACAGTCTCAAGTCATATGAAAACTAAGACAGAAACTACATATTGATTTTCAGAATTTGATCTGAGTAGTATCATAAGAATTCCAGAATTCAGTTTCAATATCAAATGTAATGGTAAAACGAATACCTTTTACACAGTATTTTAAAAAAAATGAAATCTGTAATTCTTACATTAAACAAACAAAACAAAGCAAGCCAAAACTTGGCAGAATTTTTTTCCTTAGTAGGTATTTCTTTTAATTTTTATTAATGTCATGTGTTATTGTGATGTAGCCACAGGCTGTTGTGACCATAATGAAAAATTTCATTAATCTTCCTCCCCTTCTGTTTTTACTTTTGTTGCTGATATTCAAATAGTTCTGCTTTTTGAAGAGGCATTAAAAAGCAACTGCCCAGTGTTCTTCGTATCTTGGTGCTTCTCCATTTATTACAATTTTGGCTGATTCTCTCTAACTTCTTCCAGTTTAGAAAGGATCCACTGTATAAAGGAAAAGGAAAAAATAAAAAAGTTTCCTTGGTAATAACTATACAAATCAGCTGAAAATTAGATTGAGTTGGCCAGAAACTTCCCTATCTCCTTTCTTCCTAGCCTGAATTTCAATACAGTGCTCAAAATTCCATTGTAGATTAGAAACCTTTGATTTTCTCATGAAAATAGAGGCATGTAAATACCAATATCTGACAGTGAATATCACAGCTAATTAAACTGGCTAGGCTGATTTTTCAGTTTCCTGGCTTGTATTTCAGTGAAAAATATTTTTTAAAATAAATTACATCAGAATTTCACACACATCATTATTAATGCTCTATATTAATCTACAACTCTAGACAAACCACAGATGACAGTAGAGAAGCAAGGATAACAAAAGACAGAAGACAAGAATAGCCTGCAGCAACATGATAATACAGTTATTTATAAAGAAGCTCTCTTTAAACGTATTTGGGTTCTTTCCAAGCACATTTCCTCAGTATGAGAGATAAATTAGTTTTCCATGATTTAAAAAAAAAAAATAAACAAAACAGCAGAGATGGGTCTGGGGGGAGAGACAACACCAGACAGTGACATGGAAATCTAGGCTAGGAGATGGAGTTGTACAAAGGAATTGCCATGAGAAAATCTTCCAAGGCAGACGAGTGGATTGGTTCATATTGGATCCTGTCACTGGCTCAGAGCCTTTAGGATCCCATCCTCCCCACCACAAACTCACACCCCACTCCTCCCCATCTCACAGAAATCAAAGCTTCTGTTTACCAGAATGGTGAAGGTTTGAAAGAAGAATTGGCTGTTTAAGAAAGTCGTATTCACATCAGAATAGGGCACCTCCCAGATGGAATAACCTTGTAGTAGCGTCCGCTAGACCGACACAACGTTCACAAAGCGCTGCCGCTGAAATGACCTCATACTCTTTTCACTATAAAGGATGCAAGTTTAACTTTCACTGCTCCTAAAGCACTTCCCACAGTGTTGTCTCTCCATACACACAAGCACGTATCACGTTTGCAGAAGTGAGGTGCGGGCCCGGAAGTGACTCTCCAAGACTCATTTTCTGTAGGATAGCCTCTAAGGCCCTGATGGCCATTTTTTATTTAATCTTACGTATTCCTTTTCTAAGATAGAATCACATTCTTTATCAAGCCTGCCTGACAGTAACCTTTCCGCTCACATTCACGTCCCTGTTGGTTTTATGAGGTTCACATTTTCCAGGAAAATACACAACATAGAGCACACAACTTTTTTAACTTTCTTTTCCTTTGTTAAGAGTTAGGGCATGCGTGTTATGATGCACTAATTTGATTTTCAGAATTGCTCCTGATTTAGCTGGGGAACAGATGGGATTCCCTTCCCACACAGACTACTGAACCTCAACACTGCCCCTGCCCCACCACAGCCCAAAGGAAAATAAAAGAGGAGCTCAGTATCTCCAAAAAGTACAGACAAGTCAAATTCAGTACGGATCCCTCAAATTCCTCGACAGTATTGCTAATGCTTTTTGAGGTGAGAGTCAAATGGTATCACTCAGCTGTGGTAGAAACTACCCTCATGAAGACGGAATCAACTTAAACTGAGCAGAAGATGAAAAAGAAACTTAAACTTGCAAGAGTAAACAACTTTAGCAGAATGTTTTAAAGCATGATCCCAGGGTACCATATCCTACTGGCGTGTACATATATATATATACAAGACTAATTTATTGTCTGTGAAAGTAATTAGCTATGCTGAAAGAAATAAGGCAGAACTTTTGCAACCTGGCTACATCACAGTTCTGGTTGCAAACCTGATCTGCTTCTTCTCTCTGTTGTAGTCAAAACTAGAGAAGTCAAAATGAATAAATCATACAGAATATGTATACAGTAACAGTAAAATTTCATATATGAAATAAAGTATTTGTGCTTCTGTTGGGGATTTTCTTCATTCCTCAACCAAAACTGTATTTTAAGGAACAGAGGGCCGACACCCCGCACCTCCAGAATAAAAGGAGTAATTTACAAATATTGTTTGTTCTCTTAAAACATACCATTTTAATTAACATTCTTAATTTTTAAATTTTTGTTAGCAGTACTGTTAAATCAGCCATTTGACAGTTATCATTCCAAAATTTATGTAAGGAAGTTTGGCATTGGGATTGAATTTTTAAACTTCAGTATTGAATAGATCATTACCATTTCCATCTATGAAACAGCTGTGTGGAAATACTGCATTTTAAATCAACATGGTTTCTGTTACACTTTTAAACCAAATTTAGCATAGCAAATTGTAGTAGTATTTTGACTTTACCTTAGCATCCTCTGGACTTCTGAAGTTAATAATTTTTCCAAATTCTTTGGCATGGAACACAGACTTAACTCGTTCCTAAAAAAAAAAAAAAAAAAGTAATTCAAATTTGAAGTTAGTTTCTTCGAAATTTAAGAGCAAGAAGGTATTTACCATTAAGGCAGCCACGTGTACCCATTACACAAATTTGAGTATATTCACATCACACGCACACACCCTGAGAAACTTTATTTTCTGCATGAAAGCCCAGCCAGAAGCTAGTTATCTGAATTTGCCCATGGCAAATTACAACTCCTTTCTCTGAGTGCATCTCAACTAGAAGAGAGATCAAGAATTCCAAGGAGAAAGATTAGAAATTCATTTTTATAAGCAGTAACACAACAAGGAAACAACACATGATTAGGTTAATCTACCTTGGCTTCAATGCGTAATCTTCTGCCATCAACAATGAATGGTTCTTTGGTAAATTCATCATACGTGTACTGCCACTCACATGTCAGCTGTCCAAATGTCCCTTTTGTCACAAATAACACACCACTAGGCACGAGAAAGTAAAATTTGTAATTTGAAAATTAATGTAAAAATATTTAAAAGTTATCAAGTTACCCCAGCTCTAGAGAACTCACTCATTGTTCCCAAATTGTTCTAATCTAATGATATATGACTATACAGCATACTTCACAAAAGATGGATTTTTTGAACCTTTCCCCAACTTATGTTTAATCACAAAACCATACCACTACTTCCAGCTGTATTTCTACAAAAAGTTGCACAGATTTTTATTAGAAGGATGCCCGATACTCCACTGTTAGACATTATTGACTTCTTTTATTATTTTTTTTTCCTTCAATATTCTAACTTATAAGTGAAACCCCTTGTTCCATCTATTTCACCCCAACCAGATCTATAACAAATCTTTCTCAGCTGAAAAAATCCTAACAACATTCCGTTTCTCTGCCTAAACAGATAAATTATTAAGACACTCAAAATAACAATCTTGTGCTAAACAACGCTGCTGTTGAACAAGATTAACAGCTTAATAAACGTATCTTCCCCATTATTTTATCTACTTAGATAATGACAGACATGTCAAAGCACAGTTACTGATCAACAATTATCAAGGCATGCATATTTTGATGACAGCTTTAAGTACTTATTATTCACAGTCAAAACTCTTTACCTTTTTGTTACCATTAACAGATCTGTACTGTTTACCATGGCATGTGCAATGTATCTGAGTTTTGCAAATCTTCCATTTTCAATTTTCTAAAAGAGATAAAAAGTTTCATAGCTTTGAATATGCTAGTATAAATTAATGTACTAATTTTCTGCTTAAAATGTAGATATCCTCCAAAAAGTAAAAATTATAATTAAGCACATGGTACACACTTTGAAAAAGAAGGCTACTTTCATGGAGTCTGAATATAAATAACAGATCTGTGACAGCCGATGTTCACAATTACATGTAAATATTTAGTTGCTTCTCATGCAGCCATGCAATTAAAAATCGACCCTAATCAAAACTTGCAAGGAAAACCTGTCTCAAAACATTTCAGGACTCAGTTTTCTACACTTTTTGAATACATGCTGAACTCCTGCTGACTAACACAGCTCTGAGACAATGAAAGCAATACAGATTCTTTTCCTAATCTGTGTCAAGTCACCTCCAAAACACTGGGGGGAATAACTGGGAATAAATCTGTACATAACTGTATATACAGGAATCCTTTATCATGGAGACCCTATCACTTGATAATGCACTTGAGGTAATGCTTAGAGAAAAGTCTCTGTATTCTTTTATTTCCCCCTGAAATAACTTAATCTTTTCCTACAATTGCCATTAATATTATAGCAGAATATTTTTAATGGGCAATTAATTTTAAATATTGATGACAGTAGATGAATAATTTTTTGAAAACAGAGGCTCGGTAACTTAAAAATGACTTGGCAACCATTGGATTTCTGAATTTCTGAGTACTAAGTGATAAAATTAACAATTGCATTAAGATTGCTACATTAGGATTGTTGGGAATACCACCATGACTGCTTGCATACTTCCCATTTGTCACAAATTGGAAGTAAAAATAGATAGTATAGAACAGTATGATTCATTACACTCTGAACTACAAAAATACTGCTTCAGATATGTATGCCAATACTTAAAAACATGTAGGTTAGTTCTCAATCCAGTTAAAATAGCAAAACCACTCAATTAGTATTCACCACTACAGTAAAATGATAAAGATATTTAATTCGGTGTCCCCTACTATTTCAGATCTGGCTACATGGGTAATACCACTTGCCCAAACAGATTTTTTTTTTTATTTTGTGTTCCCTAAAAGATGCTGATCCTTCAGTGACTAAAATGCAAGAATATTTGAGTAACAGGTTCCCAACAGAGAGCTTTCCAGAAAGCTCTCAGAAAGTTCAGGTTACTTCTTCCTCCCCAAGTCTATGGGGCTACAAAATCACAGCTGTTGATTATGCTTACATAAGTCACACCTTGAATTTATTTCTGCAAGAGCTAGATCAGGGGCAGGATGAATACAGTAATGAGAATGGCATAAGAAATAAGAAACTAGGAGGTTGGAAAATTATTAATTTTATTTTTTTTTGGAAACTCCTTATTCCAGGTTTGTCTAGGGATTGCTATACCTCTGACTTGAGTCTCTCCCTGCCTCTCATATTTAGGTTCAAGCTCCTGCTTCACAACTAACAAAAAAAAAATAAATCCTCTCTTCAGGTAGCCTCTACAACATTTCAGCAAATGACACGTTGGATGATTAGAAGACAGAGGAAGCTCTATGGACAGACAACATGGATAGGGTACCTGACCCAGATACCAGGTTACTAGTCTAGTTTTATGTCCTGATGGACTTGCAGTGTTAGTGGCCTAGCAAGAAAGGCAGGAGGATAAGGCTGACAGGAACTTAAAGAAATGATGTGGGTGTAAAGAGCAAGGGTCATTCAGTAAAGGGAACAAAGACACATATTTGCATTTAATCTGCAAGACTCTGTGACAAGGGCAGCAATTTTTCTTACTGACTTCATAAATAATGCAACTTACAACCAGTAGCTCTCTTCTATCAGAACCAAAGGGGAAAAACATTTAACAACACAGCCTTATCAGTAAGGAGAGGATTTCTAGTCTTTATGCTGCACCAAAGAAACTTTCTCATGCTTTGCATAGCGTTGAGACAAGGCTCTCGATCCAAATTTTAATCCCCTTAAGTGGGATTTAAGAGAGTAGGGTTACCCCTTCCTGTCTTCTCATTAGTTCGCTAGTTAATTTGCAACCATTTCTGTCATCCCACTGTAATTTACTCAGTTTACGGATAATGAATTGAGATTTATTAAAATCATTACAGAAATACAGTACTTAAGTATCACACAGGTTGCAATCCTAAACAAAAGCTATTTAAATGTCTGCCAAATTCCATGGAAAGTATTTCATTCTACTAAGATTCACAAACAAGTGATTTTCTCAGCATAAAAATATTGTCAGCATGTGGTATACACTGAGCCAATTACTCCTCATCGTTAGCTATAGGTAAAAGATCATGAATTCTAGTTATCTGTGTTCTATAGCTCTGCAGACAAAATGGAAAATAAAGGGCAGGAAAACAGTGTACGGTCCTTCTGGACAGATAACACTTGTATCTATGCTAACGCTGAGCAGCAACTACTTTCAAATTATCATAGAGGGATACACCAATTTGCTGCCAATAATTCTTGCAGCAAGAACACTACCATGCTCTGCTACCAAAGTCCCTTATACAACTCAAATATAAATGCAACATAATGCATAACTATAGTTTTCAAAATCTTACAGTGTTTAGCTCCTAATTGTTTGGAGAAAGACAGCAACTTGAGCCACTGTTTGGTGATGCAAAACTGTGAAATTCAACAGTGATCAGTCATTGTTCAATATCAGTTTCACCACTGGAAGAAAACTAATTTTTAAAGCACAAGTTCCGTATTTCAAATTTTAAAAAGATTTAATAACCTGGTTACTTTAATGCATGCTATATTTCATTGACTAAACATGTAAACTGAATTAATGTATTGAAAAAGACCCTCCAGAAACTGTAAAATGTGAAGTAATCCAAACACAAATCCCCTCCTTTGCATCTCATCCTTACTCGTAGTACAAACGCTTAGATGTTGCTGATATAATCTAACAGTAGACAAGATCATTCAAACAGAGATGAATATGCAAATATGTTCAGAGTTTTAAAAGTGGCCTCTCTGCGTTTGGAAAGATTCCTAACCACACCACATACTCCTAATTTTTTTAGAAGAAAGCCTACAGGCCTTCGACAAATCAATGTGACAGAGAAGACTGCAAGTAGCAGAGACAAACTTAAAATCTATGATCCTTCTGGTTATGGTTCTCAAAAATACTAGTAGCATGTGTGATACAGAGGTCAGAATGTTTCCTGAGCTCATCTCAACTGAAATGCCATGTAAAAAATATACTGCAGAGAGCATTACTACTTAAAATGTGGTAATAAATCTGCTAGTCTTCTCTCCTGATGTTCAAATTAACTTGAATTTTTTCAACTGGATTTTAGGTTTTCCATGTTTTTCCTTATGAATTGATTACTGCCCAAATGTGTGAGTTGTGAAGGTAATTCACTGTTGTTGCTAGAAACACCAACATCGAATGTATCTTTCAGCACAAATTACAATTCAAAAGTTGTAGCCTGCTCCTTTCAGCAGGCTAACCTGGTATAACTACATATCAAATCTTCCTCACAGAAGCATTTAATAATTCTAAGCAATACCCAAATCACTTGTTAGTGACTGAATGTGTGTAGAAAAAAAAATAGGGAAAATTGCTAAATAAAGAAAAAATAAACATGGAAAACATTCCTTTTTCTGCCATGCAAAACTCTCTCCTAATCTGTTATTAATATGACCTAACATTAATCCTTTATTGCCTGCTCCCTCACTCCAGCTAACCCAATGCACAGTGTCATTCTACAAAAAGAAAAGCTTTTGTTCATGATGTATTAGTGCCCGAATACTAAATTCCATTCAGTCATGCTGAACAGCAACTTTGAAATCAACATGGTTTTGTTCGAATCAACAGAAAACTGGTAAGTTTAACACTGCAAGTGAAGGTCACAGTCTGCAGGACAGCAACAATCAGGACAGCAGTCTTCTTTCAGAACAAATATTTTCTAATTCACAGAAGAAATATAATTTGCATATACTGACTGGCAGAAGCATCCTCGCCAAGTTTTGACCTGACTACCAAGATAATTCATTTGACAAGCTGAATGGAGAAAACCTACTGCTCTACACTTTCATGATGATGATGACCACATCTTGGTGGTCTCTGCATTTCCTGCCAATACATCCAAAGTTCTTTCATTTGTAGCATCTGAAGTGATGACTGTATCAGCGGGGAAACGGAAAAGTATTTCAATTTTCTCTGTTCTCTGTCAGCAAACAAGTTTTCCTAACAAACATCTAGTTTTTACTTGTTTTTTTCACCACATATGAACATTTATGCTTCAATCACAAACAAGCTAAAATGAAACTGAGTCACACAACCATCTAAGTTCTTCTGAAACAATTGGTGTTAGCTAGTCCCAGCAAGCTTCCTGTAAATGTATCACAGAGTCATAGAATCACAGAATCTTAGGGATTGGAAGGGACCTCAAAAGACCATCCAGCCCAATCCCCCTGCCAGAGCAGGGTCACCTAGAGCACATCACACAGGAATGTGTCCAGGCGGGTTTTGAATGTCTCCAACGAAGGAGTGTGTTCTATTTGGGGATGAACATTGGCTAAGTAACAATATTCAAATGTTGCATATTTAAGTGGAATGGATCCTGTTTTTCTTTTAACTCAGACACAACAGGCTTTCCACAGGATATTGACAGCTGGGGCTCCATTAAGAGAGCAGCAAACTAGGTGGGCAGGCATGAATGGATGACTGGTAAGAGTCAGGGCAATGTTGAATAAAAATGAAGTTACAGAGAACTTTGGAAAGAATGTCTCTCTATAATTTTATTAAGTGAAACCTCAATTTTAGAGTATGGCTGTTTAGAGTATGGTATGTTTTGATTTGAACTCAAGCCAAAGCAGGGCAAGGGAAAGAGAGATGGGAGGACGATGACACAATTTGGGCGTTCAAATGCAATTCACTAGTAGCAAAGTGGGGAAAGTAATTGTGCAGCCATTAAACTGAAGAAAACTGAAAGAAAAAAAGGGGCATTTGAAAAGATGGTCTGTACACTTTATGTCCCTCAATAAAATAATCTCTAAATTGTTTGGGGGTTTTTTTGTATTTTTGGTGCCTTAAGGAGCAGCAGTTTCAGCGACTTAGCTACTGTAATTTTCACAGGTTTTGATTCCATGACTTGGAGAGAAATTAAGTCCTAATATCCCAGCTGATAAATTTTTTTGTTATCATAAATCCTAAGAATTTCTTTTCCTAGCATATTTTCAGAGAAAGCTGGACGCAAGATAGAAATAAAATAAATAAATAAACTTGTACAAAATCAATTCTTTTTTTTATTAACAAGAAAACGTAAAAAATAGGACTATATTCCATGAAAGAGTCAAAATACTCTAAAGTATACAATTCTATTTGCCAATTATACTGGAAAATTTTGTTTGTTTTGGGGTTGGTTTTTTCTGCTGGTTTCATTTTTTTGTCGTTGTTACTGATTTTTGTGGGTTTTGTTGTGTTTTAATTTTAATTAGCATTCTACAGCCTTTCAACCTACCAACCAAAGGAGTTCTTTTTAGTTATACTGCACTGGGCCTTGAATTAGTGATACCTGGCCTATAAGTACTATCATTCATGATAAATTTTAATTCCATGTTCTGTAATGATTTGTGGAATTCCAAGTTTAAAAACTTCAGTAAATTTGACAGAAGTGTATTATTTCTAAAAATAAAATTATTTTGGCAGGGATGCTTTTCCTCTCAAAAAAATGATTACAGTTCTTTCTAAAGCTGTTTTAGAATGAGGAAAAAATATGCTTTGTTGCAAGACTGACATGCATTGTCTTGTAAGATAGGTCATTACAGAAGAAAAAAAGCTATAGGATAAAAAAAGAAATTGTACTAACAAGCCAATGAGAAAAAAGAAAATGTCAAGTAATGCGATCAAAGGTCCAAAAGCCCAGTAAAGATCGTAAAATGCAGCAGTAACCTTTCCATAAATTTGTATCTAACAGCTTCCTTGGCTTTTAGGCATGATACGTCTTTTTGCAGGACTGAAGGTGACAATTTCCTACATTCCTCAAAGAAATACTCAAGATCTGTTTATATCTGAAATATTCAAAGTCCTTCCCACAATACTTCAGGCTGCAATACAGTCTTCCATCTACTTCTGCAAGACACTCTTCTGAGATGCCATCTTGCAGAAAAAAGCAGCAATGCATGACCTGTAGCAATCTTAAGCACTAGTAGTTCCAGTGAAAATGAGCTTTTATGTGGAGTTTGTCCCCTCTTTTACCTGGGAGATGACAGGCATCTATCCCTTGGCTCATTGCCCAAGAGATGAGACAGAATAGCAGCTTTTGAAGGCACAGAGCCAGAATAAGCAGTCTTACAGACTTTCATGGTTCTTCCCTCAGAATTTTGAAAATAAAAGACAATATAGGCAGTGAAGGATATGGCATCACCTTTGGTAAATATGCAAAGATTTCAGAACCTCTTATTGCTTCAGAGTAATTCTAATTCTCCAGATGTTGGCAGAAGAGTTGTTTCTCACTACAGTACTACTGATACATAAATACGTATTGCAAGACATATTTAAAATGCAACACAAAAATCTAAATTTATCAACAAAACACACACACCAAAAAAAAAAAAATTAATATAGAATACAATTTTTTTTTATGAAACAAGTAACTTCTAAAGCTATACTGTAGAATTTACAACACAGAATTATAGTTGGTTCAGTGTTGCTTTTTTCCTCAAGTCTAGGTAAACAAAAAAAAAAAAAATTTTGCATGTTAAATATGTTTTACTATACAGGGCCTTGTAAAAGTACTGGTATTTTATCCAGATGTCAGAGATTTTCATAGGAATGGACATGTAGTTTAGTTCTGGGATAGGTTTTTTAACTCTTTGTTGTTATGAAAACAATAATATTGATTTAAGAACCAAACTATTTATGATCACAGTCAAAAATAACTACATAAACTGTTATTCATACACCTAAGGATACACAAGATAAGTACTTAAAATTATGGTAAAACAAATTATAAATTAAAAATTTAAGGTTTATGTTAAATGCACCTTTCAAAACATATGTATTTTATCTTTTAAACACTTGTATAGGCCATTTAGTGTTTTTACATAATCTAGTTCCAGGAAACAAATCTAGTTCCAGGAAATATGAGAAATAATGTTGGAACAGAACAGATGAATCCATTTTAGATATACTTTGCAAGTGTTTATTGTTAAAAAGAAAATCAGACAAAACACTTTTGAAATATGAAATAAATAAAACAGTCAAACAGTAATTCAACACCAGTAATGACTGTACAACTCAGTAAAGTTTTACTAAACACATTTAAAAGCATTCCATCTAGCAAATTATATATAAAACCTGTCAAGCACTTATATAAATGCAAAAACATTAGATATACGCAATAGAATCATATCTGAAAATATACTCTAAGTCATGATACTACTATTTCTTCATATTGTTCAGTACTGCTTTCACCTAATGCCCAGTTTGATCTGTAAGACTATTATTTTCTTTGTTCCTTTGTCTAGCACTCATCATCATGCATTTATTTCCCCCGCATTTTTTTTTTTTTTGCACAATTTTAAAAACAAGAATTTTCTATCAGACAACCCCAGTTTCTCAGTGGGAATTACAGCAGCAACATTTAATACTTAAAGGTCAAAAGAAAGTGACAAAGGCCAGGCATGTGTTACAGTCCATATTATCCTAACTCATTATCATCATCATCACTACTACTGTGAGTCTTAGTCCATTCCCTGTAGGCCTGTCTTTTCTGAAAGCATGGTAAGAGAAGAGAAGAGCAGAAATATTAGTTTAGAAATGTTAGTTTTTCTGGAAAATTTGTTAATTAAAGCAAAATAAAACCCCAGGAAACAAATTCTGAAGTGACATCCTAGTTTAGGACACAGTATAAGCACATGAAATCACCTATATTCTATTTCCTTTAATCAGCGTATACAATCACTATATCACCAAAATAATTTTTATTCCAATGTAATTCAGTAATTCATTGAAAATGCTAGAACCCAGTGACTGCAGTGGAGTCAGTATACAGACCTGTATGCATAGAAAATAATACCAAAGGGGAGAACACTATTTTTTTCCCCATAAGAAAATATTATGCTATTCAAATTGTTTTAGGTAGGGGACATATAATACACTGAGTCTCATGTAAAACAAAGAAATATCTCAAGATTCAGAAACATTAAGAACTAAAAGCCTTAGTATACCTGAAAGTAAAATAAGACTGAGACATCAAATTTGTCTGAAAGAAATAATTATTTTCTGATCTGTCTACAGGGAAAAGTACAATCCTGTCTGGAACTTTCATAACCTTTCTTCAGCAGTTCTACCTTAGAAACATCAAGTGAAAACCAGTAAGAAACATTAAATTTTTCAACTGTAGTTACTTTCCAGCAGTGGGAGCCATCACAGAATGTGACAGGCACTACACAAGGCAATGCCTTCATGCTTTTACAAGCTAGATAATAGAAGATGGCGATAATCAGCCACACAACAGAGAAAAATTAGAATGACATATTATATCACAGAATTTTTTAAAGGTTTTTCAAAGAAAACCTAAAATGCAAATATGTAACATATTAACAACCAAAGCAATACAAAGTCATCAGAGAAGTCTGCACATTAGAGCCAACTGCAGACTTGCTAGTTTTAGCGGTACACTTTAAAAGCAAAATGGAGATGGTCTGGAATTCATACTCAAACAAAAGAAGAGGAGAACAATTAGCAGTAAGTTTATGCCATTCATCCAGTAGCCTTCTAAGTATGCTTTAGTTAAGGCAATACTATTTATAACACTAGTTTTAAATTGGAAAGCACAGGCTAAAGCTACCTCGTTAAAAGAATGGCAGAGGCACACTAGTTATTATCAAAGAACTTTCAGCAGAGATCTGTGGGAAACACTGATGAGATGCCCCAACAGGACAATCCTCTTCTACCAGAAAACAAAAGGCACACTAATGAAATGCAGAAGAAACAGAAACAACCAGATTGGAACTCAATATGAAACAAAGAGCTGTGGCAATCCTCAAAATAGTCTAAAAATCCTCTTCAAAGACTACTTCATTCTTATTTTCTTCTCCAAAAAGATTGCTTCTGTATGACTTCTCCAACATTTCCCTGGCACACACTGAATCCTTCAATGCATATTTTAAAAATTCTGTATACATGCATGTAATCACTAATTACTACTTCATTTCTTATGCTCGCATATTTTTTAAATGCAAAAAAAATAGGAACTTTGTAAGCTGCATAACAGCTGAAATAATTTCCACTTTGATGTCTGAGTCAAATTTGCTTAAATGACAGCTGAATTACTTAAGAATAACTGCTGCTCAGTGTGTTCTTCATGCAAACAGTATTCCACTTCAAAATTGTTTACTTTCTTTCAATGGCTGCAGTATGACAAAATTGAGATTAAAAAGATACTGTAAAAGAATTTCAAAAAATTATATAAATTACTGAATATATTTTGTGTTTATCATCACTGTTTATAAAAATAAAAAGGCATAAATATTTTTAATTACACATATACATATTTTTCTTATTTCAAAATTCTTTGTACATTGCACAAACCTCCACTGACATTCTGGTATAAATTATGGTGTCTTTCTCAAAAGTTCTATCATGGAAACCAAATCACTGAAGTGGTCATAAGTCTAAAAAATTAAATGAAACTTCTTCACTACAGAGTTACTTGGTAAGGAGTGGTAGGGCACTTAAGAAATGGGAAAACCTGCAAAACACTTATTTCAATGTATGATGAGTTTAAGTCTTATATTAAACTATCTTTCATTTTCTTCACCTGTAGCATTTGACTTCCAGTTCCATCTCTTAATCTGTAAGGTCTAATAACTCCATCTTCACCAAAGAAGCGAGGTGGGCGCAGGCTTATCACATCTTCTGATGAATCTGCAACTCTGACAATCAAGCACCAAAATTAAGGTAATCAGCTATAGTATTTAGCAAAGGCTCTACATTATTTTAAATGCAAATTAAATTCAAGTACTAGTACAGCAACTATTGTTGTCTATACATGTACCTTTGCATATAAATAGAGCATCGAGTATAAACAGTAAGAGATTTTACTCAGAAATCTATTTCAGAGAATAATTATGAGAAAACTAGATGGCACAAGGCAGCACATGTCTGCAATACTTAAGAGTCTTAGTATTGTACTTCAAAACTCCTAAATTAAAAACATCTGTGCCATACAGATCTGCTGTTATTTTTATTTCATTTCTGTGCTACAGAACTTAAAAGTAGAAAGCAAGAGAGACTAGCAAACTTATGACAACAAAAGTGGTCCAGCTCGATAAGAAGAACATGGTCATTAAACAGCTGTATTCAGAAGCAGCTTCTAAATGCCCCCTCAAAACACTTTCCACTACTGCTTTATATGTTACAGTGTGAGATAACCTCCAGCAATGGGTTTACTGAATTGAGAATATCACAGTATTCAATATGCAGCCCTAACACAGTTCTCAAGTCTGAACAACCAGGACAGATCCCAGCATGACCTGGTAATCTTGGAACGAACCCTATATCGTAGCAATAATCTAAAAAGGTAACTTTTGCTGCAGCTGAGAAGTCCTCTTTTCCTGTGTGTTTGAGGCAAAAGGAAAAAAAAAAATAAAATCAGTGATTGAAGGAAGTCTGATTGCTGTGCCTTTTAAATTAGTCTATTTGGTAATACCAGAAATATCTGAGATTCAATGCTGTGTTTTTTACATGCAATTAACTGTGTCTTTTTTAAAGAACCACCTATTTATAATATAAATAATATGAATAAGATTTTTTTTTCCTAGCTCATCTCTACTCATGGGAACGTTGAGAGATCCAGAAACACCAATGCAGAATGACACAAAGACACAATGTACTGCTACTACTGTAGTCTGTTACATGCCATATGTCATTCTTCCTACTTTTTTTACTTACTTTTTAATACCCTGAAATGTGCTGCTTGCCATGTCGATGATTCCTCCAGTAGGCCTAGCTACTGCTCCCACTAAGCCTTTTCCAACACCTTTGAAAAAACCAGCTGCTCCTTCTTTCTGAGCTCCTAGAAGGATTAAGTGCATGCAGGAAATCATTATAGAACACTGATTTTTTTTTCTTACAACCCTATCAAACTTAGTTACCATTTAATTACTACTTCACCATACAAAGTTCATGTAAACAACATTTAAACTGAAAGTCAATAGGAATATAAAATATTGATAAAAGTTTTGTAACTCAGATCTCAGATTTATAATGTCTCATCAAATATCAAGACAACAGTTAATGCATCAGAAAACCTGAACTTACCTCTTATTGGTTTTGTAACTATTCCTGTTATGCCACTAACAAAACCCTACCAAGAGAAAAACAAAACAAAACAGAAATTACTAATATGCTTTCAGATTTTGTTTTTCATTTTTTAAATTCTTCTTATTACTTCCTTAGTGAGCAGCCTCAAAGAATGTCTTTTGGAGTATTCTAAAATCCACAACAAGTTAATATAACTAGAGGCATATGCACCACAGTTCCTACCTTCTCTTTTACCCTTGTACATTTTTCTTTAACAATATTGTTCCATGGTGGCCATATATTTGCAGACCAGAACTAAACAGTAACAACCTGCTGGTGGCTAGGATAGCCTCTGTATCTGTTACTCTTGCTTATAATACAATTAATTAATTTTAATTTTTTTTCCTCCTTACAGAAACCAATCCTTTTCCACCACGTGAGAGACCCTCTCTCAGACCAGTGGGCTGTCTATTCATGGCTTCTCTCCTTTTCTGCTGGTAATCCTCATCCATAGTTATTGCAGCGACTCCTTTTGCCATAGCACCAGTGATTCTCGACGCAGCACCAGCTAGTCCACCTATTGGAAAATAATTCAAAGTAAAAGGCCAATACAATTTGCAAATACTTACCTGTATGGCTTGCTAAGAAGTATACTACTGTGGTAACTCTGAAACTTACCAACAGCTCCCACCACTAGTGCTTTAACTCCTAGTGCCATTCCTTCTATAAATTCCTCAGGACCCTGGATCGCCCCCTAAGAAAAAAAAAGGATGCATTTCTGTTAAGCTTCAAACAGTGTCTATTATGTATTTTTAAATCTTATGTTTTCCATGGAATTAATATATAACAAAGAGAACAGGAAGGCAAGACTAAGTGATAAAGTGTGAAAACACCCTAAAAAAGAGCTGTGAAAGATTATTTTAGAATACCAATTCATTCCCTGAAGTCTGCTTCTTTTAAAGAAAATGGGTGGAAAAAAAAAAAAAAATAACCATAAGGATCAGACTTTCCTGAATTAAATTAAATGGAGTACTCTCTCCTTTTAATCTCACTTGAGTTTTGCAGTAATTTTTCCTGGCACTTCAAATTTGCAATTCTAAATCTAAATTTAAACCCAAAAAAGGTCTTAATGCATCCATTTTTTCAATATAATTAGTATCTATCTACTTTTGTTACAATTCATAAGAAGGCAGCAGAGAATTTTACCTGGTAAGGTTCATAGAAGAATGCTTCTACTCCTTCAGACAAGCCTCTTATGAATCCAAATGGATTACCCAAGACATCAAGGCCAAGAATTAGAACATACATCTGTTTAATAGCCTAAAATAAAAATAGTTATAAGGAAAAATATTTCAGATATTACACTAAATCAAAGGCAAAGTATAGTAAACCTAGATTAAAACATAAAAAGTAGCATGAGATTAATATAAAAACCTCATTTAAAAAAAAAAAAAAGTAGAAGTATTTGTAATAAAAAGGATCTCATGGTGAGGAAATCATATTAAGCCAATCAAATAGACATTACATATTACATGCATTTCACAAATAACTGACATGAATGTTCTTGAGATTTTACAAAGCAAGCACAGTACCTAGATTTCTCTCATACTACAGGATGCAATTTGGCTTGTTTGCACATGCTCAGAAAATGTTATTGATTGTAACAGCAAAACATTGAAACTACATCTATATGAAGCGTAGCTTCATTTAAAAAAAAATACAAATAGTTCATAATCTTCTAGGATATTTCTCATTTTTCCTCTGGAAAAAGGAAGGATCAGAGAACAACAGATACCTCATTCCCCATTAAAACCCTGTATATTTTTTTCTGCTTTAAAGATGGATAGAGCATTAAATTAATCTAGAACCATAGAACAGTTTAGGTTGGAAGGTACCTTAAAGATCACCAGGTTCCAACCTCTCTGCCACGAGCAGGGACACCTCAAACTAGACCAGATTGCTCAGAGCCTCATCCTACCTTGCCTTACACACTTTGAGAGATGGAGCATCCACAACCTCCCTGCACAACCTGTTCTAGTGTCTCACCACCTCCTCATCTCTGCACTTCTAGTTTAAAGCCCTTCCTCCTCATCCTGTCACTACAAGCCATTGTAAAACGTCGCTCCTCAGCTTTTCTGTAGGCCTCTTCAGATACTGGAAGGCCACTCTAAGGTCTCCTCAGTGCTCTCTCTTCTTCAGGATGAACAATGTCAATTCGCTCAGCCTGTCTTTGTAGAAGAGGCTCCAGCCCTCTGATCACCTTCATGGCCCTCTTCTGGACTCACTCCAACAGCTCCATGTACTTCTTGTGCTGCAGGCTCCAGAACTGGACACAGCACTCCTTGTGGGGTCTCACTGCAGCAGAGCAGAAGGGGAGAATCACCCCCTTTGTCCTGCTGGCCATGCCTTTTTTGATGCAGCCCAGGACACAGTTGGCTTTCTGGGCTGAAAGGGCCATTGCTGGCTTGTGTTGATCCTCTCATCAATCAACACCCCTAAGTACTTTTTTCCTCAAGGCTGTTCTCAATGCATTCTCCACCAACCTGTATTTGTTCTTGGGATTGCCCCGACCCAGGTGAAGGCCTTGCACTTGGCCACGTTGAACTTCATGCCGTTTGCCCACCTCTCAAGCCTGTTAAGGTCCCTCTGGATGGCATCGTTTCCCTCCAGCTTGTCCACAGCACCACACACCTTGGTGTCATCTGCAAATCTGCTGAGGGTGCATTCAATTGCCACTGTCCATGTCACTGACAAAGATGTTAAGCAGCACCAGTCCCAAAACACATTTCTGAGGAATGCCACTTCTAAGTGCTCTCCATTTGGACATGAAGCCACTGGCTGCAACTCTGAGTGCAACCATGCAGCTAATTCCTTATCCGCCAAGTGGTCCATCCATCAAGTCCATCGTTCCAATTTAGATACAAGGATGTCATGAGGGAGAGTATCATAAGCTTTGCAGAAGTTCAGACAGATGACAGCAGTTGCTCTTCCTTTATCCATCAACACTGCAACCACAGAAGGCCACCAGACTTGTCAGGCATGACTCACCCTTAGTGAAGCCACATTGGCTGTCAGCAACCACCTCTTTATATTCCATGTGCCTCAGCAGAGCCTTCAGGAGGATCTGCTCCATGATCTTGCCAGGCACAGAGGTGAGACTGACTGGCCTGTAGTTCCCTGGGTCTTCTTTTTTCTCCTTTCAGAAAATGGGGTTTATGTTTCCCCTTTTCCAGTCAGTGGGAACTTCACAAGACTGCCACAATTAGTCAAATATGATGGAAAGTAGCTTCGCAACTTCATCCACCAGTTCCCTCAGGACCTGTGGACGTATCTCATTAGGTCCCATGGACTTGTGCACTTTCAGGTTCTTTTGAGGGTCCCAGACCTATTCTTCTCCTACCATAGAATCATAGAATCATAGAATGGGTGGTTCTTCATTCTCCCAGTCTCTGCCTTTGGCTTTGTGACTTGGGTGGTGTAGATTGAGCATTTGCTAGTGCTGTCTGGGCTTTAGCTTTCCTAACCTGACCCCTGCCTACTCAGACAGTTTCTCTGTACTCCTCCCAGGCTACCTGTCCTTGCTTTCACCTTCTGTAGGCTTCCCTTTTATATATGAGTTTGTCCAGGAGATCCTTGTTCATCCACACAGGCCTCCTGGTGGTTTTGCATGATTTCCTCTTTGTTGTGACACATTGCTCCTCAGCTTGTAGGAGGTGGTCCTTGAATATTGACCAGGTTTCTTGGGCTCCTTTTTTCCTTCAGAGCTTTATCCCATGGTACTCTACGAAGCAGGGCCCTGAAGAGGTCAAAGTCTGCTCTCTTGAAGTCCAGGGTAAACATGCTTTCTGTGCATCCTCCTCACTGCCCTAAGAATCTTGAACCCCACCATCTCATAGTCACTGCAGCCAAAGTTGACCTTGAGCTTCACATTCCCCAACAACCTCTCCTTGCTGGTGAGAACAAGGTCCAACACAGCCCTTGTTGGCTGCTCTGTCACTTGGAGGAGGAAGTTACGGCCTACACACTCCAGGAACCTACTGAATTGCTTATGCCTTGCTGTGTTGTCCCTCCAACATATATTGGGGTGGTTGAAGACCCCCTTGAGGACCAGGGCTTGTGAATGTGAGACTACTCCTATCTGTCTATAAAGGGCCTCATCCACTCAGTCTTCTTGGTCAGGTGGCCTGTAGCAGACTCCCACTGTAATGTCCCCTGCTCTTCTTCAATCCTGATCTGTAAGTTCTCAGTCAGCTCCTCATTCATCCTCAGGCAGAGCTCCATGGACTCCAGCTGGCCATTGACATAAAGGGTCACTCTCTCTCCTCATCTCCCCTGCCTGTCCTTCCTGAAGAGCCTGTGTCCTTCCATTCTAACAGTTCAGCCACAGAAGCCATCCCAACGTATCTTCATGATACCAGCAAGATCACAGCCCTGCAGGTATATGTGTATCTCTAACTCCTCTTGTTTATTCCCCATGCTGTGTGCATCTCCTTAGAGGCATTTAAGCTGGACCCCTGATGAAGCTGCTGGCTACAATTCCCTTGAGGTATCTTGCCAGTACTTTTCTGTCAGCTCCTACTATCTCAGGAGCCCCTTACTCATCTCTGTAACACATTAGGTGTGCTGCAGTGTACCCAGCACGTCTCAGAGTGAAGGCCCTCATTAGCACCCTGTCCTTCTAACTTTGGCATGTCATCCCACAGCCATCACAGGCAAGCCTGATATTATCCCCCTCCCTGCTCAAGTTAAGTTTAAAGCTCTGTCTGTGAGTCCTGCAAGCTCCTGAGCAAAGACACACCTTCCCCTTTGGGAAAGGTGAACCCCATCCAAAGCCAGCAAGCCTGGTGCTGCCTAGGCCACCCCACAGAGCCATGTATTAGTAGACTGGATGCGCCTGTTTCTTCCAATTTCACTGCCTGCAACTGGAAGGAGAGAAGAAAAAATAACCTCTATCCCAGCTTCCGTCACCAGCTGTCCCAAGGCCCTAAAGTCTCTTTTGACCATCCTTGAAATAAGCATTACAGCTTCATCTCCACTCAAATGGAGTATCAGGATAAGTAATAGTCTGAGGGTCACTAGGGTTCTTGTCCGAATAATCCCTTATGATTAATGATGGACAGATAGAAAAGGACTAATTCTTCCACAGAAAAGCACATCTGAAGGATTCTCTCCACTGGATGACAGAACCTGAACAGTACATAAAGGCCAAAGAGTGATTATAATCCATATACCATTAATGTGTAAACTAATTCTGCTCTATCAGAGCTGCATTATTTTTGCTTCCCCTATCTATTCCAGCAAATTGCTTTGTTATCCATGCCACCTTTCCTCTAGTCATAATTTGGAAACAGTATTTGCCCTCAAAATAAAGGCAATACAATGCAACCAATTAGTAGTTGTTTTTTATGTGTTTATGTATTTCACCTTTGTACAAGTACATATAGCTGAAAGTAATTTTATTTATTTTCATCAAACCAAAACACACAGTTACACTTTGAAAATACTAATTTACTGAAATAATTAAATGTACTTATTCTAACCTGTTTTGAATAATGTCTTAAAACTGCTGATTGGAGTTGCTGTGTAGTACAGAAGTGATAGTTGAGTTCAAAGAATGCCAATCTAAAAAAAGAAAGAAACAAAAAAAACTACGTCGTTATTGCACACCGCAAAATAAAATCTAACATACATAATATTGGTTTAATCTTTAAAATATTATTTTTAACCTACTTAAAGACAATATCTTGTACATCTGTGAGGGTGGCCCCTATACTCTTCAGCAGGAGATTCAAGGACTGAAGTGGTATCAATTCATTCTTTCTTTCTTCTTTGTTACTGTCTTCTCCACCCGTACTGAGTGAAAAGCTTAAATGTAACTTAAGGATAAAAATGAAATTGAGAAATAAAATTATGAGTTATTAGAAGTATTATATTTCTATCTTCATAATAATATAGCTTATTAAAAAAATTGTGAAAAGACATTTCTAATCGTGACTGACTTCATAACAGAGAACATAAATACACCACATAGAACAATAAAAAAACATGCATTTGAACTAAAACAAATCAACTGGAACCACCTTTAAGAAAACAGGAACTTGAAATTGCTTACTCATGTTTTTAGACAAAGTGACCAGAATCTTCTAGCTGTAATTTACAGAATCACAGAATCATAGAATGTTTTGGGTTGGAAGGGTTAAAGATCATCTAGTCCAACCCCTGTAACAAGCAGGGACATCTTTAACTAGATCAGGTTGTTCAGAGCCCCATCAAGTCTGACACTGAATGTCTACAGGGATGGGGCCTCCACCACTTCTCTGGGGAACATGGGTCACTGTTTCACCACCCTCACTGTAAAGAATTTCTTCCTGATGTCTAATCTGCATCTACTCTGCTCTAAGATCATTGCCCCTTTTCCTATCATTTGCACATCCTTGCCAACAGTCCCTCCCCAGCTTTCCTGTAAGCCCCTTCAGGTACTGGAAGGCTGCTATAAGGTCTCCAATTTAGGTTACTAGCTTGTTTCCAAAATGTTGGTTTTTTAAGTAATACCCAAAATCAAAGCAGACTGCAAATGACAACAGCATGGTGTCCAAGCACAAATGAGAAACAAAAGGCTGAAAACAAACAATTATTAATACTAGTTTTATGGGTGCTAAATAACACTGAACATGTACGCAAGGAAAATCTCACCTGTGCAGACCTGAATTAACCAAAATACTAATTTCACAGCAATTAAGGTGACAGTCTCAAAACAGAAAAAATAGTCAGGAAAAGTGCTCAGTGGGCATAAGAAAAGCAGCTATGCCTGTTCTGCATTATCTGAACACACCATGTGGCCATTCATTAATGTATGGTATGACAGAGCTTAACTATAGCTCACTTCATAGAGACTTAGCATATCTTGCAGAATCGTTGTCACTTAATTTCACACTTCTATATTGACTTCATAACTGTTAAAGATTAATCTTTTATTAGAACTTCAGGCCATATACACCATCCTATCTCCTACACAGATTTTCTTCTTGTCAAATATGACAGAATACACTAAAAAATAAGCTTTTGTTTACTTTGTTACAAAGTGTTCACTTTGTTATCTTAACAAATAAAGGGCATTTTACTTTTGTCACATCTTGAGCAGTTTTTGCAATAAAACAACTGGAGACATACTTAAGAACACCTAAATGAAGAAACACTGAAAGAGCTACTCATATAAAGCTAGCCAAGCACTTCCTGGAATTATCTATTCTTATAGCAGACTGTTTCTAACACCTCACCAGCTACTGTAAGGAGTTGAAACTCAAACCATTCTTTGATCTATTTCCTATGAAATGGAGAGGAGATTCTCCTACCAAGTACCTCGCAGTACCTAACCTCCAAAGTACCCTCGCACGTTTAACAACATCAGCTACACAAATTATTGTGTAAAAAACACAAACCCCAAAACTAGAACCAGTAAGCTAAAAATGCTGAGATAGATTTGGGCAAACAGTTTGTTTTGCTTCCATGTATGCACACACTACTAATCAGCTGTACCTGAACGTTTATGGGAATGGGGAAGAGCCAAAAGCCTCGAGACAAAAATAAAAACTGCTTTTCTAGTGAGTAAGTAACAATAAAGCAGAAAATGTCACTGCACAGTAATGCTGCTACTGGTAACAGTGAAAGCACTTTTCAGGGACATTTTTGTGTAATTTCTGATCACCCATATGTTTCTTCAGTTCCAATGCCTACTCTCCTGCACAGGACAAAAATTCCTCAGAGGGCAAACACAGGCTGTACTACGAAAAAGCGTACCTTAATTGGAGAGATATGAAAATATTCATACAAGCTGATCTGTGATGTGTCCATTGATGACACACTCATCAGTTCTTCTTGAAGAGACTGAACATCCTTTTTGAAAAGTTCTAGCTGTGAATACATTTTAAAAACAGTATTACTTTAACGTTTAGAGTATATACAATTACCATGCATTTGTTGTTAAGACACAATACATTGACTAATACTATTTATACTATCCTGATATTTTACTTATAGACTCAACATTTTAGAGTATTTTTAACTAGAATGTGTTTGCTGACTTTTTTTGTATGAAGAGGAAAAATGGTTATAAAAAGACAATCCAACATACACCCAACTAATAGTAAAATAAATAAATAAACAAATAAATAAATAAATAAATAAATAAATGTTCTCATGAAAGTTCAAATATAAAATACTTTCAAATAAAGTTTGGACAATTTTTAGCTGAGTCAAACAAGGGGCATGCATATATACCCTTCTGAACACATAGCATTGAAGTTTCTAAGTAAAAAAAAATAAATACTATTTTCTGTCATATAGAAACTTGACTTTTACATACTCTGAGAAGGCTTGCATGTAGCCCTTTTTTCTCATTCAAAAGCTAGAGCTCCTTTACAAGAGTTTTTTAAATAATGGCCAAGTGCAAAAAAAAAAAAAAAAAATTAAAAATTGTATATAATAACAATTTTGAAGTTGTAGTCAGAAAAGACTTAATTGTTAAATAAAATTAAGTTCTGAGTGAAAATAATGTGAGAGGTCCTTTCAGAAGAGTATCCCTGGTACCACCTTGCTACTTAAAACAAGCAGAACAGTCAAGGCACTAACTAATAAATAGGAATCAAATCCTAAAATTATTATTTGCTATTCCACTAAAAATAGAAGTGCAGAAGAGGATCTCCTCTAATCTCTGGATTTAGTGAATCAGCTCATACTGCTGGTATCAAATCATTAATCTTTCCACTGGAAGGGGAGGGAATAAAATATAGCTGTACTTTTCCCACAATAAAACCATGCATTGAAATTCAACGTAATTCTTCAAACTACCACAGTAACCTAAAATTCATAGGTACACCTGTTATCAATAAATGTAACAGACTGTATTTCCTAACACACTGCTGGGAGCCACCAGTTTAGACTACATATTCCTACATAGGAAAATTGATCAACATTTCTGAAACAATTCTAAAGCAACATTATTAATGTCCACTAGATGCCTGCTTTGTTTAAGAAATGCTTCAAATTTCCTTATATTTTTTAAGTCACAATTAAGACTGCTTGTTCTTACTACTTACACTTTTAAAGATGTTTACCTGTGCTTATGCTCTTTAACAAAACTGACTCATTCAGCCTTTAAAATAATTATATTATGCAGTTTTGATTCAAGAGTTTACAATATAAGAAAAGACAATCTGTAAACACATGCTTAGGTCTTGAATTAGAGAAAGGTGCATTTCACCAGAGAGGATCCCATTCTTGAAGCTAAAATTTTCCTAGAAGTTGCATTATCACCAACAGTTCTCAAATCAATAAGCAATCAGTATGTTTTTGTGAGTCTTTCCAAAGCTGTGCTGCCAGTAGAGCTCTGCAAAGAACTCACAGGCTTCAATTTACAGCAACAGGAAATGAAGACAGGACTAGGAAGAATCAACTAGATCTTCATGCCTGGATTCAAGGTAACCACATAAGCATCCATGAACCAGACAGAACATTTGGTTTTCTTCGTTACAGGCCAG
The DNA here is from genome assembly GCF_020740795.1 of Apus apus. Taxonomy (NCBI): domain Eukaryota; kingdom Metazoa; phylum Chordata; class Aves; order Apodiformes; family Apodidae; genus Apus; species Apus apus. The sequence goes on along the minus strand of NC_067312.1, from coordinate 40,006,604 downwards.
AACACAAGCTACAAACAACCTGCTAAAATCAGAATCTTCTTTGTATAATTCAAAACAAAGAATTCCATATGCTTAAGAAACAGAAGTAGGAAACTGAGGGTACATTTAACACATTATACTGTGCAACAGTGACAAATGTACTTAGATGAAAGTATCTACTCAACTACAACTTGCAGATTTACATACATTTACTCTGCTGTAAACTTTCAAATGCTAACAAGACTCTTGTGCTTGAAATGTTATTCTAAAAATTAATTCTCTTGTTCCACTTCTTAATTTATATGCACTCTATAGCAACTTTTTAATATTTTCTCCCTATTTCAGTATAACCCTGAGCAGTAATACTTTTTTTTTTAATCTCTGATGTGTAGATATGCAGAAATAGAAGTAAAGGGCCTTTCCAGCATACCTTTTACTCACCACAGTAAGACTATACCTTTAAATGCTACATCAAAAAAGGCTCTTTTTGCTCTATTAAACCAGGTAGATCTTTTATGCAAATATTTCTGATTCATTTTTCACTAGCAGCATTCTTGAGATGCAGACAAAACCAGTACACTTTGAGATAAGCAATCTATTATCAGTTCCTTATGTACTGACATTCAATTTCAATACCCCTAACAACAATGGCATGCCAAACATACAACAGAATTGCACTGTATCTAAACAGCTTGGGGGGGGGCAGGAGAGGGGGAGGTTGGCAAATCCAAGAAAGTGTGGTGCTTCGGTTGCCTTGTGCTTGTCTCTGAAGTCTTAATTGTTATTTATCAAGCAGACTATCTTGCACTTCATATTACGTTTTATTTCTCTGCACAAACTTCTCTCCTTCTCTCTACAGTACAGGAATTCAATTCCTTCCCACTGCTCTCTCCTCTCCATTTAGTATCAACATGTCAACCATATCATACTCCTTTTTAAAAATTTTCCTTAAAATCACCAAAGTTACAGAAGTAACCCTTAAAAATCTCACAGCTTCACATTAGTCCCAGACACAGCAATTAACCAGTGTTACGGACACAGAAGACCAAGTCTGGTTGGTTGGTTTTTTTTTAAATATAAGTTGAATAATTACAAACACTAAATCTACTCATCTTTAAACAACATAAAGTGTCTACCTCTTGGTCACTCAGCACATCAGTCTGTGTAAAAAATTCAGCCACTGCATATAGGAAGCCAAGATCTAATCTGAGATCCATCTCTTGAATCAGGACCTTAAAATACCTACATATGAAACAAAAAAGAATTATTAAGGTGTGGTATGAAAATTAGTAACCTAATGGAATTCATCATTACTGGTGAAAAGCAGGCTTTGCATAATAGTGTAAGAAAATCAGATTTCCTCTAACCAGAACAATTTTAATCAAGCAGCAGCATTTAGGACTGTATAAAGCTCCAGACAGAGGTTCTTCTAAGTTAAAGATGAAAATTCTGCATTAAAAAGACACTTAAATATCCTTGCTTTACTCTGCAATTATGTGGATTATATAGGGGGCCAAGCTTTCATCTCCAAGAGCTCTGATCTTTCCAATAATGCACTGGTATAAAATCTTGCACTACATTTGCCCCTATAATCGTTTTAAAGATTGATTAAGCATAATCCATAGCAAAAGAGATGGAACATGTCAAAATACTTACTTAATATGAGATATTTGTGAATGTCCTGCAGTTCTCATGACAATACTGACATCAGTAAATGGTTTCGGTGCTATGAATTGTAAAACAAAAAGAGATCAGTACAGATTTTGTATGATAGACATATCTTTGTATTTTTAATATGAAAATTTCATGTATGTCCAGGATTTTCTCAAGCCTATAAAGTAGGATTACATAATAGATATGACAGGCAAACAACTAAGTCAGGGAAAGGAGCAGGAACAGAAAGGAATAGGAAAACAAGAATGAAATGGAACATCAAAATTCTACTTTGCTGACCTTCGAAAATGTGCCATTTTCATTTAAAAGCACAATAATATTGATATTAGACTTTAAAAAATTGCTGAGTCATGGAATAAGACTTTCCAACACCTGATACAAAAATATAATAATTTGGTCAGGGGTAATATTGCCCCCTCCTTGGACATGTTTGAGGCCAGGGTGGATGAGGCCTGGGCTTGTGGGAGGTGACCCTGCTCATAGTCAGGAGGTTGGAACTTGGTGATCTTTAAAGTCCCTTCCAACTTTCACCATTCTAGGATTAAACTAAACAAAAAAACAACCAAACAAAAAAATCCACAGATTTACGCACTCTAGCTTGAAATTAAACATATTGCAAATGAGCACCTGACATCTTATTAGCTTCCGTACATAACTACAAGCAGTATTCTTTGTCTTAATCCAGAATCCATCCTTGGATTACTCTGGCCTTCCAAGTGACTTGGATGAGTCAATGGAAGACTTCAGTTCATCACGTAGTATACTGACATTGAGCTCTATGCTCCAAGCAACGGAGAAGTTGGAAAGCTAGATGCTAAACAGGCAAAAAAAAGTTTGCTATCACCCAGCTTATAAGTGGTGCCTCATACAGCAATATTGAGCTTAGGGTGGCACACACATTTCTTTTCTTATTAGCTAAGATTATTTCAGATAGGTCGCTGGGTCATCTATCGCATGCAAGCAAGTTAAAAAACAAAACAAAACAACATTATTAAGACAATTTATTTGGGGCAGTAGAAAAAAAATCACATTACTAGAGATGAAGAGTGAGTCACTGCCCCAGATCCGCACTTGCAAGTAATACAGAAACAGTGCAACAGATTCACTACCATCAATATAAGCAACAATGTGATCTTTTCTTGTTTTCAGCAGGCAACTCTTCTGTATTAGTCAGCATTAACTTTTAGTTGTAGTCTGAAGGCAACTTTCAAAAGCCTGTTTTAAGCTTTATCCAAATGTAACTTTCATGTTATCTTGGTGAGAGCACTGAACTAGTATGTCAAAAAGATTTGCTTAAGAGGTATGAGATCGATGGATGAAATAAATTTTGTTTTCTTCTGTTAACCACTTAAATGGTTTTCTGTGTATCTTCTTTGTAGAGTAAATTGCTTCCCTGTCTCTAACATCAGTATTTTTGTTACGTGTAGTCAGTCCAGACATCATCTGCTAAAAATGTCACGGCTAACTTCAGTGCAAGCAAATTACCTTGTCATTTGAGAAGAATTACATTTAACTAAAACAACAAACCTGAATCCAAGGCGATGGACTTTGGAGGTTTAATAGGATAAAACACAAAGGGAAATATGGCTCCAGGAATCTGGTTTTGTATCTAATAGGGTTAAGGACAGGACAAGATGCAGCACATTAGCTTTTCAACAGTGAAGTATTTTAAAATCAAGGCAATCACAAGACTTACAAAAATTACCTGTAGCATTCCACCAATAAAAACGCAGAAAAAAAAAAGCCACTATTGTGCTTCAAAATACCTCTATTTTCAAAATTAAATTAACCAATCCAAAAAGACTAGAAAAGATGCTCTAAGTTGGTGGTAATAAATGGTCCATGCAATTTTTGCATAGGATCCCTTTTAATAAACTTGAGCATACGCAAAACTACAAATTGTACGTATATTTATGTTAGTTGTAAAGAAAAGCCACAAGAAAAAGCATGGAAGATGAATGATAAATGTTTTTCCTGAGCAGTTATAGTTGTGTGGGGCTTTTTCTATTTAAATGGTACTTCCAAAGATCAATCGAGAAGCACTGATGTAAAAGCCAATGAGTACAATTAAAATCAAAACATGACAAATCCACACACTTCTAAAAATAAATCCATGTTTCCATAAAAGTTGCTGTTTCTTACTAAATTACTCACTACTCACTCTTACTAAAAACTCACCTGTATCCTGTAAATTTGAATTCTGAAAGACTTCTGATGTGCAGATGAGCTGTATTCTACTTTTAAAGCTGGCAAGTAATTTCGTCTGATAGGAATCTCATTTGGTTGCTGAATTTTCATGTTGATTCCATTAGGAGTTAAACACACCTATTGTATTATTGAAGAAAATTTGGTATACTATGTGTTCCAAAAGAATGCTTTTTATAATATATTTTAAAATTTACACTGTTCATTAACATTGTAAAGATAGCTTAGCAGTACAAGTCTTGCAGCTTTTAAGTCCCATGTCATAACTTGTTTATTTAAAACAATCAAATTTTGTCATAAACTTATATAAAAGTAAAATATAAAAAAACTGCATTATTTGGGGGATTACTACTGCTTAGTACATGGCTTTCTATAGAAACAACATAAAAGGTCTATTTGGCTCATTTACCTGTACCATGCTAATTTACCTACAACAGGACTCTGAGCACCTAGAATTTATCTACAGACAAAGATGGCAGCATTTGGAGCATAACGTGCCCCTACAGTCTCCCAAAATTTCTGGGATTATTTTTTCTTATATATTTGATTGATTGACACAGTTGAATTATCTCACAATAAGGCACTTAAAAAAATACAAGATTTTGGGCTAAAGCAAAATAAGAAAAAAACAAATTCAAAACTAACACCCTGCCCATCTCCTTAGTATAATATATGAACCACATGCAAAGCTCCTTTAGTGCAGGCTTTATGCATGTTTAGTCCCATGATCTGCAAAAAAGTTACACTGCAGTTTCAAAGATTTATGGATTTATTTTTTTTTTCCAAAGGCTTTTTCTGTAGATTCAGAAGGGTTTTCAAATGGACTAGGTAAATTAAACATCTTAATTCTCATGGGAAGTTTCTTCAAGGATAGCAAAAATTGATAAATTGTCTTTTTCCTGTGTATACATGTAAACAATAGAATTAAAGAACCATCAGTATTACCAAAACATTTGATTCCAACTCAATAATCTTATTTTCTGAAGGTGTCAGCTCAGTGTAATCTCTGAATTCTTGTTCTAATTTATCAGTCTGCTTAACACTCATGGGTCTCCATCTTGACTTCTTCTGGGGTTTTGTCTCCCAAACCACATCAGAACTTTGAAAACAAAACAAAGGTCCAAGAAAGAAGGACAAGTTTTATCACAGGTTATAACCATGGAATGAGAAACCACATCACAAAACATTGCTGCAGTAAATAAAAGTGACCCAAATCAACCATTGCCCTTCTGGTACTAAGTGGGAGCCAGTCTTCCCAACACAGTGCAACAAAGAAAAGTCAAGAGCAAGTCTGTATAACTCCCCATTTTGATGAAGATGGGTATGTAAGGCTACTTGATCAGGAAGCTCAGTTTTAACAGTACTGTCATCCACTATTCTAAAGTCTCAGGATAGTTTTCTGCATATACTCCTGCATGTACTTTGTCATAGCCGAATTTACTAAAAGCTTGAGAACCTGTTTCCTGAACTGCCTCTTGTTTTTGATAGCTAGTTTCTTCACTCTTTCTGTCTTAATCAATAGATAGTGATTCTGGTTTGCATGTTTCCTCTACCATGTTTTATGGTAGGAGGTTTTGGTTTTGTTTGTTTTGTTGGTGGTGTTATTTTTTTAAATGGTATCTCAAACTCAGTTCTTTTCTTTTAACTCTTATTTTTATTAATTAAAAAAAACCACACCAAAAAAAAACCAACAAAAACCACCACAAACCAACAAACAAAATAATTAATCATCCTTAAAGGGCACTAGACTCTTTTTAATTCCACTGCTTCTGTGAGAAGCTTTTGTGTCTGATTTCATCTATATTCAAACCAAAGGCAAATCACTGGGCACCGACCAACATTATCAGAGGGGTGGAAGGTATTTCTTTTTTTCACAAGTCAAGACTATAACCCACAAATACAGTTTTCCAGACAGTCCCCTAATCCAATCCCTTTTAGCTACATCGCATCTCAGTTCAGACATATCAGTGGCAGAAAAATGTGTGCTAAAGAGCAAAACAACAGCTACAAAATGGAGTACTACTTTGAAACTCCTGGGAGTTTTCCCTTTTTAACTCCTTGGGTTTTTTTAACGTCCTTCCTCCAAGATGTGCTGCGAACCCAGAACAGACATGGTGAAACCTGTCTGTGCATCAAGATAGATACAAATTACCTTTTCCTTACTTTTTACAAGACATTCACAAAGGGGAACATTCTGAATAACAGGGTCATCTTCGTCATACCCAAGAAATAATCACTTTTCCTCAGAATGGGCTTTCAGGAGTTTGACACCCACTCAGGGTTTAACAAGAAAACAACACTGACTACGGACGACAGTTTCTAAACAACACTGACTAGGCAACTAACTGCCACTTTTAATGGAGCATTTCCACAGTCTAGATCCCAGGTGACAGCAAGGATTGGGATTTTCTTTATGAATGAGAGATATGAAATGTGAAGAATAAATGTAAAGTTCTTTCTTTTTGTTTTGCAGTGCAAAGAATTAACCAAGAGATAAAAACTCCCTCTAGTAACCCCATAGCTATGAATATACAGAAGTATGTGAATTATGGTGATGATATAGAGGTGTCCCTTTAGAATTCTAAAAAGCCCTTGTGTACATATATGATAGCATACATTTCTTAAGCATTGCACAGTTCATTTTCTGCTTCCCTCTGTAATGTTACAGTAGAAAACCCAAAGTATTAGAGAGTCTTGGAGTCACCATAATTTCTCAATCAAATTTAGAAGAAGTAAAAGCTGCTACTGGATAAGAAACTTCAACACAGAATTCAGCAACTTGCTTCTGTAATGAAGACAGAAAAATCCACTGACACAAACTACCCACAGACCTTAGTCCTTAAAACGGATTACTACTTCCCCAAGGAAATACTTCTGTTCAATGTATAGGGAAATTTGCCACACAGAGCTACAACTATTTATTGCAAGACACATCAAAATACAGAAAGCATATGCATTAATATAAGACAAAGTGAAAACATTTCTCTTACATCCCTCTTTGCCACAGGAAAACACACCATGTTACACCACAAAATAGTTTGCGTTGGAAGGGACCTTAAAGATCATCTAGTTCCAACCCCTCTGCATGGGCAGGGACACCCCCACTAAACCACGTTGCTCAAAGCCCCATCCAACCTGGCCTTGAACACTTACAGGAAGCGGGCAGCCACAAATCTGCTGGGCAACTTGCTCCAGCATCTCACCACCCTCACACTAAAGAATTTCTTCCCAATATCTAGTCTAAATCTACATTATTTCAGTTGAAAGCCTTATTGCTACATGCCCTTGTAAAAAGTCCCTCTTCGACTTTACTGAAGGACCCCTTCAGGTAGTTCTAAATACTCTTACCCAGACCTCTTTTTCCTCTTCCGTTGCACCCCAAAATGAAAAGTTAGACATGTTAGACTGTTTCACACAAAATATGTTACCTTGTAATTCCAATGTAGGACACTTCTTGCTTTGTGTAATTATTAACCAATGAAATTCCAACATCTTGCAAAGAAAGAACAATTTCTTGTTCTGCTAGTTCTGCTTTTACACTTTCATATGTCAATTTAAATACATTCTCATCTTCAGTGATCAGGACAATACGCTGCAAGCCTTCAAAAAATGACACTAAATAGATTGCTTTTCTACTATCCAGGCTGAGTATTTCGATTTTGTCCTGCAAGCAAGAGGAAATGTTTGTACAAGTCTGTTAAACATTCTAATGCACAAGCAAATGCAAACATGTCAGCAACATGAACAACAATTGAATACAATTTATTTAAGGTAGAGGAAAAAAATACCATTTTTAATTATGAAGTTTTATAGTAGTCCCTCCAACATGCACAAGCTTTTGAACTGAAGACAATGCTTATTTGGCACAAGCTCCCGCACACAGTGTTGTTACTGTTCTGTGCTTAAACCTCATATATGTGATTTCTGATCATACTCTTTACATATGGAATTTCATACATGCAGTGATGAACAGGATAATAAATTAGACGGCAAAATAAAAAACAGATTTAGACAGTTATCGTACCTCTTTTGGGGTAACTTCTTCAGTTCTGTTTCCACATCTCCATTTCAATTTTCTAGATCCTGTTGGGTCTGACCAAGTATACAGTACAGCCTTATTTGGCTGAAGACAGTCTTCTAATTCACCAAGGGAGCTAGAACAAAGTAATATTAAATTAAAATGCCAATTAATATTTTCTGTCAAAGACTTTCGCAGTTTAGCATTTCAACAATGACCCTTTAATTATTTTTGCAATTAATAAAAATTCAAACTTAAAACAATATCATGCACAAAAAAAGATGCATAAAACAATTCTCAGCACAATAACAAAACCAGTAGATACTTCAAAATATAAATGCATACTTTAGAAATAAAGCATACAACATAGATTTTAAAAAACTAATTTCCAACCCCACTTGTGATTAACATTAATTAGAGAAAAAAAACATACAATGGAGCTTACAGGCTGAAACAAAAATTTGGGATTTGTGCTGCCTAACACTAATATTAAAAAAAAAAGTGTGTTTGAAATCCGTTTTTCAGGAAAGGTTTCCCCTGTATGATTTGCTGAAGGGAAAGAAGTGCACTGTTTAGTATCTGGATACAGTGGATATCTTCAGCCAAACAGATTTCCAACTCCATTCCCTCTCCCATAAACTGAGAAAGTGACAGGTGCCTTCTGCACCTCTCTGAAAGGAGCCTGTGGCAGGAGGGAAAGTGGAGAGGGAGGTGCTGAGCTCTTCTCACTGGGATCCAGAGATAGGAGGCATGTGAATGGTTCTAAGCTGTGTAAGGGAAGGATTAGACTGGACATTACGAAGCATTTCTCTGTTGAGAGGGTGGTCAAACACTGGAAGAGGTTTCCTAGAGGGGTGGTCCATGCCCCATGCCTGTCACTAATGAAGAGGCATTTGGACAATGCCCTTAATAACAGCTTTACCTTCTGCTAAGCACAGACAGGGTCGGGCAGTTGGACTACATTATATTTACAGGTCCCTTCTGACTGAAATATTCTATCCTCCGTAGCTCATTACGAAGTTATCTATATACTTCTTAAATTTACACTAAGGATTCCCAAAATCCAGGTAAAAATATAAAAAATTACTGATGTTTACTGAGAAAAACCAAAAGAAACAACTGACTGTACTCTTCAAAGAGGAATATACAGTGTTTAAACACTACCCTGACTGACTGGAAGGAACTGACTATTCAGTTTTTAGTAAGAAACAGGTCAAGAATGCTGTAGATATGCTTACTCTACTCAGCACCATGCAGTAGCCAAGTGCACAGTAGCAAAGCATTATAAAGACATTCCAGCTTGACAACAGGACCAGTACAGCTCTATGCAGGTGCACAACCAAATCTTCACTGATTGCAGGTAATTCATAGTTGTTAAAATAACCTTAGTTTTGGTCTGGCTTTACAAAATTTGTGTAACCACCTACTCATTTTTCAGTTGGTTCCCTCATCTCACCCATAACATTTTAACCCATTCTTTCAGCTAAATCTCAACTAAACATGATAGAACAGTAGAAGTCTCAAATCTAATCACACTTACAAATAAATCATTCATTACTTATTCTGCACAGTAAGCACCTGCACAGCTCCACAGAAGCCAAGCGCATCCTTTGCCCCCACCAGGGATGTAGAGGGCAAGAACACAAATCTAACATAAAAAAGGACAAGAGAGCTCACAAAACAGCTTGTTTACTTCTAGAAATAGGCACTTACCGCTACATAACACTGTGCTGTTAACTATTAACTCTCTTCAATTTATAAAACAACAGATTTTTGTGTGCTCTAATAAAATTAGCCATTTCTTAAAAAAACAGGCTTCTGAAGAAACAGGCATGTTTACAATATATGAAATAACAATTTGCATGTCTCCGTGCAGACATCCACACTAAAATTTTTCTTACCTACCTTTGTCCATACTCAACAATTTCCTCTTTAGTATGGTTTATCAACAGAAACGGAGCTGCACCATCATGGTAGTTAGAAAAGGTAATCACTGTAGAATGTTCAGTCAGGTTAACATCCACTATAATTCCTCCAAGCTATCAAATGTAAAAATCATAAAGGAAGTAACAGTGGAATTAATGTCTAGTAAAGCAAATATAATTTATGTATTTTGGAAAAATTTTAGCCTCATAAGATAAAACTATCTAATAGTGAAACAAGCAACCTGTTTTTAACACATCTTTAAAATATTTCCCTGATCTAACTACTCGGTAACAGGCATTGCACTTATTAATCAAAACTCTGAATGAGTTCTGTACTGTCAAAATTTAGGCTGGTATCAGAGGAACCTACCTTCCTCAAACCATTCATAGCCATTAGCGTCCTCCAAAACACTCTACTATTAAAAATATTATCTATTTAAAAACTACTGCTTGATGTGACTATGTGCAACACAGAAGTAAAGCCAGGGCAATCAAAGTTACTTTTCAAAGTAACTAATTACTTAGAACTAATACAAATACTTCTCAGTCTCAGATAGAGGCTTCTATTGATCTGCTCTGCAGAAAAGAGCTTAAAACAAAACATCTCTTGCGTAACACACACAAGAAGGAGAGAACATGAGAATAACACACTTGCATATACATGACCTTTTCCTCAGCGAAGTTTTTGCAATGCTTAATTGTATGGGAACACAGAAAGGTTTGACAATAGAAATTAAGCAATTATGCATGTTGTTTCACCTAATTTCAGAAAGCAACAATTTACCTTGTTGTCCAAATGCAGTAGCAGACAGTTTTCTTGCTTGTCAAAATTTATCTTCTTTGCCGGGAGATCAGAATTTTCAACTCTAACAAGCAGTTTGTTGGCATCATTTTCAGGCCAAAAGGGAATGCACTAGGAAAAAAAAAATCACATATTTTAAAGTAAGTGAGAAAACAAACTAGATGGCATTAACTTTGGCCCAAAGTTCATCTACTAGAATTCTACCTAAAAGTGTAGTGAGTGGGATCAGAAACTATCAAAAAACCTAAAAGTAATTACTTACCTGAACATAACAAATTGAAAGGAAGTCAGAAATAATACATACTACAATGAAGAAACTGAGGAGTTAAGGAACTAAAAATGAAAACAGTAAAACTTCGTATTCACACGAAGAAGTAGATAATGGATATGAAGTATGGAGTATAAAGCTGAGCATGGCTACAACACCAAAAGAGCAAAGCTTGTAACAAAAAAATAAAACCAAAACGGAAAACCCCCAGAACTCCACCAAAAAACTACCACTAATAAAAAAAACCCACACCAATCAACAAAACCGTTCTTCCATTAACAGACTTTTAACAGATCTCTCACCAAGTAAGAATAAACTACAAATCAATCTTACAGTGTCAATCAGTGAGAGATCTTAACATAAATACATCCCATAGTAACTTGAGTACACAGTACATCACATACTAGCTACGCTTTCAAAACACTATATATATATATATATATATAATAAACACACACACATATGTATGTGGGTATAAAACATACATAAATAAAATTAGAAGCATTAGGCAGCTAAATCAGAGAACATGTTCTGCTAGTCACATTCACAACTGAAATCATGGCCATTCTGGGTTTAAATATTCCACAGTCTCTCTTCAATAGTTTACACATCAAATGGATAAGACAAGGAGGCAGGGAAAATACATTTTAATTGTAATAAAGGGAAGCTTCTGACTAATTAAGAGTCGTGCTCTGGAAACAAGCTATGATTAACAATAACTCTCAACCAACAAGAGCCAAAGTCTGTACAGATAGACCAGTCTTCCTGTATTTCCAACTGTTTAACTGCAACATCCAAAACTTCAGGAACATCTTTCTCCAACATGGGTTGAGAAATTAAATCATCATACTTAACTGCATCTGAATCCTTCAATGTAAATATTCAGTGGTGAAAGACTAGTTCACCAACTTACCATGCCACTAAGTTCCCTTTCCCATTGTTTCTCACACCACAGGAAGCAGGAAGACAAAGGAAAAAAATATAGTTAAACTGCAAGATTGAAGGTGTAATCTACATCAACATGTATCCTACAAAGGAAATTTAAATGTGTTGCAAACTAGCATAGAACACTGCAAGTAAGTCTCAACATGGAAATTAAGAGAGCTCAAAAGCACTTCAAGGAGAACCTGTCAACATTGAAGGAAAGTTTAAAAGCAAAAGCAACATAAGTACAAAGGATATGCTAAACAAGTTGTTACAGTATCAACCTCTTTCTCTCTTTCTCTCCCCCTCTCTCCTGTCTTCCTTCCTTCCTTGCTTTAAGGATGTATGTTGGTCTTGCATTACAGGTAATACAATGGACTGTCCTCAGAAAGCCATTTCATACTAATCACTGCTCAACAATTTCTATTATAACCCTTGAAGAATGATGGACTTTTCTAAAAACAGTATTTAAAGTTTCTGGTAGATTGACTGCTTTTCAGAGAGGGAACATCTCCAAGATGGGGTTTAAGAAAGGACAGGCTATCTGTGACTAAGAAGAGTGGATAAGAATTAAAAGCAGTGGGAAGGACTCTGCTTAACTTAAAATGACAAAAATAGAATGGGGACAGAAGAGAGCAAGTTGAGACATGAATTAACACTTCACTAAGCTTCTTGGTTTTTTGAAGATCAACCTAAACTAAAAGAGTGAAGTGAGAATTACTTTAAAAAAATAATCAGATGCATTAACTAACTAACTAAATAAATCTAGGCTAGCTGAATAGCAAAGTTCCATATTTCAGTAAGAGCATCAGATAGGAACTTGTTGTTGAACACAAACCCTGGATGCCCAAAGAGACCAATAGTGGCTGGACTCTGCCTAGTTAGAAGAGATAAGAAACATACTGGATTGAGCAACTGGGTTGCAGATGAACAATGTTGGTGGACTGCTTATTGAAAGGGAAAATATACACACAATGCAAAAAGACAAGCAACTCTGGGAGTGAAGCTTGATATAATTTAGGAGGGTATACAGAGCCCTCTGTTGACCTCTACTACTCCATTTGATAAACACCAGTATGTAACATTTCAGAAGACATTAGGAGTGATTCTAAAATCTACAAAGTTCTCCTTTGACACTTCATAACTGAAATGACACGAAAATTAATTAATACAATTATGGAACACCTGAGAAACAATTACACTTCTGAGACAAGCTAGAAAATTCTGTAAGCATATAAATAAAAGAGTCAATAAACTACAGGTAATATATGTGACAATGTATTTGACCTTCAAAACTATTATTTTAGAATAGTTTTTACAGGAAAATTCAAAAGTTTATGTAAAATAATTAAATTTATTCTAATAACAACTCTGTATCAAATACAAATCACAAAACATCAAGAAGTAATAAAAACTGACTATATTTCCCCAGATTAAGAAGTTAGATATGAAGTGGTCCATGCTACTATACATGAGCTTTATCAGGAAACCAGATGAGGAAGCGTGCATACAAAGAATCCAAAAATGCGTAGTCAAACAAAAGTTTGGTTCAGAGGAATATAAGAACATTAGGAAATAGAATAAATTTGTAGGCTTATGGCAAACAGCCTATTCTTGAATAAAAGCAAAGAAACTTTTCTGAAAATAATTGTATACGTTATGGGAAGCTAAACTGACTTAAACAATTAAGGATCTAAACATCGCTGTGTGCAGTTCACAAAAACCAAGAAGACAACAAAAAAAACAAACAATGTAGTATTGATTTCCTGAACTAAAATAATTATATTTAAATGGTATTTATCTTCCATAATCATTAAAGATAAAATGCACACCTAAGGAGAATGTGTTTATGGTACCAAAAATGTAATAGAAAGATCTGCTTACAAATCTGATTTAAAATATTCTTCTAAGTTCAGTGTTTTAGTTGGCAAGCACTTCTTGGTGACCACTTGAAGTAACTAGAATGATATAGAAAAGCAAGAAGGCCTCCAATGACCTTACTTGTGAGGCTAAATTCAGTGTCTCCAATACTACCACAAACAGGCACTGTTTTTTCTTCATGTACTGAAGGAAGACATGATGGCCTCAAAACACTAAACGCATACAAAACGTAATTGTGGGATACTGCAGTGCAAACAGTCAAGCTGCACACCCAGTTTGCAACCTTTCAGATCTCTGTAGCACACATAAAACCCAAAAGCCATCCTCACACACTTAGCCTGGGGTCCAGCAATCCCTCCCTAGACACTTTACATTAAGCAGTAAAAATCAGCACTGAGACTAGTCCCAGAAGAACATCTTGGAGCTCTTTGAACTGATCCACTGAGGAACTTTCTTCCTATATCAAAGTGACATGACAAGTACCAGGTCTATCACTCTATCACATACCACTGCAAAAAACTGAAGAGAAGTTTCAGTGCCACTGCAGAGAGAGATACTAGAGTAACAGCACAGGTCTTTTTTCATACTATTTATGATGCAGGTAACAGAAAAAATTACAATTACAATATAAACTAATTTTACAGTATATCCTAAAGCAACACTGAGAAAAGGTAAGAGGACACAGATAATTAATTGAAAAAGCACACCATATTCAGACATTGTCATTGAAAACAATGCATGGCTCATATTTCTATCAAGGAATATTCAAACCAATTTGTTTTTTCTCCTTAAAGAAACAACTTGGAATAGCTTCCTTTATAAGTTTACCTGTTGCAAAACAATAGGAATCCACTTTTCCTTGCCTTCTTCAGCTACTTCCAAAGTGTATTTGCTTCTATTTGAGATCATAAAAAATGGAGTGAAAGTTACAATTCTAGTAATATTAAAACTGCTGTTGTTTATGGTGACACCAACCTGTGAATAGAAAGACAGCATTAGAAGTACACTGTTCTTCTCTTACCTCATTTGTATCTCCTGAAAGTAATTAAAGTGAAAGAGAAATTTAACTAACTTGATATTCCTTTTTATGACTCTTGCATTTCACAGAACCATGACTTCCAACAGTGTCCAGTGAAAACTGATCAGACAGATCACTGTCAGTAACCATAAGTTGCACCTATGAAGAAGCACCTTGAATTAATTATCAATTTACAAACACTGAAAACATTTTAAAAAATTATATACAGTACAAATATATCTAAATGTAAGCGCACATGGTAACCTGCATCTTAATCCTAGCTTAATAGCATCTCAGACCCAATCTACCAACCACCACTGCACACACACCTTTTTAAAGAACAATTCATTTTTCAAGTACTACAGCTTCACATTTCTTACATATAAGGATCTTTATTGATGCAGTTTAAGCAATACCTTTGATAATGTAAATTTTCTATCTCAACCATATCTGAAAACATAATGTTTAAAATATTCCATCTTTAGTCGGAGTTATTACAGGTCTTCATGCCCTTTACAGAGCATAGCTTGCCGTAGATAACTTTCAATGTGTAAAAACGCTATCATACAACAACACCAGGGATTATAGAGCTCTCAGGTTTTACAAAACATAATACCTTGTTATTTTGGAGGAAGTTTTTGGGCTGGAAAGAAAAAAGCAGCGGCTTTTTGTAATCCGGAGGATGCTTGCGGTGAATACCATCAGCTTTGTACTGCAACATTCGACCAGTTTTATTTACCATCCAGTACGGACTATGAATTGCTACAACCATCTGCCCAGTTGTGTAGGTCACATGGACAGCAATATCCAGTTCAGCCTTATCTAGCTCTGTGATGCAGTAAAATGTGGTGAAGCTGATATCCGGTAGATTGCTTTTTATGTGGTACTCACTCTTCCAGTTTTGATCAAGATAGTTAAGCAACTGTAAATCTAGTTTTGTTTGATCCAAGACTGCATTATGAATCTGCGCAGAACATCCTTCTTGTAGAGTGTCATATTTGTTCCCACTTCCCTTTAAAAGAAAACCAGCACAACAACCCAGTGTACATTTATAAGTCACACTCAAAATTTTTATCAACTTATTTTCTATTTGAAAATTAAAGGCAAAAGTTACCTTGGCAAAATTTTATAATGCTTACTATGCTACCTAAATAATTCTCAAATGTCTACCCCAATACAACATTTTACAGAAAAAATCCTCAACTATGCATGGTCATGAATATTTAACACACACACACAAAAAAAGAGTCACCAAATCCAAATGCACAAACACACTTAAATGACAGATTTCCTCAACTCAGTACTTCTTCCACTAAATTTAAACTTGTAAGAGACATACAGGAAAGAGCCTGTTAACATCCACACATTTTGGTAGAGACCACGGTTTCTAGCTCCAGTAATTGCCCTTTTGAGATAAAGCTTAAATTCTACTGTTTGAATCCAAATACTAAATATTAAGACTGTTTGGGAAAAAAAAAAACACCACAAAAGTTCTAGTGTCTCCCATATATATTTCTATTATCCTGAGTCCACATCACTAAGCAGTGGCACACAACTATAGCAGATCAACAGAATAAAAAGCTTAATGCTGAGGAACCCATGTCCACACAGTGCATGTTCTAGGTGCTCTACTTGAGACTGACTGTCATCTGGCTCTTGAACAAATGTCTAATAACAAAGTGCATCTAATAATTTCATTTTGTCTGAAAAAAATATGAAGTCTGTCATAGGCTGTAATTCTAGCCAAAACTTGGCAAAAAAAGCAGGCCTGTGAGAATTCATTAAAAGCATGCTACTGCCGAAAGTCAATGACAGCACTCAAAATGCTATTGTAGGCTGACTCACTTTTGTCGCTTGAAGCAGTCACATAATTCACAAGAAAAACTAGACTGCTTAACTAGGCTCAAGCTGCACTTAAGCAATAGAAAGTGATTTGCTCACTGCACCAAGCTTGCACACGAAGTTTCACTTTGTGTATGTATTTAAAGTATGAATTATTAGTAATTAATAATACCACAACTTTTCACATTCTGATGCTGTTTGACTTCTGTAGATACATGTCTGCCCATATAAGATCTGTGAACTTGCTTTACAAACACTTTAACAGAAGCCCCTTCTTTTAATATTCATTTATTAAAATATTCCAACCAGCTGGTCAGACTTCATATGATTAGTGGAAGATACCACAAAAAATTTAAACATAAAAGACTTACCTCTACAGAGTAAGTTATTTGGTAAGGAAGAAGATTGCGGAGAAGAACAGAAGGCCATAAATGAACAACATATGGAAAATCCCATTGATCTTCTGCACATAATGAAGATGTCAACATGTCTTTTACAGGAACAATATTGATAATAAGCAAGTGGCTAGTTGACCTCACAGACTGGCATTTCCTTTGTAATAAACTGTCAACATTTTTCATAATTTCATCAAATGTGATTCCTTCACACATATCAAATTCTCCATTTTCACTGCCTAGTGGCTGCAAACTCAGCTTGGATCTGTGAATGAAAATGTTTTTTAAACAATACGAGATTTAATTTTTAAATTCTGAAAAAGTATTATGCAA
Source organism: Apus apus (assembly GCF_020740795.1). Lineage (NCBI taxonomy): Eukaryota > Metazoa > Chordata > Aves > Apodiformes > Apodidae > Apus > Apus apus. The sequence continues at coordinate 39,989,340 of NC_067312.1, read as the reverse complement.
CACTAACATTCATATTTTGGAAGTTTTCTAACAGTACTCCATTGCCTGCCTTTATCTTGCTTAACGGAGGAAGCAAAAGGTGGTCTGTATCCCAAAAGTTCATGGAATTTTACCAATTGGGGTATTTTGTTCCCTATCTTCACACACTGTCCTTGCAAATAAAGGACTGTTGAAAATTCTTATGAAAAGGCTACTGAATTCCCTTATAAGTTCTGCTATTTTCCTGTTCCCAGCAAAAAGTCTGGATAAATAATTCATTCCAAACACAGACCTGCAGAAAGTGGCCTTCCTTCCAGTCACAAAATATACCAAGATTACGGATTATATACACACGTAGCTTTTGTAAGGCAACTGCTTTAATCCAATAAGCAGCACTTTGACTGAACATTTTTGATAGTAAACATTTCCTGACTGCTGAGTAGAACTCATCCAGAGATCTGCGCAATGAATCAGAATGTCACTAAACCTTATTAAAGAAAATACATTTAGTTAGAAATATTAATGAACTTAAATGATCTACAGTAAAGTGTAACTTTCTAAATGAAAGATACACTGCTGTCATCTTGAAAAAACGGGGAGAGTGTTTAGAAGGAAAAAAGTCTCTAATCATAAAAAAACAATCAAAGAAAATCTCTCTGCTTAAAAGTTGGTGGCAGTTTAGCTAACCTATACATACAAACTTACTGCAGTTTTAAGTGGGTATTAGTTTGAAGGGGCTAACAGCATAGCTATGCTGAAAGCCAAGTCTTCTAAAGTTGACAAGTCTTCTAAATCTGTGATAGAGCTTAAATGCATTACTTTGAATTTTTTAATTCAGAATCACAAAAATCAAAATAAGCCTTTTACTATTTTATTTTAGAAAGCAAAAACCTGTAATAACATCACTAGACAACAGTCCACTGAGAAAAAGTCTGTACTGTGTGGATAACAATCACCGTGTTCTAGAAGCACCTAGCCTCAGATTCTTAATATGACTTAGCTGGATTAAGTTGATCAGTACACTGGATTTCCAAGGACTTCCAATTCAAGAATTAAATTCTATTCTGTTTAACTCAGACTAGATGCTCTGAGAAGATCCTAGCCAACAGTGATAGCACAGTAATAATTACGAGATTAGGTAGCAAAGGGAAACAATTATTTTTTTTTTTAGCATCATTGTATGGCTACAACCATCATCAATGTATAAACATATTCCATTAGAACAGAAGAATGCAATACAGTACCTGTAAGATGACAATGGTATGTTGAATTCATTTTCTGGTGAAGCAGTCCCTAAACATCTTCCTTCCTCAAAAATGTTTAATGGGATTGAAAAATGATTCCTTATCTATGTGAAATAAAAATCCAGCAACATACATTAGAAAAAAAAAGAAAACGTATTTTGAGCCACACAGAGCACACAATGAAAACTCTCAATTTTCTTCTTACTCATTTATCATTCAAGGTCAGGTGTTTAAAAACAACTGGCTCTAATGCCAGCAAATCTCTTTAAATTATTTGGTTGTGCAGTTTAATGTTATATTTTAATAATGAAATTAATACATAAGATGCAAAAGTATTTTCAAGGATAAACATAAAGCCCTGCAAAACCAAAGACAAGTACATCTGAATTATGTAATAATTTTCCAAAGAACTTGCTCCTAAAAATGTAATAGAGATAAGAGTGTGGGTGTCAAAATCTATACAGCAGAAGACATAAGGGAAGTAAAATAATTCCTTAAGGTTAAACCATCAATATTCACTACAATTTAAGGGGTGTACAGTCCTCTTATTCTACGCAAATATTATTTACTTTATTTCACGGTTATTTTAATGGATTATTAGCTCCAGAAAAAAAAAAAATCAAGTTAGGGAAGAATAAAACAGTAAATCTGGTCATTAACCAACTCATAAAACATTACGGGCAAAAGAAGCTTGTGAAATGTAACAGGGACACTATCATTATAGAATACTAATATCTGGACCACTCCTGTACTTGTAAACTATATAATGCCTATTAAAAATACTACTAGATCAAAAAAGATACAGTCTCAAAGGGCTCGGTCTTCAGCTGACTTGGTACTAAATTTGAAATTTATGTATCAATTGTACAGGATGAAGAAAAATAAATAGTCCCATAGAAGGATAACCATGCAGAACCAAGGTAAGGTGAAAAGGTTTATCACTTCCCACAAAGCAAATAGTTCAACAAGACTGAAATTGGAACTAGTATTAGAAAACATTACTGATTAATTATCCTGAACTATAATCCAGTCCACCTCCATCCCCAACTCATCCACTGTCTTTGTTCCTTGGGAAAAGCTTTTTATTCTAGGAAATATCTTCTTAAACTACCTTATAATACACAATAGCGAAGTTATAGAAATTGTTCAGATACGTTTTTAAAACAAGTTTCCTACAAGGTCTATTTAAATACTATTGGATCGTATTAATTCGCTAAAAAGTTCAAACACTGATGAAATTCTAATGTATGGAAATACAATAACCTGAATTGGAGAGCGTATTGTTATCATCTTGCTTCCTTCAACAGTATCAATTTGGCAGACAATGGATCTTTCTACACCCGATTCCTCGTGTCTCACTTTGTAAATGCATCGACCCACTTTTGTCAAAGGAATCTTTTCCACAGAGGAATGATTATGTGGACCTAGAATTTACAAGACAAGAAATTAAAGACTCAGAAGGAGCATAAAGATACCATTTGAAAGACAGAAATGTGCATTTAATAGACTTTTCTATATCGTTCAACCTATTGAAAATACTAAAGCAGGTAAGAAAGGACAATCACCACTTCCAATACGTCAGTCTCACAGTGTTACTACAGAAACAGCAAAGATTCTTCTTCACCACAGGAAAAAGAGTAAATGAGTTAATCACTCAAATATTTAAGTGGGTTTTGCAACTGCAAATAAAACTAGTCCTTGAAGATAAATGTTTATAAGATGTTATGGCTTATTAATAAGGTACAGCTGATACACGTTGCAAAAACAATTCAACTCATAAATCACATGTTCAAGACCAGTTTGAAGAAACAGTTTTGAAAAAATGTCAGTTGTTACAATAAATCATCTTAAATTGTTAGCACACACTATTAAAAATAGCTAAATTTTACTTTCAGCTTTTTTTTATTGTAGTAAAATTATGAAATAAATATTAGTTACCTGAATAATTAATCATAGTAGAAAATGTGTGCTACAAAAATTAACAAGTGTAATACATATAAATTTTACCTGCGAAGACTAAAGGATTTCAAATACTGCCACGCATCTAGAATCCAAAGAAACACTCCTTTCATGTTGTGTAGTCCCTTCATACTTACTGAACTGCACAAAATGGCAGGATCATGCATCATGTAGTATTTAGAAATACAGAAGATCTACAAGTTTTGGAACTTACAGATCTGAATGTAAAATCTCTTGCTGCTCAGTGTTGTCATTGCTGTAAACTGATCGCTCTCACTGTTAGTTCTGACAAATTCCATATTTAAATTCTCTCCATCTCTTAAATGAAATGTTTTTGCTCCAAATTCAACATTAAGGACACTAAAGGAATCACTAGGTGAGACAGTGATGGGAAGTCCTAAAGAATTTATTATTACAAATGGTGCTCGGTCTTTTTTGAAGATGTCTGAAGTTTGACTAGCTGCTTCAGCAAATGCCTGGAAAGCGAAGCATAGAAAAACACATATAAAAACACATAGAAAAACATACTGAGTAAGACTTCATAAAGACATTCTGTGCAAAAATTCATCAAACTGTTCTGATGCTGCACAGCTAAATAATCTTTCTTACCGTGCCCAAGTTACTCAACATTTGTAGGCCACACTTGGACAGTGTAATGTTCAGCTGGTCTTTTGAGGAAACATGTATTACTGTTTTATATTCTGGAACTTTGTAGTTTTCTTCTTCTGCATCTGATTCAACCAATGCTTTTTTAGCCTTCTTCTTCATCTGAAAGGAGATTTTTGAAGAATTCTTATCTAACCACTCCTTCTCTACAAACAACTTTCACCTCAAGACTCCTTCTCTCTCCCTTCCCCATTTCTCAGACCTGCCATGGTTTTCCTTTTTGTGTTCATGCTTTTATTTTCAAATAAAAACAAAAGTGCGAACAAATGAAGACAAGAGGCAAAAGATCTATTTCAGAAGTCAGCACAATTCCAATAACAGTAGTAACATTTATGATTATTCAAAAATAAAGAAGACACATTTAGTAACTACTAACATATGCAGTAAATGCTGTGTGAAAACATTAATCTTAATCACAATATCTCAGTCCATGATCTTTACTCTTCCAACACCATTACTGAAGGAAGTTTTTTGATAATTATAGCCCTAGGAAAAGGACAGTTATTCCATTTTGAAGAACCTCTCTAGCCAAGAATACTTGAAAAGTTTTGAAAATATCCGAAAACAATGCTTATCTACTTTGAGACCAGAACATGGAGTATGTCCTTATAAAAGACGGAACTCAAGTGGTGAGAGCACTATTCCCACAGTGCTATCTCTGCTAGTCAATAAGATATGCCAGTTTTTCCAATATGTTTTTGCTGCTTATACTACCATGGAATAAGATCACAAAATCACAGAATGTTAGGGTTTGGAAGGGAGCTCCAAAGATCATCGAGTCCAACCACCCTACCCGAGCAGGACCAAAAAACCACACACAACTAGGGTAGATCACTTAGAAAGGCATCTAGACAGGTCCTGAAAGTCTCCAGAGAAGGAGACCCCACAACCTCTCCAGGCAGCCTGTTCCAGTGCTCTTTAACCCTCACAGTAAAGAAGTTCTTTTTCATGTTGAGGTGGAATTTCCTGTGCTCGAGTTTTAATCCATTGCCCCTCGTCCTATTGCAGGGCACAAGTGAAAAGAGCTTGTCCCTGTCTTCTTGATGCCCAGCCCTCACATATTTATAGACATCTAGACTGAAAAACCCCAGGTCTCTCAGCCTTTCCTTGTAAGGCAGGTGTTCCAGTCCCTTAATCACCCTCGTAGCCTCCATTGGACTCTCTCAAGTAGATCCCTGTCCCTCTTGAACTGGGGAGCCCAGAACTGGACATAATACTCCAAGTAAGGTCTCACCAGGGCCGAGTAGAGGGGGAGGAGAACCTCATTCTATCTGCTGGAGACACTCCTTCTAATGCATGCCAAGATACCATTGGCCTTCTTGGCCACAAGGGCACATTTTTGTCCCATGGATAACCTGTTGAGTTGAGTGGTCTTTGATCTTTCCAAAGTCACTGACTGCATTGTTATCATATTATGTAACTTTAGAGAAACTGATATAAAGGCATTATCTAGTGCAACTGCAATGAAATCATCTTGCCACCAGCAGGACAGTATTATTTAAAAGACCTGTGAGTCTGGATCTTCAGCTGCGCAAAAGCTGGTTTCATTCACTAATTGGAGGAAAAAAACTCTTAAGTAACCAACAAGAAAGAATAAAATTGTTAGTCTCAGCAATGAAAAATGCAGACCATTTGTTTTTTCTAAACTACAGAAAAGGAAGATTTGAGTCCAGCTTTGGAAAATATACCTTGATTTCAAGAATCCATGGTTTGAATAAATCAGTTTTCTCAACTTCTAGTGGTTCAAGCAAAGGTTCCCACACTCCAAACATCTCGTTAAAATAGTGCACCTTTGAAACACAGAAGTCAATTAGGAAATTACACACAAGTGTCAAACCAATGGAAGTTCTACAGATTTTAAAAAACTTAGAATTCTGACTTACAGGTACATTATTTACTTTGCTAATATAAAAAATTTATAATCAGATTGCCTTTTCAGCTCTCACCAAAAGACAAAACAGATGCATTAGAGAAACACATGAGGCAGATGTGTCTCTGCTGCAAAGACACACTTCCAAGGAAGTGGTAAAAGGTGTAACACTGAACGTGAAAATCCAGTGCATTAGATGCAGTATATTTATGGCAGTAACTGGAGTTATACATTCTCACATTTACACTCTACACAAGTTCCCAAAGGCCTGTTGCATCAATATTAAACTCTGGAGTAGCAACTGGCTAAAGCTCTTAGACAACCTTTATTGATTATTACAGCAGAATACATTCATGTGTCATTTTTATTAAATACTGTGTGATACCAGGATTGTACATAAAACATCTGACTGGCTCATATTTGGAAATCAGTGACATAAAATTCAGTGGTTGTGGTAGATAGATTCTTCCTTATTTACAGAGCTTTAGACTTCCAGTGCCCACAGTTTAAACCAAAATAATATTTTAACAACCTTAACATCTCATTCTTGTCCTGCTCTCACAACATGGATCTGCAGGAATTTAGTAGTAAAATACATAGATTATTTTTTTTTTCTCATCTAAATAACATAACAGGTTTAATACCTTAAGAAAACTTTCCTTTCTCATACAGGATTCCTCACCTCTAGCTCAAGACGAGAACGTAAATTGATTAGAGTGCTCCAGTTTTTGACCTCTCCAAGAAATGAGGACTTGGCTAAAAGCATTGGTACGGTTCGGTGTCCAACCCCAGCCTCAAGTGTTAGAAAAACAGATTCTATATTCATTTTCAATGTCTCTCCTGTGGGAACCAGTTCAGCAGTTGGATTTGTATCTTCATTTTCATTTGACTCTTCAAGAAACCACATTTTCAGATTTTTTATATCTTTCTTATTCCACAGGTCTGGAGGAATTTGACTGATCTCTTCTTCTGTTGTTTCTGCATTTTGATAAAGGGCTGATGTAATAGTAATTACTGTGTTTATGATTATTGGTGAAACCTACAAATAAGATGTTGGAATAATCAGAAATGAGAAATTAGTACAGGACATAGCTACTTTCAGACACAAAATTATAATTAATATGCTATGCTAACAAACGCTTCTTTTCTTTACAGGACCGTTATGTTTGAAAACTCACTTCTTTCCACAGTCTACAGTTCAGCCTATTCTGATTTTCAACCCATCTGTCTTCCAGATGGGAGCTTTCTAAACGACATCATTTAGTGCTCTGTCTGAATACTTGAAAACTTGCCTCTGCACACCAGGCCATTTTATAGAACTCAGATTCCAATACCAAACTACTGTGACATGATTGTTCATTTTAAATTCTGTTTTCACATGCTAAACAGGTAGGTGACCTGAAGAACTGAAAGAATTTCTCACTTCAGTCATTCCTGATTTTATTTTTTTTTAAGATTCATATGCCACAAGCAACTTCAAAGCCTTCTAAGTCTTCTAAGTAGTAGAAAACTTTCAACACAATAAAAATCTACCTACTTTTATTGTTAGAGATTTAATCGTTAGATCAGCCATCTGTGGATTAGTACCCGACTGTTTCATTTCAAAGAAGAAGTCACAAGGCTGTAAAACCTATGCAAAAGAGTAAAAACATATGTTAACATGAGAAAAAAATATATTAAAAAATCATATGCTTTTAAAGACTATACATCAAAAGCACTGAGTGGAAAACTTACCATTACTTGGTTCGTGAAAATTAAGAGCAATCTGAACACTAATAACATGGTTCAAGCATAAAGAAAAATAGTATCAGAAGCATAATTTCAGCCATTCTCAATCATTTAACATTCAATTGTCAGCTACAGTAAAATACATCACATTTCAGTAATTTCATTCTTTAGGGAAAGTCTGCAGATGTCTTCAAATACACTGCACCATTATGCTTGCTGTCTTTTGAAAGAAATCAGACTTTTCAGTTAAGGTCAATATGGCAACAACAATTACAGCTTTCCTTAACAAAAATATCACTGTTTGAATGACAATCACTCCTTTTCAGCTTTATTTTATAGTCAGTCCTTGCACACTCCCACTTGCCAAGATTCACCAGTCTAAGGTATACTATGATCATAGAATCATTGAGTGGTTTGGATTGGAAGGGACCTTAAAGATCATCTAGTTCCAACCCTCCTGCCATGAGCAGAGGCATCTCCCACTAAACCATGTTGCTCAAAGCCCCATGCAACACTTTCAGGGAGGGGTCAGCCACAAATTTGCTGGGAAACCTGTTCCAGTGTCTTACCATCTTCACACTACAGAATTTCTTCCAATACCTAATCTAATTCAGTCTGAAACCAAAATCATAGTGCTATGTCATTAGTAAAGCACCCAAATGCACTCAGACTCTTTTGAAAATTTATTGGCAGGTAAATTTGCTCTCCAGTCACTATCAGAGAAGACAAGTCTTTTAATAACAGCAATTTTAGATCATTCTGGTTTTGCAGACATGCAGATGTCTGATTTCCTGACATCTCTGTCCCTGTCTGAATGAGATGCTGGGGGAACAGAAATATCCCAAACCAGTTTTAAAACACTTTACCCAGGTTTGATCTAACAGGTCTGTATGATTATTTTATCCTCTGCTATTTAAATTATTTTAATTGGGTTTGTTTGTTTGTTTTTGTGTTTTGTTGTTGTGTTTTGGTTTGGTTTTGGTTTTTTTTTAATTCTTCTGGGTTACAACCAGGAATTAAGAATAATATATTCTTCTTTAGACCAAGGTACATGTAAGAAATGTACAGAAAGAACCTCATCACCTGTGCTAGTCTAAATCCAGAGTCTAGCTTCCGGGTTATCTGGGGAAACCTATTCATCAGGAGGATTATTTAGTCCATCACTAATGTCCCCAAAGTTTAGGCAATACAAAGTCTTCACATCAATAAAAGCCTTCAGAAATCTTGTAGTCTTCATATAATCTCATGTCATACATTTTTTTCTTGACTAAAGGCAGCCATGGAATGTCATCTGAATATCAATTTCTCTGATAATTTTTCCAGACTGAAACCCTATTGTTTAAAGAAAACCTGGGTTCAGAGATTTCCTTATATACATGTTTTCAAAAGTGGCAGTTATGATGCTACCTGCAAAGAATACCTTTTTTAACCTCTACTATTGTCTCAAGAACTCTGTGAATTCTTCAAAGGAGGTACTGTTTTAAGCATCAAAATGAAGGTCCTTTGAAGTTTTTTCCCTTCTTTATAGCACAAGCATCCTGTCAGATAGAGGTCTTTTTCTCTGTTTCTGGAGTCTGAGACAAGAGATTCTGACAGAAGATATTCCTGTAAGAGGGAAAGCTTAACGTGAAGCCTTCTAATTTTTTTGCAAGTGCACTTCTTCAAACACTATACTGTTAGCAGATTAATGCAATCAAAGACTGTCTACCCAAGGAATAAAGCAAGCTGCTTCTGGTAAGAAGACGAAGTCCCAGTCCTTTGCGCATACAGCTTTGGTCTTTCCTACGTAGCTCCGTTAAGTAATCAGGCATTAACATAGAGCTGAAAATACTAATTATTTAAAATTCATCTCTGGTATGAAGACACATGTAACAGTTGGATATACTGTCCAATTGAATTTTTTTCTCTGATACAACAATATCAGTATGGAGTTAACTGAGATAACACGCTGCACTAGAGGCAGAAAAGCTGTAAGAAGCTCCAAGAGTCACTGCATTTCCACCTGGCCAGTAACTAACAAGTTTTATCCTGTTGCCAAAATGTGAACAGGAAGTTTTAAAATAATTTATCTATGGACCTTAACACAAAGGAACTTTCAAACAGCATACCATACGTAACCTATTTCATAATACATATTCTCATTCTGTTTGTAACCCTTCATTATTCAGTTACGTAGTCATTTACTGCAAAGCTTCAGACTGAAAGTGTTCCACATTTACTACATTTCATTTCAACTAGTGTACTAGTTCAACTAGTTCTATTTATTTGGCTTACAGGGTATATAAGAGATTATTAACATTCTACTCCTCTGGACTCCTGTCATTCCCAGCAAACCACAAAGCCACAGATCAAGACGAACAAAATAAGTTAGCCATAAAATTTTACTCATACATCTGTAATACACATCCTAATGACAAAAGTTTCAGAAATAGCTTGCACTCTAGTAGAATAAGTTACACAGCACCTCTTAAGTATAAACTGAATGTTTGCAAACTCACCGTAGTAATGTTCCCTTTCCTTTTTTCTTGAAGAAATGGGCACGCTTTCATTTGTATCTCTTTAACAGCAGCTGTCATGCTATACCTTTCAGGGCACTTTTTAATGAAGACCTCACACTGTGTTGTAACCACCAAGGCAGGAGCATCACTTCTTGTTAAATCAGCCACAAACACAATCTCTGGATTTTTAACAACTATGTTCATTTCCATTGTAGATACAGGCTGCACAGGTGCTTCAAAAAATATAAATTAAATTAGATTAATTGTTGCAAGATTACATTTTCATTATCTATATCTGTCATACCTTATAGAGAAGTTTTAGAGATTTAGTGATAAATTCTAGCAAAACTGGCATCAGAAGACCTACAGATCCTTGCAAGTGACTTATCTGCAGACTGTCCACTGGAGGTGGGAAACCATTAAAATTCTAATTACTTTGATTTGTCAAAATTAAAAGGGTAACAGTATCACCACTGTTACTACCTCTGACACTAGCAAATGCATTAGCTTCACTAAGTATCTGCATCAGTTACCTATGACAGTTCTTACGAAAATGCTGGGCATATTTTCTGCTCCCTGGAGCAGCAAAACACACATTTTCCATTATACCATAATGCAGCATTTCCTAGTTCTTAATGTAACCATTTGCGGGTACCAATGTACTTTTATGTAAGACTTCCTAATTTGCTTAGATTTTGATCACCTAATAAATAAACAGAGCAGGCCTAGCTGAGGTGGACACAACTAAAATATTTAGTGTACAAGAAAACAAAAAACAAAAAGGGGACTTTATCTGCAAACCTGATATGAACTACCTGAGGCCTGGAAGCATAAATAGCCCATCTCCTGCTCTGATGATCTAATGGACTAATTTCTGATATCAGATATAAGGTGCTACAGTCCACTAGAAAGACCAAATTGAACACTCAAGCTAAAAGCCTGTTTCCTGATGTAAGGAGAAACATGCACCAGTGGATGAGTGAAATGACAACATTTCTAGACAGCGATATCTGGCAGGGTGAATTAATATTAAAGCATACTTTTTTGAGACTGCAAAGATCACCAAACAAACCAAGAAAGTGCCAGGTGTAATAGCCCTTTCACATTTTATTTTAGACGTACAAGTCTGGTAAGACAAAGCTTCATTTGGAAACAAAGACCAAGAGACAAGAACCAATTACCATGATGTAAAGAAGTGAACATGAGGGGTTGAACGAAGCTGTTCTATTTATACAAACACAGGAAATAGCATAAAAGGAGTATTGTTAAACTAGTATAATTAAATTGGTACGTAAATACAAAAATTTCTAGTATATACCTTGCTCCTTCAGAGCTAAAGACTGTTTGAGATTTCTCTGTGCAGCAGCACTTTCTGCATTAGCCTTTAAGAATATATCTGCAACAGTAAGGAGAAACTCCATGCTTGCACACAAGTATATCTCTTGAACAATCACATCAAGAGCAGTGCCATCTCTCCCCTGCTTGTAGCTTATATCCATCATAACTTTCTTTTCAAATCCATGTTTCATTTCCACCATTCTGAAAGACCATGAAGGCAGCATTTAATGAGAGAATAAAAAAACAGCCACAAATACCAAATCCAGCCAAGATTCTCACTCCAGCTTCCATACATTAATGAGAGTGGAAAAAAGTAACACAACAAATTTTTAAACTAAAACTTCAAAACTAACTTGCCCTCTGTAAATTGGCAAACAGAGGTGTTCATAATTTTAGCAAGTCAAACCATCACAATTCCTTGCTTTTATATCAAAAGTAGTATACTTAAGTCTGTTACTCTTCATTTTAAAAAATCTTAGTCTTACTTAGTGGTTTTATTACAGATGAAAGCGAATTTTGTTTCCACAAACATTTATTAATTTCATGTTTAGTTTTATTAACTATTTAAGTTTGCTTCTAGTGTTTATACTGGTCTCTCATCAACAACAAGTGCAACGAAAGGCAAGTAAGACACAGAAGTCTACAGTAACATGTACTTTAAGAACCACCTAGACCAAAGTAATTCCAGTTTTAACACAATAGTAAAAGGGAAACTTTCAGAATGTTTTGTCAAACTTCAATAAACAATAATTTACGTGAAAATATGTACCTTGGTGTAGCCTTCTGGATTGACTGTCTTTTATCATCCAATGTACAGTTTGCCAGCTTGACTGAGGCATTCATTGAACCATCTGATAACATTTTGACAGCAGCTGACATCAAAACTAATTTAAATTCTGCAAGCTTCAAAAGGTCATCTCTCTGATCTAAACTGGTAACCTGTTTAAATCAAATGAATACATATTTGTAGATTTACTTACAGGTAATGGAAATAATTTATAGGTCTGATATACATCTTTATTCTAACTGGTTAAGTTTTGTCTCTTGTGACCATGTAGCGTTTGGCCAGACACTGTAAAACTGTTCAAAATCTAAAAGAACAAACAGTAAGTTTACAATAAATTATTGCCAAACTTTTAATCAGAAATTTGCTGACAAGTTTGGTAAATGTAAACAGTATGTAACACAAATTCAAAAAACCTCTCCACAATTTTATTTATATGTGTGTGTATAACTAAAGAACAGGTTGCACCCATCTGCATTTTTTTCTTCCCAAACTGTATTTTAAACTAAGATAAGTCTTCAGTAAACTTTGAGTCAGATTGCCAAAGCTGCCACGATTTACATGGTACCACTGGTTATTCTCTTTTCTGTAATATTAGCAATGTGATTTAGTTGAAATAGCTGTAATTTCCATCACGATTTTTACTATTGCTAGAAATCACTTTCTCTGTTCATAAATAAAACTATTCCTCAGAATTTTCAGGACTCTAGGCAAACTTAAAGCTCTTTCGCTTTGCAACCAAAATTACATTTACCTGTTTTGAATTTGGACTATATAATACTAAAGTCAGAGAGTCGAATCTGAAGTCCAGTTTTAGTGTTGTTTTTATTTTCATAGGTGAATGCAATTCCACCACAGCTGATGTCACAACAGTTACACCTTTCAGAAATAAGAAAAACAAAGAAAAATATTTGTCTGAAAATTGGGGGGGAGGGAAACAACCAAAAACCAAACATCCTCAGTAATTACTATAAAGACAACTCCCCTTTTCCTCCACATGTAAATCCATCCACACTTAGGATGTGCTTCTAACAGTCTCTGTGACCACTTTTGATGAAATCACACAATGTTTGAGAAAATAAAATACTCCATTTATACATTCCGTATTAATTTTTTATCATCTTTAAAGACACAAACGTACAGCCTCCCTTAATGTTACATGATACTGTGTATAAGAAGGTTAGAAAGAATACAAGTTTACTCTCATCCTAATTTGTTCATCTTGCAACGTTCTTGCTATTTTTCACATTTAATAGAGGAGTTCAACAAACAATTCTCTTCTTAACCTTATTTGCATTTTCTTACTGTGTGCTCAACAGTTTTTGGTCAATGACACCTACTGAATAAGAACAGTTTTTAGGGATGCCAGCATTATGACAAGACAAACATGTCTAAAACTGAACAGCAACAGAACCAGCATTCAACAGCAAAAGGAGTAACACAGCAACCTTCCATAACATAGCTGAGGGACTTTTAGGTATTCACTGCATTATCACCAGCAGAACAAGATAGTCTTTATGTTAAAATACATTATGCTACAAAACGCACTGCATTGACCCAGCTGCTCTTACTCATTATTGTTGGGTATAGGTAAAAAATACTACATCAAGATAACATAGCACGCTGTTAAAAAAAAAAAAAAAAAGAACATGGCATCCTTTTCTAAAGGTAATTTCAACAGAAATAATAAATTGACAGCAATACCCAAAAATGCAAGACCACAGATAATTTTATAAAACATTACCTGCAGAGTGCTGTGAAGTATTATGCGTATCGCTACAATGGCTACTCAAATCTTTTGGTTCTGGTAAAGATGTTGATGCACCAGAGCTTTCACCTATATTTTCATTTAGTGTCCTCAATATTGTGGTGATATCCTCCTGACTGAGAATTAGCTTAAAAAAAAGATTTTTGCTAAACTCAGAACAATTCAATTCACAATACTTTTCATAAGTAAAATCTAAATTTATAAACAGACAAATCAAATTAATCTTACCTGAGTCTCTTTTAGGAGACTAAAGAAATAAAGAAGTAAAATATTTTTCTCAAATCCACACAACCTCTTACAGTAACTTCTAGAAATCACAAGTCATTCACACATTATTTTGGTTTTGTCCACAAACTTTCTTGACAAAGTTACAATCTATAAATGGAATATTAGAAGTTGTACAGGTATAGTTTGACTGCTAGTACCCCAAAACTGTTATCCACACTTAGTCATAAGGTACTTTACAGTAATGGCTACTAGCTATACTTCAAAATTTGGCAAATTGGTTTTCCTCTTTAAAGTGGCAAATTTTATATTTTTTATGTTAAACTTAAGTGAGCGTGTACACTAGCTCAGCTTGTCACAGGTATGAATTCAGCAGATGACTGCACTGCTAATGAACAAAACAATAAACCCCACCTTTTTCCCATCTTCCTTTTGAAAGATACTGACTGGCAAAAGAAGGCTACAACAGCGCACCTATTTCTAACTAGCAACAGTAATACATAGTACAAAGTCTGCCTCAAGTACCACAGATGAAATACAGGTCTTAGATAAAAACAGAAAACTAATAATAAACTTTTTCCCTATTAAACAATGAAATCCACTCTGTATGTCTCAAAATAAAACAATATTCTAACTAAGGATCTAACTTGTTTTCCACGGATATTTTAACAGCTGCTTTCAGAAATCAGTGCTTACATTCATAGGCTTGAGCCGGCCAGATATTTCAACATCAGGAACTTCATTATACCATGCAGCAGCTAAATTTCGTTTAACAGCTACTTCCAGATTGAGTGGCTGCAGCAACTGTACTTCAGTTTGCAATGAACCCTCCTCGTAGCATGATCTGTGAACAGAAACAAAATACTCCCAGCTTGACGTACTTCACTTACACATTCCAGCAGACACAAACACGTTTCTGTCTTTTCCTCATCTTCTTGAATAGTATGGTAAAACAGTCTTCATACTGCTTCTAGGATCTCTAGTTAAAAAAACAACCTTAATCCACCAACCAGACATCTTCTCTTGGCAGGGAGGAGACACATCAGGCACATACCAGGCCCACAAGATACTAACTTCTTCACCTAGCACCTGCCCTCCACTGGAGAGCAATTCCTTCTTTCTTCATTATGCTTCAACTGTGTTTGAAAAATCCCCTTCCCTTCCCTCTCCCTCTTCCAAGGCTCATTTTCAAACACTACTTTACAGCTATCTGACTTCACATCTTTCCTCCTAAGTACAGCTTGAAAACCCCATCAAAATAGCCATTAACAAATGGGTATAAACCGTCTCAAAGTAGTGAATGATACATAAGCCCACCATTCTACACAATGTTCCCTGAATAAACATTTGCTTCTATTAAAAGAGGTGCAGATTGCTACTTCTGCTAAACAATACATTTTTGCAAAAGCAATTACATCTTTATTAATTTGCTGATATATTTCAAGATATAATAGTGTATCTGCCAATCACCAACAATTAACTATTTTGATAACAACTTCTCCAACCTCTTCCACTGAAGTACCCCAAAACAAGAACTAAGAAAAACCTTAACACTACATTACCTGAATAGCTTTAGTTCACTCAGTTTCACTGTCATCGAGTCTATAACAGGAGGAAGATTGTACCGCGTTTTGGTTTTAGCGATAAAGAATTGGTTCTTCACAGTCACTAGACCTAGATCAGCCACCAGGACATTAGCTGACTTTGCAGACTGTGGAATTATCACAACAGGTGCTTTAACGTTGATATCTAGTGCCGAACGGGAACTACGTTCTGCGAGCTCTTTTACACCTGTAGCTGCTTTCTCTGCTGCTTGAACAGTTGCCTCAGTAAGAGCTTCCTTGGCGGCTTGAAAGTTATTTACAAAAGCCTAGAAGAAGAATACAAAGCTTGGGAGTTTTGTTAATAATTACACTACTTCAAAAGCGTTGAGAATCATAGTCTTTTTAACAGCAAAACATCTTAAGGTACTATTTTTGCTACTTTCTTCTGAATTATTTAATAAGATCCTCTCCTACCAAATGTGATAAACTATGCATATATTTAAAAATAAATTTCCATACTAAATATTTGGCAAATCAGATTGTAACAGCAATGACCTTGAACATCACTTGTATGAACTATATTTTATTGCCTTACACGGAGAGTAAAGATAGATTTACTTAGCAGAATTTATGGACAAGGCATTCTTTTTCATAGTTTATTACTTACATTTAAGTGTTATAAACAATTAATAGTGTATCTAAAAGCTGCCACGAGTCAAACTAAACAAAAATTACTAACAATACTAACAAATGATGCTGCTTAGCCACCCACTCCACAAAAACAAACATACCAAGAAGAAAAGCAAGCAGCATAACCACCAGTTCCAGTGAGTTTTTACAATAGTATATAAGAGTTTTTACACAAATGGGCATTTCCCCATATGGGATGTTTTATCCTCTTCTAGATCTCTGGACAGTGTTACGTGAATACTAAGGAACAGTACTGGAAAATTTAACTTACCAAAATAGATGAAACAAACTTGTTGACAAAAACTACTTGAATACATCCAACAGTTAGGTAAATGCAACTGTCAACAACATCCATATTTGTATATGCAATGCCATCTGTTGCATTCACATATGATATCATTCGGAAGTTGAAGACTTCTTTTCCTGTGATGTAAAGAGCCTTGGGAAGGAAAAAAAAACAGCATCTCTCTTGTTGGAGAAACTGAACTGCAAAATAAAATTTAGTACCTCACACTTGTAAGATATTTTTACTTTAAATATCTCAACCAGAAATGAAAAATAAAATCCTTGAAATAGCTGAAAATATTCAACTGAAATCTCAGCTTAAGTTAACTCTGTCCATTTAAGCAAAAACAAAATAAAATGATGTAATGAGCAGCAGGGCACCACATTGCACAAAATCAAGTTAGATTAACAATCACTGGTTGTGTGGAAAAAATCAGTCTGCCTAGAGAGAATAATGCTCCCAACAAATAATACATAAAACATTATTTTACAAAAACAAAAATCACAGCTAAAGAGTACAGTCCAAAAATGAAGTTCAATATAGCACCTATATTCCTTTCGGAAATAGATGATCCATGCAAAAACAGACCTTTTTATACAATGCCATCTCGTCAGAATCCACAATAATGATGTTCTTTAATTTTGCAGTCACTTCTGTTGCTGTTTTCTTCATGATCACTTGGCTATCCAGACCTTAAAAAGAAAAGGACATACAAAATCTAGAGACTATTCTGGTTACAAAGTTTTGTTCCTTTGTGACTCAAGTTTTGTTCCTACCTTCAATGTGAATTTCAGCTATTCTATGTTTTTTCTCTCTGATAAAGACACGCAAACAGGATAAATCCGCACAAATGCTGAGGTCAATAACGTCTTCATACTTGGATTTTTTTGATGCTGTGGGAAACACAAAAAAATTAAAATCACACTTCTTCAAGGAGGAGATGTAATATTTTCATGTTCTTCCCCAAAGCATAGTTTTTATCAAGCCTGCAGCACTGGAAAAATGCACTGCACTCTCACTAGCAAGTGTGACAATGGCATAATATACACAGGAGTCCTCACGTGCTTCACAAACTGTGGTAAACAACAGTATTTTATTAATTGTAAGAAATACATTTAATATACATATAAAAAGCCCAACGCAAAATTCAGGACCAACCAGTTTACCTCAAATAGCGGTAACATGATAGCTACATTAATACACCACTCAGTCTGGTCTGTTTATTAGTCCTCTGCAACCAAGGGTCCTGTTGATATACAGCAAATGAGCTTTCATTAAAGCTCCACAATCTATATTTTCTAAACTTAAGTTTTAAATATGAAAATACCATTAGTATAACTAGAAGCTGAAGAGAAGGGACAGCAGGTATCCTTCAAAATGAGTATGAATAACCTTAAGAACTAAAAAAAATGCAAGCACAAATTCTAGTGCCTTTCAGAACAGTGGTGTCCAAATACTTAGCCCATTTTTGCTTTTCCCAAAACTGAAAAAAAAGTTAAAATATCCTATCTCATGATAATAGAAATAATCTCTGTTCATTTTCAGTAGACATGACTGATGCCACACACATTATCTGAAAGTACAGGCCTAAATACAGAAACTAACAGAAAAGTGACTCAATTACAAACTTAGTCTGTTTTTTCTGAAAATCAAAGCTTAAGTAATGTTATATGCTATTTCAAATGACAAGGGGAAATATAGTATCTTGTATTCTGGGACTCTGAGCCCTAAGTAATACATTTTTATAGGTAATCTATAAACAAAGCTAAAAGCAGCCAAATTGAAAGTAAGATTCAGCCCATTTTTCCACAGACTAGCTTTTCACATTAGATACTGTGTATGTTACGGCTTTCTCAATCCTCAGAATCCGCCTGTGGCTCTGTGTAAAGTCTGCAGTGTCGCACATTAATACTAAGAAACTATCTCAATCCATTGATTCCAAGAATTCTCTAAGACACCAACACTGAAGTGTTGCCTGCATAGCAAAACAGTTCAATGCAAGAGAAGTGGTGAATCTTTTGTCCACAGCTCTCAGTATGCCACAAAACAGAACCCTTTAATTTCAAAGACTACCAAAAGTACAGAAATGGTATTTCACAGAATCACACAATGTTTGGAGTTGGAAGGGACCTTAAAGATCATCGAGTTCCAACTCTCCTGCATGGGCAGGGACACCTTCCCCTAGAACAGGCTGCTCAGAGCCCCATCCAACCTGATCTCTAACCTAAAACTCTCTTCTTTCAGCTTAAAACCATTACTCCTCGTCCTCCCACTGCAAGCCGCTGTAAAAAGACTCTCCCCAGCTTTCCTGTAGGCCCCCTTCAGGTACTGGAAGGCCACTGTGAGGTCCCCCCAGAGCCTTCTCTCCTTCAGGCTGAACAACCCCAACTCCCTCAGCCTGTCCTCATAAGAGAGGTGCTCCAGCCCTCGGGTCATTTTCATCGCCCTCCTCTGAACAAGTTCCAACAGGTCTACATCTTTCTTGTGTGGGGGGCACCAGAGCTGGATGCAGTATTCCAGATGAGGTCTCAACAGGGCAGAGTAGAGGGGAAGAGTAACAACTCTCGATCTGCTGGCCACACTTTTTTTGATACAGCCCAGGATGGAGTTGGCCTTCTGGGCTGCAACTGCACATTGGGGGTTCATGTCCAGCTTTTGATCCACTAGTACCCCCAGGTCCTTTTCCACAGGGATGCTCTCAAGTGTGACCTCCCCCAGCCCGTATTCATACCATGGGTTACTAAGTGTCGTATCCAAGCATGTCCCTGTATAACTGAAATCAAACAACTAATCTCACACAGGAAAAAAAATAATTCAAAAAATACAGTTAAATGGAAGATTTTTTTTATTTTCATAGAGCAATTATTCTTCTTTACTTCTCAGTTCTATTATGAAATAGAGATGTACAAAACACCTTCCAAGAACCAGCTGCAGACAAACTTCTTAACAATCTGATGGAATAATTAAAATCATCATGTGAAAGACAATGGCTGTGTGACATATTTACACTTTCCCCGCATCTCATCCCAACTGATCTCCCACCATCCCTAACACAAGTATTCTCTTTGGTCTTCCTCCATCTCCCTCCCTAAAATAAAGCCTACAAACCGTATTTTCTCCCATTTTGTTAATAACATGTTGGCTCCAGACAGGATAATTACTTTTCCCTTCACAAGGCTCAAAAAATTATTAGAATTGATTTTATTAAAGTACATATGTGAAACAAATATTGAAATTCCAGGAAAAAAAGAAATTTTTTTCCTAATGCAGGTACCACTTCTGCCTCAAGCTCTTCTTTGAAAAACACAACCAGGCTACGAGTTCACCAACCTTCCATAAAATTGTCAAACCTTGGCAACATTGTGAAATAATCATTGAATATGAGTATACACTATACTTATAAACATATCTGTGTTTGCCAAACACAAACACATTTGTAAACGCAGCACAAATTAACATTCTCCAAAAAAATCTCACCAAATGTTGCTAATATGATACTTGCGGATCAAAGATACCAAACTGGTACCAAAGTTTAACTAAAAATGCTTGCCAGAACTAAAATCAGTGAATGCAGGCAGCGACAGAGGGATCGCATCACTGTACCAGTGGGCTGGCTACAACAGTCATGAGAGGCAACAACTTAAATCAGTAATGCAGAGCAAGTATTACAATAATCCAACTAAAACTACCTTGAGAATTACCCTCTATCATAGTGTTTGTGTGTGTTTTCTTTTTTATTTTACTAACTAGCAGAAGCCTTAGTACTTGATGATTAACAGCAAACAATGCTTGCAAAGATGTCAGAGAGTCCCTCTCAGGGCAGAAATGAATGTCATTGGCATAATGTTCAGCATTTATTGGAAACATTCATTCAAAAGTAGCTCCCAGACATAAGATTAAAAAATGGAGGTGATCTGTTTGTTTGCTCTTGCACAACATTATCAACCAACCTGAGCTCCTGAAATATTCATCGGAGAATGATAAAACTGTGTAGCAAGTTATTAACACAAGAATGATGTTCCTCAAATGTAAGGCAATAAAGTAATTATTAGGCAGTCTCAATTCATGCCACCACCAAAAAAAAAAAACAACACCAAAAAAACCACACAAAACAACAAACAAACCAAACAAAAAAAACACAAAAGCAATCAAACAAAACAAAAAAATCCAAGAACATAAAGTAAAAAATACAATTTAGGCCTTGGGGTTTTTTTCCACATACTCAGTGCCTTGAATATGCAGCAAAGGTATGTCTTGAGCAATACACCAGAAAAATGCCCATGGAAAGAAAAGAGATTAACCTCATTAGAGCAGAGTAATTCCTTCAGACTAATATTGATGGGTAACTGACTGGCCTGCATCCCTTCAGGACGAAACAGTGATAATGCTTTTGTAGGCCAAAGCTAGGAACCTTAAATTTATACAGAGAAACCAGATACCTACAGAATATCAGGTACTTTTGATAAACATAAGGAAGCTCACCAGATTTCTCCCAAGTTGCAGGAATTCTTATTCTATTTAATGTGTCCCTAAAAACACAGTAATTGATACTAATTAATGCTATTATCAGCTTCTTAGAAGAAACAATTGAAAATATTGAAGCCATCTTCTACCACACAAGGGCTTCCTACTAATTAGACTTAAGGTAAATCCAAATTCACAAGCCAGTTCATAAACCCAAAGCAGCAATTCCAACAAATTATTCCTAGAAAACTTGTGCCAAACAGAATTTAGCCATTCAGTAAACCTGTAGATCACTAATAACTAAAACTGCCCTGGAGCTTACTAGATGCAGTAATATATATATTTTGCACTCATGTCTATGGCCAATGTCTCCCCATTAATAAACTGCTAAATGAGTACATATCTACAGGTTGCAAACCTAAACCAACAAAAATATTGTGATACTCAGAAGAAAGATAGTGTACAAAGTCATTTCACCGAGGAGTTAAGAGAAAAGCTGTAATTATCCTGTTATTTGGAAAGCATAAAAGGGTATGTTTAATAGACTTGTAACAGAAAATTTTTACCATCATGTTAAATTCTCTGGCCTATTTTTTTTATTATTATTTCCTTACTTTCTGTAAACACCTTTTGTACATAAATGCTGTCATGCAAAAATATTTTTCTCATTATACGGGAGAACACTATAGGAACAATTATTATCAGTAAGCTACCATTCAACACAGATAATCATAACTAAGTGAATCTGAATACATATCTTCAAAAAACATGCTTAATATTTCTCAGGAAATGTCAGTGGCTGCAGCAGCTACCTTGCCTCATTAATTACGCAGTTACTCCTTACCTACACACATCCAGCCAGGGAATAAGAGTATATCCTTCCTACTGTATAGTATTCTTATGGCTAACATTCTTATTATAACTGAAATTAAAATAGGCAGTGAAGTAGCTGAGTCAATACACCCTAAACAAAATTTCTCACTTCAAAAGTCATTGACAGGCTTACAAAAATAGAAAATGTCTGTTTTCTTTCATGCTTTAATAAGTGGAGAGGAATGAAAACAAGGGGGAGGGAGAGGGGAGAAGAAACTTACTTAATTTCTTCAGAACATCCTTCCTCTCCTCTGCTTTTTCATGGATGTGTTCTTCTGCAATTTTAGTTTCTTGTTTGGGTAGAAGGTTGTTCAGATAGTTCATAGCATTCAGCAGAGCTTCAGTATGCAAATGCACATCTAGAGATGAAAAGTTCACCTAAAAGAACAGATTATGTTTACCCAATATGCCTCTTTTGCAACACTTTAAAAAGTGTGTTAAAAAAATGATAACATACCTTTATTTTCTGAAGAACATTCTGATAGACAGTTTTCAGTTCTGGCCCATTAATGTCAGCCTGTTCCACCAAGCGTGCACACCAAACAAACAAACAAACAAATCAGAAGATGTTTGAAAATTTCAATTGAGAGAATTAAAAAAAATAACTACAACGTAAGATCTACAAGTTAGTCTGTTTAGGGATTAGACAGACTTCGTACATGACACTCAATATGTTAAGGAGTAAGTAAGGAGAAGCCGTCACCAATTACTTAATAATACCGTACTGTTTATGATTGGCTTACAAATCAAAAGCAACATCTGCTCTTTTCTCACCTTTATGTACTCCAGAGTGAGAAGATCATCATCTACATTATCCAAAGTAGTAATTATGTAAACTGGCTTGTCATTATCATCTTAAAAAAAACCCAAAAGAATAAAATACATTACTTTTTCTAAAAATAAAATAAATTTAAATTTGACAAGGTTTCTACAACTCTTTTAACCATTTTTGGACAACAAACTAGGCTCCTAGTTGTCATTACTATTTAATCTCAAAACATCTTCTGCAGATCTAAAATAGTTAGATGCCTCCATTAAAGTCATCAGCTTTAGAACATATTTATCAAAGCATTACTAAGAGAATAAGCTTCTGAATTACTTTTACCTTCCTCCTCTGCCTTGTTTCATTTAGGAAGCAGATCTTCCTCGGTTGACAAAAAAAAAGCCCTACAAGTTTTTTTAAAGACAAATGCTCAGTGCCACTTGTGAATATTTTTTTATCAGACTATAAATACTTACCCATATACTCTGGGCACAGCAGACACACTTCACGAAGAAAAGCATTTGCAGTCATGTCAAATGTTCTTAATTTTAGTTCAGTGCCTAACCCTAAAATGTCAAGCTGCAGCACAGGTGTCTCAGTATTATCAGTAAGACGGCATAATTTTATTAAAACCTAAAAAACCCCAAACAAACGAACAGGGAAAAAAAAAAAAAGGTAGGGGATTATTCACTTAATTTTTATATAGGATTATATGTTTACATACATTTTACCGATTAAAGTCTATTGATTACTTAACTTTATACAACAAATATGCTGGAAAAAATAAACAGTTCAACAAACAAAATTGCTAGAATTCTGTTTAATACTACTTTAACAAAAGCTTAAAACATGCACACGTGTAATACCAAAGTTATATTTACATGAAATAATGTATTTTTAAAACCAACTCTGTAAAGCATTTTGTAATGTTTAACCCAGTCAAAACTATATTTTCACTCATTATAAAGAGTTTACTGCCTTCACTGGAACTTTTTTGAACTCTCCTGGTATGAATTAGATTCCCAAGCTGAGTATCAGGTAAGAGAACTTCCTGCTTTTTCACCCACACATGACAAAGATGTTCTTCAATGAATAGCAAGCTGACCTGTTGTTATGCCTTTATAATCAAAGCAAAACAAAGGTATATACTCTACCTTTTCACATAATGCTCTTTACAAATAGGGAAAAATCAAAACCAAAACCATTAATTAATTTTAAAATATAAAGCAAATAAACAGAAAGATGATTCTTAATAAGTTCTCAATCGCATTTTTTTCTTATAGACTGTAAGACAGTTTCCATTAGAGAATAATGCAAAACACAGCATCTCTCTTTAGACAAGTTCTTAAACAAGGTCTTGTAATCACACAAAACCAAGTTTCCATCTGTAAAGTTAACTGAATTCATATGGTTTATTTGTAAAGTTACACAGTAAGTAGCAGCAATAACACTGTTAAAGCCACTGATGGTCTAATGAAAAAGGTAATGTCACTGGAAGACTTTATCTGTTTTACTGACTACCTGATACCATCCGAAATGGTGTCTGGCATTTGCATGAAATACTCTTCCACAACTTCCCCCTCCTCTCCCCTCCCATCCCCTGAGCCTGAAACAGCAAGAATAACATGTAAAACACCTCATTGAGAACATATTACAGATTTAGGTGTGAGGCCAACAAGAGTCTGGGAAAAACCTGGAGCAAAAAACAGGGCACTTGCTACAAGGTGAAACATTAATGAAGTTTTCCCAGTGACCACAGGAGTATCTGGAAAAAAGATGTGAAAACCTACAGCTTACGCCACACTGAATTTGTAATGTGATTTTTGAGTGATAGTTGGGTAAAGAAAACTTAGTCATAAAATCAGCTGGGAAATAAAGTGGATAAATCAGAGCATTTAAGTGACGACAAGAAGCATCACTGCGACTCGTCAAAAAACTCTACAGAATAAGTTTCAGCAAGAAAGAGGGAATCAGTACTTATGCAGACATGGACTCATGAATACAATACACAGGGAAAGATTACAGTTCAAATGTGCTTTAGATAAATAATTTTTAAGATGTGGGTTTACCTCAGCTACTTCAAACCTTAGCTGGAATTCTGTCATATTTTTCAAAGATTCTTGTTTACGTAGTTTCTTTCGCCTTGTGCTGCTAGCTTGCTTAAGGGAACCAGATTGGGCTTCAAAAAATGGCACGTCTTCCACAGGACTGCTTAAAGCATCATAAAATTCTTCTTCAGATTCTAAGGATTAATTCACAACATTACACGTACATTTTAGACAGCTGATATTTTGCAGTACCATGACCTACTCTTTTTACATCTACATCTATAAAAACTTAAATGCACAAGTATGGGAAGATTACATAGCTGATAATTAGCAACAAAGTCTGTTTCTGTAATTATTTCCACTGCTGCCTCTGCAGCTTATTCACCACATCTAGAGCTCCCTCTATCACATCATCATAAATCACATGCTAGTGTTTGCAACAGAAACAAATTAATTCAATGAACTCAGAACCTTGACATGACCCGTTTATTAAATCAGACTTCAAAATCGATTGTATTACCTGACTCAGCAAATGAATGAAGATCCAACATAGGAAATACACCTTGTGTTAAATGTGGTGCTGAGAGCACAGGGGATATTGCAGCCTGAAACAGGAGATACCATAAAATTTTTTCTTGAAATCATTAGTGATGCTACTATATGCACACACGCTGCATGGAAGTTTCACAACTTAAAGAAACTGGAATTATTTTAAGTGCAAATAATTGCAGCTAAATACTTATATTACTAAAATTAAAAGCATGGGGAGAAAGGAGGCCTAGATCAGGCAGAAACTGCTGGTACTGCACACCCATCCAGCTATAGAGAGAATACATCAGGAAATACGGCAAACAGGCTCAAGCATCAAACTCGACAGATCAAAAGATAGACAAACAGCACTCATAAGGAAGCTCAAGAAAGACATAACCTAGTTCCTCAAAGGACTACAGTATGGTAACTTCAGAGACCAGGAAAAGATCAGCTGATCTTTATAAAAGTCACATGATACTAGTGGCAGGATGGGGGGAAAAAAATAAGAAAAAAGAGCTGAAGAAAACATCAGAGCAGCCAGAATTGTTTCTAAATTTCATATAATCGTAGAATCATTTAGGTTGGAAAAGACACTTAAGATCATCAAGTCCAACCATTAATCTAACATTGCCAAGTCTAGCACTAAACCATGTCCCTAAGAACCACATCTACACGTATTTTAAATACCTCCAGGGATGAGCACTTCTCTGGGCAGTCTGTCCCAGTGTTTGCCATCCCTTTCAGTAAAGACACTTTTCCTAATATCTGGCCTAAACCTTGCTGCGTGCAACTCGAGGCCGTTTCCTCTTGCTCTAACACTTGCTACTTGGGAGAAGAGATGGACACCCACCTCGCTACAGCCTCCTTTAGTCGTAGAGAGCAGTAAGATCTCCCCCCTCAGCCTCCTTTTCTCCTGGCGAAACAATCCCAATTCCATCAGCTGCTCATCATAAAGCTTGTTCTCCAGACCTTCATCAGCTTCACTGCCCTTCTCTGGACTCACTCAGGCACCTTAATGTCCATCTTCTAATGAGGGGCCCAGAATTGAACTCAGTACTCAAGGTGCAGCATCACCAGTGCTGAACACAGGCACACCATCACTTCCCTGCTCCTGCTGGCCACACTGTTCCTGATACAGGCTAGGATGCTGGCGGCCTTCTTAGCATTGCATAGGGTGATTATGGCCCAAGTGCAAGATCCAGCACTTCAGTCTTGTCAAATCTCGTTTCTTCATGTATCAGAAAAAAAGATGCTAGTACAGTCTTTAATTGTGAGATGCTTACACATAACCCAGACATAAATGTGAGAAATGTCACTGTTCTGCCACTAGAGTGGGCAAAAAGACAAGAATCCTCACTCTATGAGGTATCATATATGGCAGAATTAAATCTTCTTAGTGAAGGTAACCAAATAGTTTATTCACTGAAGTCTGAGTGATAGATACACCAAGTTTCTAAGTCCTGTAACTGTGAAAGTGTCTCACCTCTAACACTTTCACATTATAAGACAAGGAAAAGAAACTGTGAGACTTGACTTCACCGTACCAAATCATGAGAAACAAAGCCTTCCACCCTGCAGGGGACAGACTTCTTGTACTCAAGTACAAGGAAGTGCAGGGTGCAAAAACCTAGAAGGATATCTTCTGAGAAGTCTTCTGTTTTCACTGTCCAAAAATAAATCCTCCACTAACTCAAAATGTTAAAAGAACAAGGTTCACATGCAGAGCTCTGAAAAAGGTTTTCACATTCTTTCTGGTTCAGAAGTAACATGATGGCAACACAGCTCAGAAGAATTTCAGCTACAAGGATGAAAGTATCAGAGTGTATCTACCACCACCAAAACAGCAAATTCACTCAAACTAACAGAATTTAATTCAAGCAATTAAGAGTCTGTTAAGCTCTGCATCAGACAGAAGCTTGAGCAGGTTTTAATATGGACGCTGCATATAATGCAAATACATTCACTTCATCTTGTACGGCCCAAATAATGTACAGGCAATACTAAGCACAACAAAGTAACTTAAAATATTTTAAACCTAATACTTGAACTCTGTAATTCAATTCAAGAATAGGTGCTGTTATAAAGTACAGTATAGACATCTATATGTGTACATTTTACTTACGTGATACTAAAATTCCATCATTTATTCTTCAATAAAGTTTGTGACTATTTGCACAAAACAGAGACTAGGCCAGCTTTTAGTTGGGGGTACCATTAGCATGTGAACAGTGAAAAAGCAGGTAAGATCTAGCTAGAATTTTAGTATCACCATAAGAGAGATGACAGGAACTACATGTTACAGGCAAGCTATCTTCACTCTATATATACTTGCATGTCTAAGTTGTGTGCATTTACAGTTATTGACTATTATGCTAACATAACCCACATAAAACATCACCGACACTGCAGCAACAGCCATCAGAAACAGGGCAGAATAATTTGTATAAAGATGCAAAGATAATTATTAAGTAATCTTAAAAAAAAGAAAACACAAAGATCACCATTATTCATTTAAAATCAAGAACACAAAAGATTAAATAACTGGTAATTAGAAGTCTACCCATTTTTTTGTAATTTGTAGATACCAATTTTGCATTTGACTTTGAGATTTCACATATGTAAAAATGCTATACGGAACTGCCTTAAATTTATGTTAACATAGTCAGATCACGCAGACTAGAGTGACGGTAAAAATCAGCAATTTGGAGTTAATTTACTAGTTTTGTTAAAATCAACTCATATCAAAAGGCAAAATGTACTTTTCCAGAATAATAACAAGAAAGTGCCGATACTCTGTCCCAAATAAAGCATAAAACAGTGGTTCGAACCATTTTTATTACGGGCATGGGGAAGCAGGGAGAGAAATCACTCTACACTCCTGAACCTCAGAAATGCAAGGCAGGACTCAGGTATGCACTCAGGCATGTTGTATAACTGAATAAAGAAAAGCTGGGAAGAGCAGTGAAGTCAGCTGAGATGAAGCTGTCACTATTCCCAGGCAGGCATTGTTTAGCCAATGCTAATCACAGTGGATATTTTATTCTTTGTTTTGTTTTAGGAAGTTAAACTCCTGTCTAAGATCCACATAATACTTCAGCTTTAAAAACTCCAAGATTTCAACATTTTCTTTGCTACACAAAATAGCGTAGCCCAAACTCTGCAGCACTCTCATATGCGTTTAAATTTGAAGGTACAATTGAACTAATCCTCAGCAAAAGTTAACATATTTGTTAATCAAGATTAATATGAACTATGAAGTCATTCTCACATTAATAAAAGTATGAGATTTTTTAATATTAAATTCAACCACTGCACAACTATTTCATAATTATTGGTTAAAGATCACAACATACTAATCAAATAACAAGTAAAATTCCTATAGCTTTAGAGATTTAGCTAAGTTTTTCAAGAAGCATTAAGTGAATGCTTGTTGTCCACTTTCTTCTGCTCCTTTCAGAATTGCAATACTAAGGGCAAGAAGGTGTTTATCTGATAATTATTAATGAATTAAAAAAAAAACACAACAAAACAACCAACAAACCATACCTCAGGTATTTTTTGAGCAGTACTGGGAGCAGGAGCACTTTCTGGCTTAGGAATGCTATCAATTAACTCCAAGACACTTGTCAGCTTCTGGTCTGATATTTGGATGGAAAGTAAAGGGAGCTGTCCAGACAGTTTGAACCTGTTACGTAAAAAACAGTTATCTTAAAACTAATTCATTAAGTTTACTTCTGAAAAACACACAAATCACTCATCTAACCATTTTATGTAATACGTACATATGTGTGTAACTTCTGTTGCACACAAAGGAGTTACTTAACCAGCAAGTACCCATCTATCAATGCAATGTATTCTTCCATTTGATACGTCTTGCAGATCAGGACTGAAAATAATACTAACAACCACTTCTGATTGGCTACAAAAATCACATTTGTCTCAAAATCAGAAATTGTTCCCTCTTGTTTATATACTGAATTTCATTACTTGCAATGAATCACAGAACTGAGCCTTTGCACAGTCTTTTTTACAGAAAAAAAGGCAGGGAGAGGGGTTAGTGCAAACACTAAGTTTTTAAAGAACTAAAAGCTATCCCAGCTTCGCAGAAGTGTACAGAACAGAAGTAAGCAGAAAGCTGGTTCCAAGGATATTATTATGCTTTTATCACAAAATCTAGTTAGAACAGATAAAGAGGTCTGCCCAATAAGCCAACTTAGGTCTCTAAAAATGGGCAGCAGCAGATGCTTATACATGTGGTGTAAGAAATAGGAGGAGTTGTGCTTAAGTCACAGCCCCATCTGCAAAGGAAAACAAGGTAATACATCAGACACGATGTGAGGACAAAAAACTCCACGTTTTGATCACCATTAACTAACTTTGAGACTACAAGAGTAACAGGAAAAACAGCTTCTCATACTCAAGCAAACCAAGCACAAAGACGTAGGTGTTAGCAACAGGAAGTACCTAGTTTTCTACAATTCTTCACATCCTTAAATTCTTAGGAATTAATTCTCAACTACTTTTGACTTCTATTCTTTATTTGTGTTCTGTCAGAGAGAAATTCAGACTTTTTTCTTTTTTTGTTCTTTTAATTTAACAGAGAGGGGCAAGGTAGACATATAGCTGCTGGGTCTGAGTGAAAATCACCATCTGCAGTTTGAGTGCTCCAGTAATCTAGGACATGTAGCAATTCTCAATTCCACTACACTTAAACCTACAAAAATTAATGTATATTGTTAAGACACTTTTGATTAATGTTTGTACAATGGACAGCCCATGCAGTTACATGAAGGCACTTAGCAGAGACAAGGCAGGTAACTGCAAATAATCCCAGGCTCACTACACCACTCCTTTAACAAAAACTTTTAAGGTTCAGAAAACATCAAGTGGAATACAATTACTCCCAAATTACTCCCAACTTGTAGAGACTTAGATATGGACGACCTAAGTACTTCAATTGATTAGGAAATCTGTGCAGAAACTTTGTCTAAGTTCAGACTAGTTATATTTAGAGAGAAGAAAATGTTAAGGATGCCATTCTAAAAGATGAAAATAATTTACAACCCTTCAAATTGCCTTTTTTTTTTTTTTTTTTTTAATGAACACTACAATATGAAAGGATGCTCTTAATATTGGTATCTTAATACTGGCTTCATACAACTTCAAAAGTCAGATGACAGACTCCCAGACACCCCCTTCAGAAAATGGGGAAACCATATCACAAGGTTAAAAAAAAATAATAAAAAAAGCTTAGGCTAAAAACCTACAGAATCACACTCGTGCTTTCAAACATGAAGTGAAAGAAACTATAAGAAGCACTGCACTCTATTCTCAGAATTGAAAGAAAGGCAGATTTTCAGATCCAACCACAGATTTAAGGTACATTTTAAGGCTTAGGAAACATGAGGAGACAAAAACACAGCTAACAGTGAAAGGTCCATAATACAGTGCTCTTCAACAAATGAAAATCAAATAAATTAGTATTCTCTTCAAGGCAGCAATATAGAAACGTGCCTTCTTAAACAAAGCCACCAAAAATCCTGATGAATTCATTCTTGTTTCTGAACAGCAAAATCAAAAAGGAATTCAGCTGGATTAAGTGGTCACCCAAGTAGTACAAACAACAAAGAATTAAAAAAAACACAGCCACCTTGTTCTCTGCTTTCTAGGTTACTTAAAGTAACACAAGTGCCCTCCAAACTAAGAGACTCATTCACAAATTTTTACTACAGTAAAAAAAGCTATTTTGGTACCAAACATTTTCCCATTCACCTTTTTCAACAGAATTATGCTGTTCTACATCACAGTTCCAACCACTGACGTAAAAAAGCTCAGAAAAAAATTTAATGCTGCCTTTTCATACACGTACACAAACAGAAATATAGATATATAGCTACGTGTACACTTAAAATAAATTCATATACCTATACTTGATGTAAAAAGCACTGATATATGGCACCTACATGCTAGATTTGAAATGGTTCCTTGTACCCCTGCCGCAGGTTAAAGTATTAGTTATGATTAGTAATTAACTGTAGTATATTTTTATCTAGTACCAAACTACTGTCCATGGCATTCCTAACAGCTGTAGACAGTGTAGGCACTCAGAAAGAAGCAACAGCTCATCTCCAAGTAATATGACAATCTCAGTGAAAGAAAATCTTGCCAGTATCTAGACACAGGTAGAAACTATTTACTGTCAAGTAAGTGACTGTATGAGAATTTGGAATACAGAAATAATCTTCATCAGGGAAAAATCTCCCATCAGTCTAGATACAAACTGCCAAAAAGGAGAAGCACACCTGGTAAACAAAACAGTTAAAGACATGTAGCACTACAATGCTGCAGCAGGTCATCTCATTAAGAGTGGACACTCCTTAGCCCAGATTATACTAGCATAACTTGGAGAGAGGTGGATTACAAACCTACATTAAAACAACAATCTGTTGTATGACCACAGGAATGAAATCTCTCTCCTTCCTTCGAATTTCTGACATAAAAAGACATATCTGTCAGTTGTATGTTCTTTATCTCACCTTTTCCACCAAACAGCAGAAAAGTAAGGAGGGAAAGAATAAGATGATTTGTGAAGTCAAGCATCAAAATTCAGAATCTGGCCTCCCAGCTTTCCAGAAGGTAGCACCAGCATACCATGCAATCATTGAGATTGGCATTCACAATACACTGCACTGATTATGTACATTATTTTTAGGGTATTTTCCTAAGCAAAATTTTGATTTTGTTAATTGTACTAAACAATTCTCTGCAATAGCCTAGGCCTATTTTTATGCCATTAATTATCTGATGTGCCTATCTATAATCCAAATTTCAACAGTGTTAAGAATGAAGTAAGTATACACTATCTTATGGCAACAGAAGAAAATAATTCATAACTTAATAAACAGAATTACCTCATGATGCATTGAGGTGCTAGTCTTCAAGTGCTTCCAAATGGATTAGATTTTTTTAGGCAGTAGTGTCCTTATCAGACATTAGTGAAGATGTGCTTCCAAAGTACATGTAAAGTTAATCTTTGTCACCTTGACTCAGTGATCTTTAAGATCAAAGTTTCATCATTAATACTAACATACATTTTCTTCTGACTGAGTACAATTTCCATAACTAATAGTGTTCTTACTAAGTGAAAAATCATTACATTAATAGCTGTTTCTCTGAGAACCGATCTCCAGTAGATAAACATACAAGATGAAAAACTTAAATGAAGGACAGGGAGTACAACAGCACAATACTTTTCAGAATAACTTTCTGATATTTATAAATGAGATTCCTTAAGTTAAGATTTTTTATTCCCCAGTATTTCACTGTGAACTGAAATGTAGCTATTAGAACAGGTATTGCCTAACTAGAATAGGTATTAGTATCTGTGATAAAGATCTTTGAATGTTTTGCTGTTACAAAGTAACAATGTGTAATTCTCTAAAATAATTCAAACTCCTCTTCAACATTTGGCAACTTACTGGGTTTATTCTTTATTTTTCTCAATGAAGGTATTTTACCTTCAAGATGCACACATGGCCAATGTAAAATAGTCCTTGATTTTTTCCTTTTTCTTCCCCATTTAAAAAAGCAATTTACCATACAACTCAAAATAGGAAAAAACACATACTTGGGCATTCTTGCGTCTGTAACAACCATAGCCCTGCTAAATTCCACTTTTACATCCAAGGGCTGCAAGATATGTTGAGATGAGTATTTCAGCTCCCGAGCCTCCTGCCAGTTCTCATCTAGAAGAGCAAAGAAAACCTATGCTTTAAACTTTGAAAGAGCTCTCTTCTCATTACACATATCACAAAATTAAATTGTCTGATACTAGTATATATTGCTAAAAATTCAGGTGACACAGTAACTTTTACAAGACAAAAAAAAAACCACAACAAAATAAACAAACAAAACACAACAACAAAAAAACTACTTAAATTCTACTCTTCACATGTGAACAGCTACTCTGTCTATGCCCTGCAGACTTCTAAGGGCCCAGTTATTAGCATGCATGGTACCTGGAGCATAGGCTCTGGATTCCCCTCTGGAGCCAGAGGGTTAAAAATCAAATGCTTAAAATTTCTTTCATTCTGACTTTTTCTATATTGTTCGTTCCCAAACCACTGGTAGAAGTTTCCTTCAATAAAGGGATTCTGATCCTTTCTTTACTCTCACAAAATTATCAACTACTCATGGATTCTGCTTTACTTTTGGAGGGAAGCAAAGAATAAACACTGAA
This sequence comes from Apus apus, assembly GCF_020740795.1. Classification (NCBI taxonomy): domain Eukaryota; kingdom Metazoa; phylum Chordata; class Aves; order Apodiformes; family Apodidae; genus Apus; species Apus apus. The sequence continues at coordinate 39,955,843 of NC_067312.1, read as the reverse complement.
GGAAAATACCATAACTAAATTAATTATACACTAATATTTATTACTCAAAAATTCAAATGAGACACCTTAAAAAATAATAGATTTTTATAAGTTTATTTATTTAGCAAAAGTTAAGACTGGAATCTAAGGCTTAAAGGTATGGTTTTTTTAATTCATAACACATTCATAGGACTGAGTTCAGAACATGAGCTCAATAAATATGTTCCAAAGATTCTTCACTGCTTCAGTTAAAAATGTAAAAGGCACAAGAACTATAAAAACATTTTTATTCATATGGAGGAAGATTACCTTCATTACTACTTACCATGTTTGCTGTATAGTAACTGTATACTACTGAGCTGGATGTCAAAACTGTCATAAGCTCTTGACATTATATCTTCAATAGTGCTTTGTCCTACTTTGAGTTCTGATAAATCAGAACGACTTTTGCTTTTCATCTTAAAAACAGTCACAAAAAAAGAGTAAGTTTTTTTTAAGTCCTAAGGCACAGTGTCTTACCAATATCACAGCAGAGCAGGCTGCTAAAATTAGCAGCCTGTATCAAAACAAAAAATGGAGAGTATTAAACTCCATTTTTTCTTCAAGGAGAGAAACAAAATTTAAAAATAATTCAAATCTATGAAGATTCATAGAATATATTTTTTATAGAATACTCTCCTATAGTGACTTATATCCCAAGGCATAACATCTCAAACTCTTTGGAATCAGCAGAGCAACTTTTAAATTTTTTAATATATAAAAACATTGCTGCATTCATTGCCTCAGAAATATGAAATCCATTTTTTAATCCTGCAGAATTTAGTCATGGCATTAACCTATTGCCTGTTATTCAAACAGAGTAAAAGGGAAAAAGGAGGTTGGACCACTCATCTTTGATGTTTAATGTCCTTCCTTTAGTATCAGAAAATATTCCTTTAATTCAGCTTCAGATGCCTGTAGCTCGTTGGCTTTTCACATTATTTTGTTTCTCTGCTATTCACCTCTGATGAAATGTGGCTGTCCTGACACTAAATGTCTAATAATTCTTCATCCATATCTGCTTTTGTCAGAACCAAAAAATATTAAAGATAAGGTTCATAACCATGAAAAAGGTTTAAATACTAGTGTAGAAATAGCATTTATTTTTCCAATGCTACTGAACAATGACTACTTTTACATTAAAAATAACTTGCAGATTCAGAATACAGAATTATTAAATTAATATTGTCTGTGAAACCTAAATTGAGTCCACTTACATATCTGCATTGACATAGAGATTTAAATTTTCCCCCTTGAGGCTTGATCTTATCTAGTACATAAATGAAGGAAAAAGTCTATTCGTTTTTTATTAAACACACTCATTCAATGAATGGCCTACATCTCACCTAAGCATATGTCACTCAAAGTAAATAAAGAATTACTAATCATATTCTGAAAGGCACCTAACTTTCTTCTTCTGGTATTTCCCAGTTCCTTCAGCTTGCTTTCTAATTTCTGTTAAAGGATAGGAACCAATCCAAGAATCACATTCACTATGAAAATGACTCATCAGTTTCAGGAAAAAAAACCTCACAGATGTATTTACTGGCATCTGACTCTGAAGTGTATTCTGAGAGTAATTTCCTACAGGTGTAAAGGAGGTGGTGACCCCTTCCCCCCCTTTAGATCTAGGACACTCTCTGAAGCACTCAACCTATATACATTATTGAACAGTGCCTACAAACGAACAGCATATCAGTCACTGAAATAAGTGATGTCGTTGTAAATCAAAATTATTTTTAATATCTAGACAGCAATGTTTTTCACTAATTACAGTGCCTGAAGCACAACAGATTCTTTTTCAACAAGGCCAGGTGCAAGGTCCTGCAAGTGAGCTGGGAGAATCCCCTGGTATCAATACAGGCTGGGAGATGAAGGGATTAAGAGTAGTCCTGCAGAGAGGAACTTGGGGGTACTGGTGGATGAAAAGCTGGACCTGAGCTGGCCATATGTGCTCACTGCCCAGAAAGCTAACTGTATGGTATCCTGGTTTAAACCATTTGCATCAAAAGCAGTGTGGCCAGCAGGTCGAGGGAGGTGACTGTGCCCATGTACTCTGCTCTGGGGAGACCCCACCTGGAGTACTGAGTCCAGTTCTGGAGTCCTCAGCACAGGAAAGACATGGACCTGTTAGAGACAGTCCAGAGGAGGGCCACAGAAATGATCAGACAGCTGCAGCACCTCTGCTATGAAGATAGGCTGAGAGAGTTGGGGCTGTTCAGCCTGAAGGAGGTCATCTCCTGGTAATCTCCAGGGAGACCTTACAGCAGCCTTTCAGTACTTAATGAGATCTTAGAAGAAAGACGGTGACAAATTTTTTAGCATGGCCTTTAGTGATAGGACAAGGGGTAATAGTTTTAAACAAAAAAAGGGTAGATTTAACCAAGATAGTAAAAATGTTCTACAATGAGGGTGGTAAAACCTGGAGCAGGTTGCCCAGAGAGATGGTTGAAGCCTCAGCCCTGGAAACATTTAAGGTCAGGTTGCATGGGGCCCTGAGCAACCTGATCTAGTTGAAGATGTCACTGCTCATTGCAGGATGGGTGGTCTGGTCCACCTTTAAAGGTTCTTTCCAATGCAAGATTATCCTAAGTGAAACCCACATGCTCAGAAAGTTAAGTCTGTGGCAGAGACATTGAAAACTTTACTTTAACAAGATACTAAGCTTTGAAACAAATTCTTGTTAAAAAAGAAGGTAAGGCAAACAGATAATAAAAAGGCAGTAAGTGGCAAAACCATTCTCACCCAAAGGAAATTAAAAAATAAATTGCTCATTTACATGTAAAATCACTTGTCCTGAGAGAACACAAGTTCACCATTGAGGTGTAAGATCGCTAATAATATGTAGGAACAGTCTCTTTATAGTGCTAAATTATAATTGTAATATTAAAAATAAGACAACCACTTAATCCTGTAAGTAAAAAGTTTACTAGTTGATACTCTAAGGTAAAAAATTTTAAGACATTTTCCACATAACAGTTCAAAGCATCAACAGCAGTTTCACTCCAGGGAAGGATTACTTACTAACAATTCTTTTGGGTTGAAAGAATCTACTGAGAAGAATTCAGTAATTTCTGCCTTTACTGGAAAACAGTTTAAAATAAATACTCGGTACACAGACTTCAAGAGGATCTTTTACATACCCAGTGCCACAAAATACAATTTTCTAATAAGTTATGTCATTAGATAAATACATACCTTAAGACTACCAAGATCCAGAAGCAGTAAATTTGATGTATCGCCATAGAATCCATTTTGTGGAACAATGATGTATGAAGCCATAAGGTTAATTTTGAGGTCAAGAACTTTCTGGGTTTCAATAATATATAACAAACCTGAAACATAATATAATCAATAAATATTAACAAAGTAATCCATAAAGCAGTTATGGAATTAAAAGAAACTACAAAAAGAAATTGAAGTGTAACATCAAATGAGCTCTGAATGCTAGATAACTAAGACTAATTGCAGGCACAGATGCTCTTCAGATTTCTTCTGAACCAGTAATTACAGGCAGTCTTTACAGAAGCACCGACTAGATGAAATTACAGTAGCACACAACATTAATGGACAAGTAGAGGTGGCAACATGACACATACAAACCCAAAAAAGTTTCACACTGAGCACAGATTAAATGAGAAGAAATGGAGAGTGTACTACAAGTTAATAAATTCTTACTTAGCCCACTGTGTTACATGGATTCAGAAATTTAATTTTTCTGGAAGCTCTTATTGAGAGTATCCAACCGCACTGGCCAAACTGCTAGTGTTGTTACTACTGTGATACTGAAGTTTACACTGATTCCCCTGACAAGCATCTCCTTCTTCAGACACTGAAGACCAGCAAAGAAAGTTTTACAAAAATTCTGTTTAAAAAAATCATGCAGCTAGTTGGGAAATTAAGACTGTCAGAACATTTGAGATAAAATTCTGGGTTTTTTCTCATCTGAAGAGGAATGAATGGTCTTGTTTCAAGTCAGCACTGAAAACTGCCTTAGAATGCAGCCACAACTGATTAAATATTTATCAGGTGCAACAAGATGATACTTGAAGTAAAGATAATAAATTATGAAGATGACAAAACAACACAGCAGCACACCCACATTGCTAATAAAGCAAATAACTTGGTTTCAACATTATCAAAGGTTGTCCCACCGCAGGAGACCTAGATTAGTCAATGAAGAACAGGACAGCAACCACCTTTCAGGATTTGCAGGACAAAATAATTTGGATTAATAGAAAGATAAAGATTTTTTTCAGTTTTCAACTCTATTTGAGTGATGTAGAGAAGTTCAAGAAAATACTCTTTTTTCCTTAATTTGCAAAGAGAACATAGTTGAGTTCAGTGACACTGAAAATACTAACTATTCTGGTGTATCAAGTTCCATCAATTCTGCAGTTCACTGTTACCCAATATTTTCCAGCTATTTTCCTACTGCTTCAAAGAGAAGTGTTAAGAACTGTTTCCTGAGAAGGACAGAAAGTCTGAACGTATTCGTTATTCCATCTTTTTTTTATTCTACTTCTGAGATTAGCAGCGCCTCCTGCAACAGAGATTCTGATTCTGCAGATCTAATCTTCTCCTGGTAATTTTTTAAGCCTCAGCCAAGATTTTACAAGCAATGTACAGTATATTTTCAGAAATTTCTACCAGGCTTCTCATTTGTGAATGAGCTTTTAGACTACTATGTGCAACTCAGCATTCTTGCAAAGGTAAAAGCCACTGGATATACCTGTAAAGTAATGCTGTGCTTAAGTTAAAATAGACACATACAATGATTTCATATTTACACACACACACAAAAAAATAATCATTATCAGAACCAGATTATTCAGTGGTAATGAGGATAACCAAGCATATTAAATCTTAGCAAATTTGTAAAAATGGAACTCTGCATGGAATACATAAGAAAAATACTAAAATACTGCCTCAGGATGTGGAGCATATTTTACAAAGAAAGCTGAAAAAGGTACACACATACAGTTATCCAATACCTAGAACAAATGCTTTGTTCTAAGAATGCAGAATTCAGCTTCTTTAGGTTTTGTGTTCAAAAGCTATGACTTGGACCTATGCATCTCCATATGGAATGATGTAATATTTTCATTTGTCTAGAATCTAAAGCTTTTGAGCAAGCCATCAGAAGAGTATGCAGCACTTGCCTGTTGATGTTTTTTCACGGAACTCTTCAAGCTTCATGAGAGTTGCTGATGTCAGTTGCTCTAAATGTACATCCTTTGGAGGCCTAAAGAAATCCACTAAGCTATTTATTGTCTTCTGTTGAAATAAAGCAGTAACAATACATGGTAAATGTACAACTTAGAGAAATTTGTCACGATGTATAACTTATTCAAATATTTACTTACAGCATCATACACTACTTCCAGTGGCTGTGACTCTATTCTAAGCACCTGATCTGCCTTCTCATCCAAAGGATTAGTCTCAAACATTATGCTTAAAAGTGAGGTACTCTCATCAGAATAGACTGTTCGAGACGACAGGAGACACTTCTCTCGGGACATGCCTTTAACTTCAAGTGAGGTGATTTTTATTTCAAATCTGTAAAGAAAGGTAAACAGCATGTTCAGATGTAATATCCATCTGTCTAGGTGCAATTAAATGGTATGAGTATCAAGAAAAAGCTGAAAGCAAAAAGCGAACAAAACTGCAATGACAACATACCTCTGCTCTACCTTAAATCTAAATAGCTTAGCCTAAGAGTGTAACATACAGGTCCGTGAGTTACCTGTTCTCCATTTCATTGTCTTTTGTGACTACTAGCCACTCTTGAGTAAATAAGAAAGGAGGTACAAGTTACTCACTCCATACACTTTTCCTGAGGACTGGTGTCCTCAGGGCACAGAATACACATGCAAATGGGAATTTTGTAGTGTGAGGTGAGAAATAAGATGGCACAATTTCTACTGGGGAACAGAGATACAGCACAGAAGGAGGGGCTCCAGTGCAGAGACGTAAAAGAAACACCAGAAGAGCACAAGAATAATAGCCTCCTTACTGTGAGAAATTATTTTTTATATCTTTTACAGCTCTCAGTTGAAGATCTTTATCTCCCAGCACTCAAGAGAGAATGTTTCACCGTTAAATATACATTATTTTCTTCCCTTTTTTCTCATTAGGATAGGACTATTAGGGCTGTTTAGATGCGCAGGGGAACAAACAGAAAAGCTGCAAGCAAAACTTTAAAAATTATACCTAAAACTCAGCAAGATCAATAGTACCTTAATATCATAGATAGAATACACTAACATGAACCAAAGTAGAGGGGAACAAGGTTTAGAACAGGAAGGGTACCCTCCCCCCAAATTTTTAAGTAATTACATTTGACATTAAAATATTTCAGATTGCTGCCTTCCTAATTTACTGTGAGAGCACAAAATCCATCCCAAATCATCAGTTACAGCTTCCTTCCAGAAACAGAGAAGCTCAGCTGAAAATTCAAGAAGTTTTCAGTCATGTTAAATGCCCACAAACAAGTCATTAGAAGACAACAAATGGAGTAATGGTTACCTTTCAAAGTAAGAAACAAGTTAGTAACTGGATTGCTTGAATGTAACAAACTGAAAAAAAATGAGAAAATCTGTATCCACACAAAAAATTCTAAAGATGGAGAGAACTTAATTATGACAACAGTATACATTCACTTTGTCAATCAGTTGCAGGATGATTCTGCTTCAAACTGCACAAGGAATTACACTGAAAAATGGAAGTTAAACATCATAACAGAGCCTTAAAATGCCTATTAGCCATCATTGACATTTCATGAAGAGCAAAAACAGTTGATAGAGAAAGTTCACCTTATTGCCTGTGCACCTGGTCGTTGGGTAAATACTGTACTCAAGTCATTTAATGCAAATTCTACCAGCGCAAGAGTTTGTCCTTTTTCTCTTATTGATACAGACATGCTTGATAACTTCACAGAGAATTTCATGGCTTCATACTGGATAGGCAGGAAAAACAACAGCAGATTATAAAACATGTTAATATACATTTTGGTAGAGTTTATGAAGAGATGAAAACCATAAAACCCACTTTGATACTATTTTTCAAGTGCTAGATATGACTTGTATCATAGGTGGTGTTCAAGTCATTCCCAGATAGCTTTTATAAAGAGGCAGGGTTAGAGTAAGAGTAGACTATGCTTACAAACATACATTTTTTATGTTTCTTCAGCACATTTTGAGATAAAGGGCTTCTGACATAGAGCTGGAAGGCAGTCCATTGTACTGCACAAAGTATCATGCATAAAGATGACTTATCAGTCTGTTTCTGAAAGGTTCAAAAATGTTGCTCTTCCTCACTACACTCCCTCAATTACCTCTTTCTGTATATACTTACCTACTCTACCTCATCTACTATCACTCATATTTAAGACTGCAGTGAATCACTTAGTGCACTTTCTTAAAAAGTTCCTTAATATTATAAGAGGATATATGAAGCATTGCCATAACTTGAACAACAATACACTACTTACATGATCTGATTCTAACTTAAGTGAGCAATATTTAATTTAGAACTATTTCAGAATATGCAAAGTAAGTTCTATAAACACTCTCCTGGAATTACATCCAAGTTTTCTTTGTTCTGCACAAACCCAGCATGAACTAACTTAAAAGTGTCAGAACAATACTCAAATATAGAGGCAGAGCTTCAAGTAATTTAAAAAGTTATTTCCTATCATCTTTAGATTTTTATTAATAGATAAAGCTACCAATTGTTTAATGTCAAAGTCAATTATGACTCACTGATTTTGGAAGGGTTGGATCCACAGCTGTTTCACTATATCCAATTGCTGCATAAAGTTTAGCCTTCTCTTCCCGTGTCATTAGCTCTTCAAGACCTATCACATTATAAGAGGTTACTTCAACTCAATATAGGTATCTGAAAAAGCAAATCCTGTTACAAACTTTCCAGTGTTTGTAGGTCTATAACATACAGTAGATACTGTCAACAATTGTCCTGAATTGCTTTAAAATGCAGTTATGCTTCTATCCTGACCTACTCTATTTTCTAGCTTGGTAACAACAGAAGCAACCTTTCTGATTTACTTTCCATGTTCCAAAACCTTTACTAGGTGTCCTGTGAATCAAACTCTATGACACTGCAATAAGCAGGCAAATTATAAAATGCTACTTAATTACATTAATTGCTACTGTTTTCTAGCACTTTCTTCAAATCTCCACACACAGGACACCATCCAGACAAACACAAAAACTGTGGCATGAGAAAGTATAAATCTAAGACAGTTCAGGAAGACCTACAGAAGGAACTGTAAGACACCTCTGTTAACATGCAATTAACAACTTCATCAGGAAAAAAAAGAAAAGCTAAGAGAAAATGTAAACACCGATAACCAGATAGTACAAATATTATACAAGTTCAAAAGTGACATTGCTAGGGACCTATCATTCCAATAAGTCATTTTTAGTAGCAGCAAAAAATACAAATAATTTCACATACTTGAGCCCTTTACTTCTGGGTTTTGTTCATCCTTTTTTTCACCTGACCAGCTCCATATCCAACTAAACCAGCCACCAGAACTTTCATCATCTTGTTTTACTCCTGGTCTGTAGATTTTTAATCCAGCCTTAGTTGCCTAAAATTTGAAAAAATATTAAAACATTTTCTTAGTGTTTCTTTCTGCATTTTCCTAAGAAAAATATACATCCAAGACATGCTCTAACACACCAAAACATCATGAGACAACCATTGAAAAGGTAACACATTACTTTTCTAGTTTTTCTTCTAATAACTTTTTCAAGCACACAGTGCATCATCAGAACAATTCTCATTTGCATAAAATCAACCATCTTTATGAATAAAAAGAGCAAGCAAAAGGCAGCTGATTTTAAGGCAATAAATTACTGGTCTGATGCCAGTAATTTTACCAATACCGAGTCCTTACAAAAAGTACAAACTACATCCAGACTTGACCACTGAAACTTTGGCATAAGGGTCAGCAAACAACCATCAAGCATTCCACCAGACAGAGGAGTTCTATAAACTGCAGTGGACCACACAAGTTGGTGCTTGGTACTTTGGGCACTAGTAACAACAATTTAATAGTGGCCTAAAGTTCAGGATATGAAGTTCTTGCTACAAACTTCCCAGAGAATCAGATGGTACTGTGTTCACAAATGTGAGTTCTGGGAAGCTTGATGAAAAGGTCTAGAGAAAAGCAAGCCCTTGAAATTCAACTCCAAGGTATGTTTAGAAAAAAACAAAACAACCAAACCAAACAAAAAAGCTTAACAAAGAGTAGGGTCCTTTATCTGGCTTTAAGCAGCCCACATCTAAAGGGTGGTCCTTTAAATTCACGGTAGACCTAAAGCTGCCACGATACCAAGCTCATAGTAAATTTGCCTCTTACAAGTCCTTTGAGACCTTTTTCAGAGGTATGACCTGGTAACAGTAAGACAGATGGATGACAAATAGGTAGAGGTAGACCAGAGTTTATAATTACTGTGACCCAATTTTCAATACTTTGAAATAAATTCAGATCTTTCAAGATGCTTTTCTGCACTTTTCAAATGCACAGCTTAAAGCCCAGACAAATGAAAATACATTTGCTTGCAACCTACTTCTGAGCACTACAGAAATCTTTCTTAAAACTTAGGACTGGAAAGTGGTAAGGCACTTAAATATGACCAGTCTACATAACAGGGCATTGGGAAAGAAAAGAATAAAGCAATAGTCTAGGTTCTTGGGGGAAAAAATAAAAAAAAATGCAAGCCTGAAGTTTTGGGTATAATCGCTACCAACTGGAATTGTCCTATCACACTTTGACCATATTTTCCACATTAATTCTCCTGTTATCCTGAAGAAGCAGTATATTGTGCTATTTATTTTTTCTTAATTACAAGTTGAACCTAACTATGCCTTATAATAATAAACATGAAATACAAAATTGTATGATAAGCAATTCAATCATCAGAATGAAAATGCATCAGCCATAAATATTCAACAACCTCATGAAGTTATCCTTAGACTCATTTAAATGATGAAATTTTACCTCTACTTCTGCTTGTTGCCTTGCTAGAGTGATGTTAAAAATATCCAAGGCCTTTTCGAATTCCTAGAAAGGAGGTGAGAAATTATTTTTTGACCCCTTCATTTGGTTAGAATTCACATCTCAATTCTACAGCAAATGACAACAACTCTTTCAGCGCAACCTAAGTTAATCTGCTCAAATTAAAAACTTAAACCTGGAAAAGGAAAGCATGTCAGTTTAAGTTTTCCTTCACTGCAGTTAATAATTTAAAAAATTATCTAATGTGCCTGTTAATACAACTCACAAAGAAAAGTTCTAACAAAGCTGCAAGTCTATCCTCTGAAAATTTTAACCTTGGAACATCTAAACATTAAATCTATGAAAATAACAAAATGAACAACATTTAAGACGTTAATGGAAAATAGCTAACCTCCAATAATTTTAGGATTTCTTCATTAGTTTTTTTTGATGTTATCTTTGCTTTATACATCTCCTTATAGTTCTTCACTTGTTTCCTATGGTGCCGAATATGTTCCCATGACCACATTTGGAGCTTAGGTTGGACATTTACCTCAAGGACACCATAAATAACATATTTCCACCTAAAAGCGAAGACAAATTAAGAACATTTTATATTTATTTTTGTGCACTGAAAAGACAGCTAGAGCTTATGCAGACTCCCACTAAATGCAACTTGCAGCTGTGAAAGTGTGAAATCCCTTGTCTAACATCACACCTCTGATCAGCAGAGGAACCTAAGGATTTTTTTTCCACACAAAGATGACAGGTTGCTATTTTCTAAAATTAAAAAGTAACCTTGTACAGAAAGTACATATATGTGTGTATGTGTGTGTGTGTGTTTGTGTGTGTGTGTGAATATTCAAATATATTTGTAAGTAATAATTTGAAATGAAAACAAATCTCTGCCATCTGTGTTGAAGAGGTTTACCTATTTTTAGAGAACAGCCATGTTACTGTAATAGTATCTAACATATAATGGGGACTCTTTCATTAAAAGATAGGACTTAAGTCTGATAACGGTCTTCAAGGCAGCAAATGCAGGCTTTCAAATATTGTGTCCTCATACTTGGTTTAAGGTCCTCACCAAAACTAGCAACTCAAAAGAGCATACTTTGTTTCACAAGGAAATGAGCACTAACCTTCTTAAGGAAGAAACAATCCCTGGGTAATTATTTCACACTAATAGCTAAGAAACATTTTCAAAGTCTGAGGTGGCCTACCATGTCTTGGCATTGTTGTGCAAGGGAACATCAGGTCTGTACTTCCTATATGGCAGATTTCGAGTCATCATATCAATAGACTCCAGAAGCTCCATAACACTGAAGTACTAAATAAAAACAAAAACAAATGCAAACTGAGTGTTACTGTCTTTCTGAGGACAACATGAATCAAGCTTCTCTTCAAAAAGAAAATAATTTACAAAGAAATACGAAGTGAATCAATTATGTATGCTTATTACACAATTAGAAAATGTTTTTCTTACAATTCTTCCAAACTAACTTTTTTTATCACATTACATATAACTTCAAAAAATAGCTTATACCTGTGGCTTATTGAATTCAACAGTTATGTTCTTTAAATTTACATCTAAATCCATTTTCGGTGATGAAAAGTCAACATCAGATCGAGGATTCATAAGGAGTTTGGCTCTAGCTGAAATTGGGCGGAATACTAAAAAACAGAAGTTGATATAAAAAATGCAATTAAATTACATAAGACTGTCATAAATTATATATAATACTTGTCAGCTCAACTTATGCCAGATTGTTTATCTAAAACCGTTAAGACTTCAAAAAATGAAGACTTCATCAACACAGCTTAAAACACAATGAAAGCTATACTCATTTACTAGCTTCATTTTGGCAATATTTGTGGAAAAACTACTCATGGAACATTTTCAAAACATTTTCTGTATGCGCTACTACATGGTAGATATTTCTACTGTTAGTTTATGCTTGCAATAAATCTGATCTTTCTGCAATGATATAAGGTATTTATAGAACAAGATAGTTTCAAATATAGCACTTATTTCACTATAATAATTCTTACTCCATAGGGATTTTCTTTTAGTGTTATTGAGATTTTACACTGTTTTATAAATTATACTCAGAACAATGGATAAACCCAAAGCTTTCACATTTCTAAATCCAACCCCAAGTAAGCATGGAAAAAATCAATACAGATGCTACGTAAAGCAAAGCAAAGCAAATCCCAAGAAAAATATTCAGAGCAGAAATGTCTTATCTGTTTAACCATTTGGCAATATCAGGCATTCAGTACAGCCTTCAGAAGCCTTGTTTAGTTCAGTTTTCCACATTTCAGCAATTGATCCGTCAGTAGGAATTTTTATATTACTTGAATTTGTGTAAATAATGTTTTTGTTAAATAAAATTATTTTGATTTCAATAGAAACACTGACAAACCATATACATATCAAATATTCTAAATTCACTGAAATGTTTATGCAAGTGGAAACAGATATTTGTGCAAGATGAAGCCATATTTACACAAATTTACCTTAGTTTCATTTTAAGCCTTTATCTCTTGTGAAGCTTGTTTTACTTTTATGTACACATTTTTGTGCTAGCTTAATTTTGTTCCTGCATTTATCTTCCTAAACTTAATTTTTCGTCCTTCCTATGGTAAGTAGTAAGTTTGCTTTCAGATCAAATGACAGAAGCAGACTTTCTGCTTGTTACCTTTCTATCAATGTCTCAATCTGAAGAGTTGCTCTACAGAAGCCAGAATTTTCATGTACTACAGAATATCAAGATGATGTTATCCTTAAAATATTTATGTCTCTGACAACACTGTTGAAATTTAAGTCTAAATCCTGAACCAAGCAATTTTGCATACAACTATGTAACTTCTACATAAAGAGTTAGACAACTCATCATGTTTAAACTTAGTTTCTTGTTAAAAGAGTCAAAGCTAGCAAATGAAAAAGACCAGTAAGAAATAAGAAGAAATTACAAACTTGTTCTGTGGGAGTCAAATAAAGAGACACAAAAGGCTTCCTCTCTTTCAGGCAAACGCAGCAAGAAAAACCCATACAACTAGAAGTGTCCTTTTTAACCCTGACTGTACCGAACTGAGAGCTTGCTTACTAGAGGAAAAGACATCTCAACGGCCATTCTGCCTTGAAACAGTTACTAAACAACCACACAGATGCACATGAGAAATAAAAACCATGACTAAACAGTCATCACGTTTGAGTGGAGCCAATGCAACTTTTGGACTAATGTAGGCAATACTCAAAGCAATACAACTTGCAATATGCAAGTTTTTTGCAATAAAAATATTAAAATATAAATGTTGATGTTTCAGAGTTGACTGATTACTATTTCCAACTCTAATTGAAAAAAGATACGGTGAACTCAAAAACATTAATCTATTACTCAGATCAATCTAGTTCACAAATCTGACATCATGCACTTACTATTGCTCAACTTCCTAAAATAAGTCATTAGAAATTTATGTAAAAAATCTGGACTTAAGCATGACTTCCCATTTAGAATGATACATGATTCAAGAACCAAATTTTAACCAAAGCTTTTTTAAGGCTACCTATGTGGTACAGGATTCATGGTCAGAGATAAAGTTATTCCTACAAAAGAAATAAACTGCAGTCCTTATTAAGATTTTTCAATAGCAGCAAAAGTAGCAAGCTCTGAGAGGCACTAAAAATTAGAAGTATATATGCATATTACAAATACAAATAAAATACCACTTACCAAAATCATAACCTTCTGGAATCACATTGTGGCTGGCAACTCCTTGCTTTAAGTTAGCCTACATTCACAATGGAGTTCAAAATAAGTTGCACTTTTATTTCATGATGAAGTTTTAACATAAAAAATGTTAGCATTTTATTACAGGTTTCAGATAATCCCTCTGATACATAGTACAACTCAAAATAGTCACCTATGCTACATTTTAAACAAAGTAAGACTTCTATTTTTAGCAAATAAAGACACTGAACAGTAAAATGACCATATATTGTGTTTAGTTTTGTAACTGGCAGGGGACTTTTTTTTTTTTAACTTCCTCAGATATGTATTGTACTTCCATGACATAAAAACCTTAACATTTACTATTTTTCCTAAAAAAGGTATTAGTAACAAGACAGTTTTCCAGAACGTTGACATAAATGGAAGCAGAACTGAATGTCAAGCACGCTTCATAGTATAAACTAGGTTACTAGATAAATTAACTCATGCTTTACTTACCAGCGATTCATCACAACCACCATGGTAGAACATCTCTGATTTCACATTCCAGTAAGCAAAAAGGTTATCCAGTCGTACGAGCTGAAAATACAATAAACATACATATTAATACCTACAAATTTCAGATTAATAATTTGGATTTCACGAAGTCTGGATTAATAAAAATATCCTGAATGTTCCTGGTGGAGTAGGCATTTTTCTACCTTATATCCTATACAGTTACATGTTTTCTTGATATTGATTTCTGTGGAAGTAATTCTGTTTTACTAACAATTCTTTCTTTAGCACAGTTTATACTGTACCTTGTAGAACAATTTGGCAGTTTCATCATGTAAACATGGATTCCAATTCTTATCTGAGGTCTGAAATGAGAATTAGAAACAGTTATTTCAATATCTATAGCAGACCAACATTTTACCATCATCATAATTAAACTCCATTGAAAATAATGGGATGCCATCTTCTGATTTAAGATGATTAAGCCATTCTTTTAAGTGGGAACTTGGTAAGGCTACTTCCTCCCCAAAGTACACACATGTATATGCAGTAACTGACAGGCTGTACACAAGAATCAAAAGATTCCTTAAAATTCTCTTTTCAATATTGCAAACTGTTTCTTTCCCTTTTACACCAATACTATTTGTATGTGGCTCTTGGGAAAGAGATAAACAAGGAATTAGAATTCTTTTATAATTCTATTTGACTCAAACAGAAACTTTTGTTTGAATACAACAGAAACTCTACATGCTATTACACTTTTTCAAGGCTAATATGCATTTCAGGAGTTAAGTAGTAACAATACCAAAGCTTCTGCTCCTTATGCAAAACTGAAGGGGGTGGCAAAAACCTTTCAATGTGCTAGGAACAAGTGTTCACAAGACAACTAGCATTCACGAGACAACTAGTTCATTCAAGAAAGTTACCTTTACTTAAGATTATCAGCTACAAAGCAAAGGCTACTGAATCAAACCAACTCAGCAGAATCAGCATATTGCTGCTGCCACGTAGTCTTCCATTAAAAAAAAAGTATACCTGCTATGATGACCACGTTAGCACTTTAAAGCGGAGTTAGCAGATCAAAGAACTTAGCTCTAGTATGAAAACAGATAGCACTAGGTTTTGGGTTTTTTTCCTTTTTTGCTTTCCTTTTTTTTTCCCCTCCCAAGTATGAAGTAGTGACTTCTCTTCTTGGGGCTCACAGCAATTTCAGTAAAATATTCACAGATTCTGAATAGCCCAGAGTCAGCAAAGTGTGGTACTTGGAAACCACAAAGCGCAGCAGGCAGAAGAACAAGAATCTCCTCTAAAGACCTGTTTTAATGCTAGCACTTTATCTTTAATGGTAACCTCACCACATTACTTAGGTTGGATTTGATAAACCACATGCTTACTATTGACCATTCCTCATGGTTACAGGTATACTTTCATCAGACAGCATGTTACCAGACAGCGTGATAATACACAAGAACACAAATGAACTCATCAGTATCCACCAACATTCTTTTTAGATGAAAAATAATATTACCTGCAAACTTAGATTCTCAAGTGAAATCCCAAATGACAAGGGGTTATTCCGATTTGTGATCTGATAGAGCATGGGGAAAATTAAAAATATATATATATATTATTTTGTGGTTCCACATTTAGATTTGGAAGTAAACAGCTAACAACAATACATATATCCCAAAGACATGACAACTATATCTTCTGTGTACCCAACCATATGCTTACAAATATCTTTATGCTTTTGATCAATACAAGCTTTTTATCAGTTTTCATTTTTAATTTTTTTTCCAGATTATAAAATTTCCAAAAATTTACTAGGATTCTCTCAACACGGAAAGCAACAAGGAGAAAAGAAATCAGATAGGCTTCTAAACTTGTTTCAAAGTGCACAACCCCTTACAGAGATATACAAAAGTACTTACATCATCTTCATAGCGAATATGGATGTTGGAAATTTTCACCTGAAGATTTTTGATGACCTGAGTAACTAGTTTTTCTACAAAAGTGTCCTGTTTCTCTTCTTTTACTTTATCTAAGTTAAAGAAAAAGAATTTGTTTGCAAATATTTTTTAAACTACATTAGAGAAAACAATAACATAATAAAGTCTGTATGACAGATACTTAGATTATGCATTACAGTTGTATGAAATCATGTCCTTTCAGTATAATCAATAACATTTGTATCTTCAGACTAGACTGTTTCTGCTTTATTACCTGCTGTACGAAGAAACAGTTTGCTCAGAAGTATAACTTGTACCCACCGATAATCAAGGTGGCCAATACATATTTCTTGAAGGTACCAGAAGCTGAATTTAAGATGATAAAACTTAGCATATATCAAGGAACAAGTTAAACAGAAAGTTTATAAAAAGGTGTAACACCTAAAAGCTACACCTGAAAATCTGTAACTTACAGGGTTTTAAGTATCAATAGGAAGACAGGAATCTAAAACACTGACAAATTATTAAAATAAGAAAAATAATAGTATCACTTTCTTTAGCTTTTCCCACTCTTACCTTGGTCAGCTATCTTTTGCTTTGCTTCCTCTATCCTTTGCAGTTCCCTTTGTCTCGCTTCCATGAGTTGCCTGGTTTCTTTTTCAGCATCATATTTTATGCCTATATACACAATGTAAATAGGTACAAGACAAAAAACCTTTTATGCTTTTGGAAAATGCTATTTCAAAAGCAGTAATTTTCACATTTTGTTAATAGTTACATAACAGAAAAAAAGAAAAAAAAAAAAAAGGTGCCTAAATATAGAATACTGAAAACACTCTATTCCTGTTATCAAACTGAATTTGCTAGAAGTACCTACCAAATATCTACTCATTAAAACAGTATCAACCCATTACAAGATACTTGTGAAATCCCACCAGTCTATATTCTATATTTTTTGTCTACATGAACTTACTGGCTGTGGGCACAATAAGCAAATACACTCCATCAAGAACTGCCTCAACCGGTTGAGTATAAAGGTTTTGCCACGGAATCTGTAAATTAAGCTGACCTATAAACACAAAAGAAAAAGTTTGAGTTAGACAAGTTAAATAGTCAACTGGAAAAAAATAAATAGAAAAGTTATCAACATTAACCACTGTATCTCTGAACAATTATTATATTGGTGTAGAGAATGGGCCTGTCTTCTCCCCTCATCCTGACTGCCAGCGGTCCGCCAGTGATGTCGTTGGTCCATGACAATGGACATAAAAACGTTCATTGAGGCACGTGTCTTTTGGGTTGTTTGTTTTACATAGCACATCAATAAATATGAGGCAACTTTTTCCATGGGCAGAACTATTAAGTCTACAGGTGTTACTCCCTTGAAGTATATTCCCTCTTCCTAACAGTAATCTCTCCCTCCTTGCAAATCCACTGCAGCACTCTCATAAACAAGAAAAGCACAGATGGTTAATACACAATCAGTCAGCTAAATGCTCCCCAAACCAGAATTTTTAATTTTTTTTTTTTTTCTTTCTATAGGAGGGGGTCTTAAAGGGGTGTGTATGTTTTGTGAACCATGGGGACCCTGAGGTTACAGCACCTCTCATTCTTCACGTAACTGCCAGTTTTAATAAACTACAAAAATCAGTCACAGGAAAATATATACTTCCAGGGCAGATTTAAGGGAAACATAATGGCTTTAGACTTCAGTCTGCTTTAAGAAACCACTAACTTTTCAAAACAATCAACTTGCAATGAGAAAACTTTTCATATTAGCAAAAACAGGGAAGGAGGGTAGAAGGAAAAGTGGAAGGCAAAAACAGTTGTGTAGTCTTGTTAAGACAAGGGATGAGACTCAGTCCTGCTCAGCTGCTCCTTTATGCTGTGTTGGGTTCTTCTCTCAGTAATATTAGAAGTGATTAGACAAGACTCCAGTATATTTTAACTTTGTCATCTCAGCTCAAGAGAAGGAGCCTCTTCAAGCAGTTTCTTTCAGAAGAGATAAACTTCAGAGTTTACAAATCATGCAAACCAAGGAAACCAGGAAGGTAACTTGCTTAGGATGCCTACAGCCATTTGCAAGGAAAAGCAGTATGTTTAATAATTCTTGCATTGGTGTATGATAAAACATAACTTACCAATATGTCCTGCTTTAACTTTAAATGGCACATCCAGCTGACTCTGAAAGAAAGTGTTTTAGAATATTTAAGTTCATTTCAAAAACTTTTGAATGTTCCCACACAGGGAAAAAAAAAAATAAATAAAAAATTATTATTTAATTATTTATTATTATTTAATTTAATTATTTAATTTAATAATTTAATTATTTATTAATTATTTAATTATTATTTAATTATTATTTAATAATTATTATTATTATTATTATTATTTAATTATTATTTATTATTACTTAACAACCTTTCAAACACTGAAAAAACGCCATTCAATATAATGGACCAAGCAAGTGCCTGGTTACTGATTGAGACTGTTAAGCCCTGCTACCCTTAATACATTCCCAAAAGCAAGAAGGTCTTTCAGTATTACTTTTGATCAAAACACAGTCTTCTAGAAATTGCCAAGAGTTTTGTTTTGGGAAAACAAAAAAACCAAAACAAAACAAACAAAACCCCCAAACAAACAAAAAAAATAAAAGGAAGCCAGCATGCACCTTCACCTTTACATTTAAACTCGAATTAAACAGACAAGCCACACAAGTACACAGAAAACAAAACAGTAAGTATTCACTAAAATACAGTGCATCCTAAAATAAGAACAGAAAAAGCATGTACAATTCAAATAATTGTTCAATAATCATTTTTTGCAACAGTTTTATTTTTACTTTCATTAACTTACCAGTGCATTTTCTTTTATTTCAAGATTCTTCAGTGCTACCGCTCCTAAAAAGCAAAGAAGCCAGTAAGCAAAACTACAATAAGCAAAGTAGTGGTGGTGCATGCTAAATATTCCAAAGACTGAGTCAGTGGTCCCTGACCTGTGGTTCTTCAACTATTTGCTGTGAAAGATACCTAAAATCTACACCTCAAATAGCCACAAAAGATGATTAAGAACACATTGTTCATTCATGCTACAAAATAACATCTGAGATTTGATCCTGGAGTTAAGAGAACCTAAGATTGCTCAATATAAAGATGTTGGAAATTATTGTCACATTTTGTCTGGATCCATTCTGAGATTAGAAGTTCGCTTATTTTTCCTCAACCATCTGCTTCCTGTGCTTGTGGAAATTTAGCAACATTAGAGTGTATTTTTAGCCCTGAAAAGATCTTATATTTGCAAGTTATATTTATAGGCTTATAAAAGTTCACAGAAAGCACTGCAGTAAATCTTGTTTTTTGACATCTTAAGACAAAAAAAAAAAAAATCAGTACTCTTGCAAACACAGGGTATTTTAATTGCACGATCTGTTTATATAAAAAAATGAGACTCTTGCCATAACAAAGGCACATTGCAAAGGGCCAGGAAACTCATAACTTAAAAACATGCACGTAGTCTCAAGCAACGTCTTCTGTAAACTCTACAAAAAGCATGGAACACCTACAATGGCTAATTCTGAATTAGTTGTATAGTGTTAACAGATGCACATGGAACAGACACCTGACACAGTCGAGCAGAAGCATAAACGAGATTCAGGAAACCAGAAGTAGATTACAGGCCTGGAAAGAGAGAACTTCAGACTGCAAATGAAGATGTGATTGACCCAATAATGCTTTTCTTTTAGAGATATAAGTTAAAAATGGCCAAACATTTGAGGAGTGCGGCGCTCCAACCGGCAAGAAATATTCTTGCAGTTACAGAGTCCTGATGGAATTAGACTACTGCTCAAAGGACCACCAATTTCAGGAAACTGGATGTTAATCTCAAAAAATGCATTCATCAGAACAGTTGGCTTAAGCTGTTGAACTGCTGTGGAAAAGATGGTCAGGTAAACTAACCCATCCATCTTGTAATGCTCACAAAACTATGAAGTTTTTAATCTATTCATTGTAACAATCAATTATCACTTTCTAGTAGAATTCTACACATCTGACATGTGCCACCATCAGCCTCTCTAGAGGCAGAAGGATGTTTCTGAGAGCTGATGGTTCTGCTTTTAAGCCTTAGAATACACACTCGTTGACAGGAGCCCTAGAAAAGGAAAAACAAAAAACAAAACAAAACAAAAAAACACACACACAAAAAAAAACAACCACCAAACACCAAAAACCAAAAAGAGCATTCCCAATAGTAGTCTATAACAACTATAGTAACTGTAACTACATATTCTTTGTTGGTAATAACAAGGTGATAGTTTTTACGTACCATTGGGTTCAACTCTACTCTAAATTTATTCCCTGATAAAGCTGACCCTGCACAGACCATTTTAATACTCGATGGAGAAACTTTCATTATATGAAAGACACACACAGAAAAAAAAATAATAAAAAATTCATTCTCCCAGATGACATTGTTAATGGGATTTCTAACAGTATACAGATCAAACGCTCAAGTTTGTAAACAAGCTACCATGCATAACATGCACTTTTTGCATGTCAGCTGAACCATGGTAAAAATGTTTCAAGGCAAACTGTAAGACTACATGACACATGAAGCAGTTTGATTTGGTTTAGCTTCTTTCACTTTCAGCTAAGTGAACACTGCCTCTCATTTAGCAAGGCCTTGGTACATGCCCCATTTCAGCTGAGCCACAGTAACTCCAGATGCAATAACATGGCAGCCCTAATGCTTCTAAAAACAAGTCACTGTGAAGTGAGCAAGGACTATCATCTCAAGCACTGACAAACAATATTTTGTGATGGAGAACTGTAGTTAATCATAAGGGCAGAGAATAAACATGGTATTGATACTGTTTCAAACAAGACAGCTTTAATAATTCTACATGAAATGCTGGGCTTGGGAAATAAGGTAAATAATTCTTCATAATTTTTCCTACATTTATGATTTTACAAATTTTAAGTTTAAAGGTTTTAGTTAGAAGACACAGAAATTAGTAAAGCTTCAACCATAAAATTACTGGAAAATATTAATTAAAATAACACCACAGTTAATTCACAAAACCTTCACTGAGCATCTAAACACAGTAAATGGACTTGAAAGCAAACTAAAGGCTACTACAGAAACATGTATTTATGCAACCTTTCCTTTTCCTACACTTGAGAGAGAGTGCAAGAAAGAGACTAATTAAACACTCCTGCAAGTAAACATGAACTGCTTCCAAACCTACCACACCTCAGCTGGCAACCAACTCTTAACACTCACAATTTGAAATGGAATAACTGACTATGTCTTTATTTTCCTTCATTGCCAAAATCTAGCTTTTATCACACTGGCTGTTCCACTTGCAATGCAATGAATGCAATGAAACATAGCTCCAAGCACAATTGCACTTAATCCTGACAGTTCTGCTAGGGGAAAAAAAAGAAAATTAAAGCCCTCACAAACAGCAGTAGGAAAACTGGGGAAGACAGCTACCAAAGTTTACCATCTTGGGGCACTGCAAACAGATTTTAATGGCAAGAATTTCAAAATACATCAAGATCTGGTTGTTTCGTTTGGTTGGGATTTGGGGTATTTACTTTCCCCTGTTGGGGATAATTGCATGTTTCTTTGTTTTGAAGACAGGAAGGTGACTAAACACCTATGTGATGGGTGGCTTAAAAAATGCCCTACTAAGCAACCTTGAAAACTGTATATACATGTAGCTGGAGCTGTATAAATATCTAGGGTTAAACATCCAGACTAACAGCCAAAACAATAATAAAAGCCAGAACATTTATAAATACCTATAGGACAGTTTAGGGTTTATTTAGACTATGTTATAAAGCAAATTCTTAGCTTCACTGATCTCTGGACATTGTAAATATTTCAATCAAATGAAAGATCTGTCAAAATTCTGGAATAAATAGTTTTATAGTTTTCATTTTAGATTCTCAAAATGACATCATGAATTTGAGTGAATGAACCATTTCATTAACCGAAATTTTGTCATGGAATTCAACCAAAGTTAAAGAAGTGGAAGAAAACTAATCTACATAAAAATCCCAAAAATTTAACCTATGTATTAATCACATTTCTGCTATCTTGTAAATAAGATCTGGGGGTTGGGTGGGGGAGGGATGTGCACGGAGAAGGGGGGACAGGGATAGCAGAGAAAGGCAGGCATCAGCAAATGAAAATCCTTCAGCCAATATCTGACCATTACCTAACACTCCTGCTCATATATTTTCACTAAATTTGTACTTTTTGCAACAGCATAGTCAGCTTGCAAACATCTTTGATCACTTTGTAAAAACTGCTGCCTTTGCCAGCTATTTCCCTCTTGCACTCATGCTGTTTATTATTCCTGTTTAAGCATACCCTCTGGAGACAAGCTGTACACCTTTGCAAAGAAGAGTGCCTGCCAAACACCTCCTCTCCTGACATCACTGTAAAACTGGCCATGAAAGCCAGTAGAAACTACCAGATGTCCCTAATTCCTCAGTCTATTAAAATTACAAATTACAAGTATCTAAGGGGACAGATTGCACCACTGTATCCTTGCACCGACTACACTTAGCCTAAGTAAAGGTATGTAAACAAATTAGTCTTTTATTAGAATAATAGCTGTAGCCAAAAAAAAAGTGCCAGTGTCAGTTATCTGTCTGTATCATCCTATCAGTATAGCTGCCCCAGTAAGACACACCAGCTATCCAAGTAACAAGTTGCATTAAGATAATGCTTGAGACATTATTTAACAAGTAGGTATGCCAACTCAATAAAGAATTAAGTATTTTAAAGGTCCTTCAGAGGGTCTAATCAAGACACTGAATTAAGTTATTAAGACCCAGCCAAAAGAAAACACTGGCAATGTGAACGTTCGTGAAACAACTGTTTGGTATCTCATAGTGCCTGTAAGCCTCAACCACATATTGCTTATTCTCAAAGTTAACTGCCAACATCTCACTTGCTTCAGCCATTGAAGTATGACTTTCTTAGGTCCAGACCATTACAAAATATCTAACTTAACACTTCTCTAACCTGTTTTTCTAAGCCAAGTACTTACACATTGGTGAACACACCTCATTGAAACTCTTTTTAAGTGAAGATCAAAACAAGAAGATATTTGAAACATCGTCCTTCCGAGCCACATTCATCGAACAACTCTCCTTGATGGAAACAACTGTAACACTTGATTCTGCTTCATACTAACAGAGCTCTTATAAGAATCTGCCTTCTTTCACTCTTAGAATATTTTCTGACCCTTGGCCTCACCTGTTTGAATTCCCTTTTTTCTTAGATACCTTGTCCTACGTTACCCTATCTTCGTTGCCTTTTATATTTCAGGTTATTCCCTTCTTGCAACTCTCTCAGCCACGAGTGTTTACAGACATCCAATCTTTCTTTAGTATTGAGACAGTCTGAATTTGTACCCTTCAACCTGAGAGTGTTTTTTTAAAAAAACAAAAATAAAAAAGTAGAAGCATTTCTGTAATTACTGCTGTGTTCATGTATGTTCTTTGAAGCAGTGTCATCACACAGCTTTACTAGGCAGATTGAATCTGGACGGTTTTAATATGGCAAACTGACTTCTATCATTATGCAAAACTGAAATGAAAGTTAGCATGTTCATTCAAAAGTCATCAATAAAACTCCCAAACGTACCAAAGGTCAAACTATATAAAGTTAGTTTTCATACAGATAACCAGAGTCTACCAACAGGTTACCAATCTTAAACTAAGTAGGCTAGCTATGCAACACCATCACAAGGAAAAAATCTTTTTCATTATAACATCTAAAAAAACACCCTCCCATGCATATTTGATCATTCAAAGAATAAAAAAATGAGACTTTTAAAAATTTAAGATACAGCTATGTAGTAGTACCTGTGCAGTGCTATAGCATTCAAAAAGCCCTAGCCATTTATTAAGGAGAAAAAAAATATCCTATTAATCACTCCAAAATACTTGAAATTAAATTGTCCTAAATCAATTTAGACTACACAATTTCTGTAAAACTCAGCAAATTTGTCGTGATGCATACTCAAGACAGACCCGGTATGAAAACACAGCTGTAATGATACACTTTCAAAGAATGCAGACAAGCCTGAAAAAGTAAAATGTTTACATAAAATATGAAGAGCAAAAAAGAGTACTATTTTTTCTAAAAAAAATTAAAATAAATTAGTTACACAATTTCAGCTATGAGGAAGCCAATAAAACTCTCAGTACACATCAGAAACACTGCAAGTAAAGGGATCTGCAAATTAACAATGGCCTTTATATGAAGACAGTAATCTGCTGCTATTACTACTACTGTTACTGCCTTTTTGTTAGAGAAATGCAATTTCTAGGTCCTACAACAGAAGAGATACTGTAAATGCGCACACCATTAAACATTGTTTAAGTTGCATACACAAGTGAAAGCATCATGCAGAAGAAACTAGGGGAAAAAAAAAACTCTATAGGTGAGGTTTCAACAATGCTAGCAGTTCTGGAGAACAGTTCTAGCTAGGCCTCTGAGAGCAAGATGTCCCTTCATACATCAGTGTTCATGCTAATAAAGTAAACAGACTATGCAAAGAAAAACTAATTTTATTTTAGTACAAAGGCACTGTACTGAGCAAAAGGAACTCAATCTTAAGAAAAAATATACTAAAGCCTCTAAAATATTAAAACTAATTGAAGTGGAAATTATAGAAAAAACCCCAAAACCAAGTTCCACATGCATAAAACAATGACACTTGGAATACCAAAACTCCAAAGTAAAAATTATTTATATCCATTTAGCTTTTTTAAAAAAGTGAGACAGCTAATGTGCATCCAATCTGGCAAGAACTGTCTCACAGAAGCACACGCTGCAACCTACAGAGCTGGAAAAACAAGCTTTTACCTTTTTGTAATGTACAGATATTGCCCAAAACATTTACAGAATTTTAAATATTTTACAAGAAATATTCTGCTTGCCTTCCCTGAACAGAAACTATGAGAACTGAAGAACCTGTTAAGCATAAAAATCACACAATTAGTCTGACACATTTTTGCAGAAAGATGCAGTTAACTCAATCCTTTCAAATAAAACACACATAATCTGTAATAAATATGCTACACTGGGCCTTACTGCAACAGATCAAGGACTATATTCTCTCCAGCAGTTACTTCTGCTGTTGCAGTGTTAAGACTTCACATAGAGACTGAACTTTAGAAAGATCCTACTAATGCCTTGATTAGGTGAAAGAAAATGATTGCAGAGAAAGAACCAAATAAGGATGCCATTTCGGAAAACAGAACTGTTTAAACAAGAATGTCCAGGATGCAAAAAACTCTAGGAAAAGGTTCCAAAATCTGACTCGTATGTATGAGCAATTAAGAACGGAACTGTAGGTAGGGAACACCTCGAGAATGCTTCCCACCTGCAGATACACGAACACACATGTAAAAAAAACCCTGTACTTCTGCACTTGTTTTTCTTGATGCTGCAGACACCTGGAATGCACATTCAAAACCAAGCCAGTAGTGGTCACTGCACACGCATCTGTTAATCGTGTGCGTCTTGCTCTTCTGATGCCACCTTACTTTGCCCAGACAACACCGGAAAGAGAGACGCTTGTTCCTGTTTTCTTGTCGGTACATCACTAAAGGGCCCTCAACTCAGCAACCTTCAGGCAGAATGCTCTCCTGCCCTCAGAACTGACTTGCTCCTGCAGACTACTGCTTACCGTGCCTGGCACAGTCGGTCACATCTTCTGCGAGCACCGACGCCAGCCTCTGTTCCTAATTCTCTCATGTTAGAAAAGGGAAACACGACGACTGCTCCAGATCTCCTCATGACAACACCGAAACAATCCGGCACATCACTGCTGCTTGCAGACAGGGCGACTGACTTCCCCTAGCACACCACCGACACTAAAACGCTATCTAAAGCCCAGGTGCTGATTTCCTATCATTTCCAGGCAGGGCAGGAGTCAGTAAGTCAGTTGGGCTTCGCACTCGCTCCACGCCAGGCCAGGCTCGCGGCCCCGGGCCCCGCCCGCTCCAAACTTTTCCCGAGCGCCAGAAGAGCCTCGTCCATCCCGACGCCCGCAAGCTCCGCACGGAAGAAAAAACAAAACCGCAAGTAGACACCCCAGCGTCTCGGCCGGGCTTTCCTCCGCCTCCCTTCGCAGCTCCTCCTGGCCCCGCGCCCGCCCCCCAGCGCTGCAACCGGCTGCTCCACGGCCCCCGCCCACACCTCCTCCCCCCACCACTATTTTTAAACCGCCGGGCAGGGGGGGCGGCAGGCAGGGGGGGAGCTGCCGGGCAGGGAGGGAGCTGCCGGGCACCCAGCCCAAGGCGGCGCGGCGGGCGCGGCCCGGCGCCCGGGAACGCCGCCCCGGCCTCCTCCCGTGCGCGGGCGGCAGGGCGGCCCCGAGCCCGGCCCGGGAGGGAGGGCAGCGCGGCGGGCATGCGGCGGGTCACCCCGCGGCGCGGAAGCCCCGTACCTCCCCAGATGCCCAGGTTCAGCTGGGAGCTGTCCAGGTTCACCACGTAGTCGCCGAGGAAACGGTTCAGGACGTCCACGACCAGCGACTCGAACACCATCCTGCCGCCGCGGGCCCGGCAGCCGCCGCCGCCGCCGCCGCCTCCGCTCGGGCCCGGCCCCCCCCCCGCCCCGCCCGGGCCCGCCCCGCCCCCCCCGGCCCCGCCCCTCTGGGCCGCGCGCCCCGGCGCAGGCGCGGTAGCTGCGCGGCGGGAGGGGCCGCTCCCGGGAGCGGCAGCCCCTGCCCGTCTGGGGGACGCGGGTTGTCCCGGCCAAGGAGTTCAGATGTGGCAGCCGTGACGGGTTTTTCGGGGTTTACTCCCCCTCCCCGGCCTAGGCAAGTGTTGAAATCATCAGCACGTCCCAGCTCTTCGGCAGCGGCCGAGCTAGTGCTGCTCCGGGAACGAAACCCGGTGGGAACGGCGGGTGCTCCGCCGCGGAGCGTGGCCCCCGGGCTGTGTCCCGGCGGGGGGCTCGGGTGTCCGAGGGCCCGAGCGGCAGCGCGGAGGCCTCCGGCGCCGGCCGGGCCCGCCTCCCGAGCGGCCTCGGCGGGAGGAGCGAGGCCGCCCTGCGGCTTCTGCCTGGAGCCGCCGCAAGTAGGTTTGAAGTTTCGGTTCGAATGTTGTATCGGTGAGCAAAGGCCTGAGTGTTTCTAAAGGGCCGTGTCAGCGTCGCAGGGAAAGCTGAGGGCGGCGGAGCGCGGCCTGGGTGCGAAGAGGCCGTGGGCTGCCCAGGCCAGACACGACCGGTTCCAGCCGGCTCCAGCCAGCCCCGCGTTACAGCCCAAGGCCCCGACACCTTGACGGCTCTTCATGCTCCTAACAAAACCCTGTAACAACTGGCTGAGTATTAGCAAGCAGGTTTCTGGGTACCTTGCTCATGGTATTTCTTCGGGCTGAGCCTGAAGACCACAGGCTTCTCCGTGCCAAAGGGGGATCCCAGCTCAGCTTACTGCTGACCTCTGAACGCTGCTCAGGTTTCTACTGAAATTACTTGTAAGCGCAGGGTCTGCCAGGATGGCAGGTCATCTTCAGGGGACAGTGCTGCCCTCTGCTAAAGGACAATGACAGGCAGCCTTCTCAGTCACAGGAGTTCAGGGAAGAAATTCCACTTACAGGAAGAAAAAAGTTTCTGCTTGTTTTATTCACAAAAACTCCTAATTTCCAGGGCCTAACAAAGTCAAGTAGCTTTAGGCATGCTGCCACGATTCCATGTGTTTTCATGTTTATAAATGTGGTAATTCTTGTCCTTGTTTCTTCCATGTTGCAGATAACGCTTTCAAAATGCCTTTGGCTCAAAGAAGCATGAAGGGTGGCGAATAAGCAGGATTCTCTCAATCTCGAAGTCAAAATTTATGAACAATCTCATGAACTATTTGAGAATGTGCTTGTAACTGCATTAGCACCACACATCACAGTGATGCCTAATTTCTAACTCCCTCAGAACCACATGGTTTTAAATCTTCGGAATGAGCTGAATCATGATGAAGTGTTTGTTCTGCTAATACAAGCTTTTCCTCAGGACAAGGTCAAATATATGTAAGTCCTAAACTAATTCAGCTGCATGTACATCAATGTAGTAACTGCTGAAGATTGTAGAAATATTACTTAGTAAGTATGTAGTACTGTTGCTGAACTGCTTAACCTCTCTGAAACTCAGAGGCAAATCCACTCTTGAACTTTCGTCTGATTGTGGTATGCAATAAAAGCTCCAAGGTCTGGTTCTCGAAACATTTTAGCTTCATTTTAAAACCAGTTTTTGCAGTTCAAGGAAAAACTGGAGAGCAATTATATTCTTCCTGCCTGCTTCAAATAAATACATTCAGCAATTTGGCAAAACAGAACATTTAAAAGTCCGGTAGGCTTCTGAACATACTCACCAAGAAGATTCTGGTTTCAAGTCTTAATTCAGCAGCTCCTTGGCGGTATAATCTATGGCTGTTCTCTTGCTTGTCAAATACTCACTCTTGCTGATGTCTCCTGGCAGGAATTATAAGTTGCTTACATCAATATCATCAATTATCAATTTTTGGTGCTTAACTATTAGAGTCTGGCCCTATAATATGAATGGTTATTAGAAACAGAACACAGAGTAGAAAGTTTCTGCCTTAATTTAAGAGGTACCGTATGGCAAAAGCAGGGAAATTAATGACTTTGGATATGTTCAAGGAAAGGCTGGATGTGGCAGTTAGTGCCATGGTTTAGCCGATGTGGTGGTGTCGGTCATAGGCTAGACTCAATGATCTTAAAGGCCTTTTCCAGCCTTGGTAATTCTGTGATTTTGTGTGATTCTGTCACTACTCAACTTGAGCACACATACTATGACAGTTGCTTGACTACTAAAGACTTGAAACACTGAGACCTTTCATCCTTTGAGTTGTTAGACCCATGTCAAACCTGTGTCTACTGTATTTCTAGTAGAACTCTCTGGATTTTGAACCTCTGTTCTGACCCTTAATTCCCCGGAGTAGGTAAAATATGGTGAAAGGAACATGAAAAAAAGACACCGATTTTAGCAGGTCACCTTAAAAGTGGCCTTTCCTGGACCATCACATACACTCTTAAGTTGAGTTCCTAAATAGCCTAGTTTTGCAATAACATTTTTCCTGTCTGTTTATGGAAGGGCAGCATTAGTGTCATTGTAAATGATGCTCCTGTCAGCAAAGTGAACCAAATTATTTCCACTGATTCCAGTAGAAGTGGCATCAGGGCCCCAGTAGGGGAATTCTGAATACTGGAAATACAAATAACCTGTATTTGACATGACAAATTTACACAAGAGAAACCAATATTAATTAAATTAGTCGCAGGATACATATGGTATTAACAGAACTGCTCAGGGTACACTAGCTGCTATTTTATATAACCAGGACCTATTTTTGACAAAAGTGCCAGCTAGATATAACTTCTTTCATTTGAATAAATCACAGTATTCAAAGGCCATCCTCACCTTGTTATTCACTCGTAGCCCCTTCTGGTGAAGCACAGCTCCACTTGTTCAGCCATAGTATGGCTGCAGAGTCAAATACCCACGGTGTGGTGTGTATCCTGCACCACATGTGGCACTTTGCTCCTGTTTTTATATGCTATGTAGTTGTTGAATATATTATATGTGTTTTAGTTACACACTAAGTGCTAATCTTCAATTAAGTCCGTAGTTCCTATGCTGCATTCATGCTTCTGTTGTGATTCTGCCCCTGTGCTCTGGTGAGACCCCACTTGAATACTGCATACAGCTCTGGTGCCCTCAGCACAGGAAAGATGTGGAGCTGTTGAAGAGTGTCCAGAGAAGGGCCACCAAGATGATCAAAGGGCTGGAGCACCTCTGCTGTGAAGACAGGCTGGAGAAGAAAAGACTGCGGGGTAGACCTTACAAAAATTCAGTACTTGAAGGGGGCCTAGAGGAAAGCTGGGGAGGGACTATTACTAGAGTTTTTAGGGATTGGATTAGGGGGAAGGGCTTTAAACTGAAAGAGGGTAGAGTTAGGTTAGATATTAGGAATAAATTCTTCACCATGAGAGTGGTATGGCACTGGAATTGGTTGTCCAGGGAGATTGTGGATGCCCCTCCTTGAAGGTATTCAAGGCCAGATCGGATGAGGCTTTGTGCAGCCTGTTCTAGTGTGAGGTGTCCCTGTTCATAGCAACAAGGTTGGATCCTGATGATCTTTGAGGTCCCTGCCAACCGTCCCTTAACCGTTCTGTGATTCTATGAAAACACTGAAGAGACCTTAAAAGACAGAACTACATATGGGGTGAAAAACATTAAAAATAAAATAAAGAGTGGGAAATCTCAAATGCTAGTTGGAAGCCTTAACTATACTGGAAGCTCCGGATACTTAACTTAGCACCTGATATTTTACCTCACATGACTGCAGTAATCGGAATGAAAGAGCAACGTAGCCAACAACGTTAAGTACAGTCCAGTCGCAGGGCTGTTTTGTTAAATGTCGGAAACAGCACCATCTGGTGGGTACACGCGGGTTTCTCAGCACAGGATTGGATTGTTGGGCTCATGCATTTTCTGGTAGCTTTTATTCATCAAATAACTGAAATTAACATTAATAATTTTTAATTATTTTATGTCCCTTTTTAAGTTAAGTGCACGGGGCAAATGTAGATTTTCACAACACAAGGATAGTTGCATTTCAGGTGAAATGGGCCTTAGGAAAACACCATTGACAGTGCTGCAAGTCCTCTAGTATCAAGTGAAGGAGTTCTAGATGGAAGTAAGTAAAACAAGACTATGTGATCTTATCATCTGGTTAATATCCTTAGGTATTATATATAGAGGGCTAAGAAGAGAAGATAGAACTTTTTGCCAAAAGTATTCTTGCAGGTTTTATCTCTGTCCACAGGGTAAGGAAGCCAATGTAGATGTTAAATATAATTTCTAGAAATCCTAGGGATTAATGCCACATAGTGTCACCTTCTAAAAATTATTTGATATTGTAATCCATAAGAGAGGCCCTGTGGACAAGCTGTAGCAAAACGGTTTCTGGAAGTAACATTTAGGTGTGGTCTCTCCTTGACACCCACCCTTCAGATATTTGTAGACATTAATAAGATCCCCTCTCCGTCTTCTCCTCTCTAGACTGAAAAGGCCCAGGTCTCTTAGCTTTCCTCACAAGGCAGGTGTTCCAATCCCGTAATCATCCTCATAGCCTCTGTTGGACTCTCTCAAGTAGATCCCTGTCCCTCCTGAACTCGGGAGCCCAGAACTGGACACACTACCCCAGGTGTGGTCTCACACACATGCATTTTGGAGTACCAAACCATAAGCTTGATCGTATGTCCAGGCTAATTAACCTCTTTTCCTAGAAATGAAGGTCCTAGTCCAGTTCCAGAACTAGCTTATTTGGAGCTAGCTTTCAAGCCCATGTGCCATTGCTTTGTACTTACATGACTCTTGGTGTTTTAAACCTCAGCATTTAGGGCCTTTTCTCGCATTTCATACCTCATCTGAATTCTTGTTGATTTGTGCTTTGGAAGGTGCTTTAGAATTCTCCTCATTTCCCCTTACCCTTCTCCCAGTACTGCATTAAGGTTGACTTTCAGTGTCTGAAATTGTAATGTGCTCTGAGTGTCAAAAAGGGGTTGAGCCCAAAACCTGTTTTAATTTTCTGGGTTTTTTGTTGAAACATCTGGCTTTTACACAAATATAAAATTTCCATACCGCTGTCACGAGCCGATGCCAGGGGCTCCCGGCTGTCGGGTGCTTGTGCGATGTCCCTCCCAGTGTGGAGGGCTTTGGTCATGGCACCGAGGGTCACACGTGGCCTTTGCCTCTGACAGAGGAACGGCCACTGTGGGACCCTATTTTAGAGCATTTTAGAATATTCCTCCACAATCTGAGCAGATGATGAAGATGGGTCTTTCCTGAACCTTGGTATTTTCTGCACTAGCGGCACTTTCTGCATGAGCAGCATTTTCTGTACAAGCGGTTTCAGCATTGGAACTCATTTTCACACTGATTGCTCAATTTTTTAAATTTTTTTTTTTTTTTTTTAGTTTAGCAATGTAGCAATTGAGAGCATGGTGTGCTGGTCACTAAAGGACCCTCAACATGCCACTTCTGACACCAGAAGCCTGGCAGGAAAGCTAGAGAGAGTGTGTGTGTGTGCGTTTACCCTTCCGTAGCGTGTGGTTCCCTGGATGCAGCTGGCAGGGCCCAGCAGCAGGTCCATAGGGGTTCAGCTTCCCAGTACCAGGGTCGACCCCCCAGCAGCAGCAGCAGACACAGCTCCTCTGTGAGTCACTGCGGGCTCCAATCCCGGGCAGAGCGGCAGGTGGACCACGCAGGCAGCTGCGGTTCCGGTCGGCTTGGCTGCGGTGTTAGGCTCGGGCAGCTCCAGCTGGGCAACGATCCCTCGGGAGCAGGCCGGCTCCCTGCGGAGCGGGTACAGGTGCCCCCCTCGGCTCCTCCAGGCAGCAGTGCTGGGGTTCCAGGCGGCTTCTGGTGCTGCTGCAGGGTCTCCTCCCAGGCAGGCAGAGAGCCACAGGCCTGCAGAACTTGCCCTCTTTTATAGACCAGAAATCACTGTTCGAGTGAAGTACCACTGTTCAAATTAGCCAGTTAGCACTGGCCTGGTACCATACTCTGTCAGAGGCATCTTTTACCTATTGTCCATTTTTGCTGCGAGTTCTCATAACCCTTATGCTCATTTCTTGCTGTGGACTTACCTGGTAGAGCAAGGGGCCTGTTCCAGTCCATCCTTGGCTAAATCAGCAAAAAGACATCACTCTTGTTTTGCTGGCTTGAAAGGCATTTTGTTTAGTCTTATGTGGGAGAGAGAAGATGGACCGTTCCCCACAAGTGCATAAAAATACAGCACATAATGATGCACAACACAAAGAGTTGTGATCAATGGCTGGATGTCCCAATGGAGACATGTGATGAGTGGTGTTCCTCAAGGGCTGGTGCTTGGACCAGTGTTACTTAACATCTTTGTCGGCAACATGGACAGTTGAATTGAGTGCACCCTCATCAAGTTTGCTGATGACACCAAACTGTGTGGTGAAGTCAACATGCTGAAAGGAAGCGATGCCATCCAGAGGGACCTTGACAGGCTCAAGAAGTGAGCTCCTGCAAACTGCGTGAAGTTCAACAAGGCCAAGTGCAAGGTTCTGAACCTGGGTCGAGGCAATCCCATGCACAAATACAGGTTGGGAGAAGTAAGGATTGTAGACTGCCCAGAGAAGAAGGACTTGGGAGTAGTGGTGGACCAGAAGTTTAACATGAGTTGCGAGCGTGCACTTGCATCCCAGAAAGCCAACTATATCCTGGGCTGCATCAAAAGAAGCACAGCAAGCTGGTCAAGAGAGGTGATTCTCCCCCTCTACTCTGCTCTGGTGAAATCCGACCTGGAGCACTGTGTCCAGTTCTGGCATCGCCAACGTAAGAAGGACATAGAACTCCTTGAGTGTCCAGAGGAGAGCCACAAAGATGTTCAGAGGGCTGGAGCATGTTCCCTATGAAGATAGGCTGTGGAAGCTGGGGTTGTTCAGCCTAGAGAAGAGAAGGCTCTGTGGTGACCTTATAGCAACTTTCCAATATCTAAAGGGGGCCTACAAGAAAGCGGGGGTGGGGCTTTTTACACAGATATATAGTAAGAGGACAAGGGTCTGAAGCTTAAAGAGGGGAGATTCGGGTTGGACTTTAGGAAAAAGTTCTTTCCTGTGAGGGTGGTGAAATGCTGGAACAGATTGTCCAGGGAGGTTGTGGATGCCCCCTCCCTGGAGGTCTTCAAGGCCAGGTTGGATGGGGCCTTGAGCAATCTGATCTAGCGAGAGATGTCCCTGCCCATGCAGAGGGATTGGAACTAGATGATCTTTAAGGTCCCTTCAAACCCAAACCGTTCTATGATTCTATGATCAGCAAGAACATACATGTGTATCAGCTGGGGCATTATAAAATAAAACATAATGTCCGTCACTGGTAAATTGCCAGTATTAGAAATCTCTTTATGTTTTGTATCCATGAAACACAATGGCTTTATGAATATATTGCCCTAACTCTTATTTTTATGTTGTCAAAACTCAATACTTCATGGATGTTTTTCACAGACTTGCACCTCTGAGATATGAACATTGCTATGAAATTGGGTACTATAGTTTTTAAAGTATGGTATTTAATTTTGTTTCTGTCCCAAAGGTGCACTTTGATTTGAAGAAAAGTCTTCTTAAGGTCCATTTGTGGATTTTTATGAAACCAGAAGATGGCAGCAAGTGTTGACTACAATTTTGTACCACTAAACCACTTCACAGTTTCAGAGCAAATCGATATCCTTTGTAATGCAAGCATTTGCTTTGAGTGTGATGTGTAACAGTAAAGAGCTGATTTACATTTGCATCAGTTCCATTATTCTTGCACAGGGAAGTAAGAGCGCTAATCCATTTCAAACAGATCTATCCATTTGAAAAGACTAATGCTGCCAGTGTGCATATCCCAAACAAATTATGCAATGATCTGTCTAACCTGTTCCCTGATAATACAAACCCACGTGTATAATGATTGGAATAATTTAAAATACTTCCTGGAAGTCATATACTGGGCCACACACTAAAGCAAGCTTTGAGTAGGTAGCCCAACAGGTCTTCTGGAAGTTAAATAGAGAAAAAGTGCTCCCCTGTTAATATAAATCACAGTGGATCAGAGAGGAGGTGGGAGAGGGATAATGAAACTCACACATAATTAAATAATAGTTCTGTGATACCAGCATCCTTTAAAGAATTTGATGTAAAGAACTGGATTGTAGCTATTTTGATGTAAGGTCTCAGTATCATAAAAAATTACCTGAAAGTCACTCATTACTTTAAAAGCCTTCTTCATATTTTGCCTCTTCTGGGCCTTTATAAGCCTCAATAATCTTAATTTATTTAGTTGCTCCTCAGATAAACTATCCCATAACTGAAATAATGCTAATTGTCTTGATTTTATATTTCCAGTTTATCTGTTCAAGATGCAGGTGAACTATGGGTTTTATACAGTGATATATTGATGTTTGTTCAGTGACAGGATAGTTTTGTCTGATATTCCTTTCCTATTAAATTGTGATATTTGACTTGCTTGTGTTTAGCTTCTGATAATCTGTCAGTCATACAGTGAGGGAAGAAAATGAAAGAAAAGTAAAACAATTTCATCTATAATCATGAAGGGTTTTGTATTGCATCAGCATGTTCAGTAATCTGCTTCACTACCTTCTAAAGTTGTGGAGCTTGCTATTTGCTTTTTTTCCTCTGACTAGTGGGAAAAGCAATGAGGAAAAAAAATGAATAGAAGAAGTCCAAGGTGAAGTAATTTAATTACTTTCCTGAAATAAATTTACAGGAATCAAAAGAAAAATAGATGAGATTTGTTGGATTGTTATATGTAAAAAAGTGTTGCACCTGTTGGGGCAATGTTGTTAAGAATAATGTTCACGCATCTGAATGCCATCCAGCTAAAACAAGAATAGAATACAAAATTGGTGCTTTGAAAAGTGAAAATACGCAAGTATCTTAAATTAAGGTATCACCCATCAGTCTATAAGATTGAACAGTAAAGAAAACTAATTATACCTGCCTGTCTGCTGGTCATTGAATACTACTGAAAACTGGGTATGATCTATTTCCAAAATTAAATTCAGTTCAGGAAGTCCCATAGTCTTTTTAAGCAATCGTGCAAGATTCTAATCAGCTTCCTAGATATAAATCAGAATTTGGACAGGAAATATTTATGTATTTTTTCTGCTAGATCAGTTGATTGGTTTCCTCAACTGATTCTCTGGTTCATCAAGGTTGGTGAATTACACCAGGAACATCAAGTAGGTGATAGCAGTGGTTCTAAAACAAGCCCATTACCCCAGATAAATATGCAGGTATTAAGACTATGTGGTTCTTCCACAACATTTTATACCTAGGGTAACTTATCATCCAAACAAGTCTACCTGGCATCATAACTGGAGGAAATGTGAAAGAGAATAGTTAACGCTTTTAATTACCTGCTACTGCAGACAGCCATTGAGTTAAATGTCCTTTTTTCAAAATTAATTACAATATCCTTCATTCTTGCAGAAAACTGGTGATCGCTTTCTTCAAAACCAAATATCTGAAAGAGTGGAAGGGTGCATTATCAAAAGTCTATTGCTACTCTCGGATATAAATTAGCATTTAGTGCTTTATTGGCTAACTCAACTTCTTTGATGAATGAAGGATGCTGCTTAAACCATAATGGGTTCACAAAATCCACTAATTTACTTGAGATATTTTGTAGTGCTGTTCAATCAGTGAGAGAAACCAGAGACTGGTAATTGAGAATGAATGTTAAGTAGTGTCAAGACTCCTCAGTACATAAAGCTGATAACTCTTGGTGTGATTGCATTTGTCTCTTTACAGCTGATATGGTCTCCCTAGCTTTGACAGAAGAACATGTATTATTCAACTGCTAGCACAGCAACACTAGTGCTGTGGAATTTGTTTCTGAGGAGGAGCAACCCTGCAAAAGTATATAAATTAAAAAATTAAAATTAAAGCTTTATATTGAAGGCATATTGCCTGTAACAAAACAAAACAAAAATTACATGATAAATGCAAAGAAGTGAGGCATGTGAACTTCTGAATTGGTTTCTTTACTATGTGAGTGATGAATACCACGTCTAGTAATGTTTCACAGGTTTTGGCTCCTATATCTACTTGTGGCTTATCTATCACTGCCACTAATACTCTCTTACACAGTCTTTCCTAATTCCATTCAAATTAATTTTTTAGTGTACAGTGGAATGTAAAGGCCCTTCAGGGTGATTTGCTGTTGTAAGATCACAGTTTCTTGCTGGATTGCTTAATCAGTAGGGAAATACTGATATAAACCAACACACCACAGCTCTGAATTGTTCTGTTATTCACAGACATCTACATAGTAAACTAGTTTTACCACAGCCTGAGAAAACTTTACTTCTGAAAATAATTTTTTAAGTGTTTTAAGATATTGATGTTCCATTAAATGTATGTCAGTCGCATTGAAATAAGTTGATCATCTTTAGCAGCACTATTAGAAAAGACTATAAAAGGTTTGTGTCTTCACACAGCCTAAAGAAGTACCAGAAATTCAGAGAGGCCCTTAGGCCTCTTCTGTATTTTCTTAGTACCAAATTTATCTCAGCAAGAAGCTGTACTTTAAGAAGCAGTACTATGGTACATACATTCACTTCTTTAACTTTTTTTTTTTTTTTTTTTCCCCAGCATGCCAAGTACAAGAGAAAATCTCATGTTTGCAGCCTATGTGTGTTTTAAAGCCTGGCCTTATCTTTGTCAGTTTTTTTCATTTTAAATACATTTCCATGGCCCACATCTCAACAAAGCTCTGTTGTAAGCCAGCAGACAGTTACGCTTACTGTCCCAAAATTCATGTCCTCACACAGGGACTTCCTAACCTACAGGCTGCCCAAGATCTGCAGTATTTCTGCTTTTTTCCTCTGCTCTCTGTCTGTACCTTCAAGTACCTTCATTTATCTTGTTGGAGCTCTTTTCTCTTGATATGCCCTTAAGCATTCAAGGGCTCAGGAGCTGGAGTGGAGATCTGTGTAAGTCTGTTAATTTATCCACAGTTTCGGTGTGGGTGTCTCCTTCCGAGGATGTGGATACAATACTAGTGCACAGCTTGCAAACTGTGGTAACTGATCTTCAGCTAGGTGTGAGACGGAGTTAAACACATTATGACTCTCTTTGCTTTTCAAAGCAAAATTATTTGGACTGTTTTATTTTCTTCTTTTTCACGTATTTTTAGAACAAAAACCAGTAGAAAGTTAAACTATATATTTGTGATCAAATTACTGAATGACACTACCAGATAAGTTAGGCTAATGTGAAATTTTTAATGAAAAATAGTGAGGGCCTGGGTCTTTGCAAATTCCTTCTATTTCAGAATACTTTTATTTTTCTGACTTGTCAGTACTGCTATCCCAACACTTGTTATTAGAAGTTTTCTGGTTGTTTAATTATAAAAAATTAGATAGGATTAAATAACTGGCATTTTCTAGGTCCATCAGCTACCTTTATTAGCTTTTCTGTGTAATTGTTTTTTACTCCAGTTCTGTGTTTGCAGTCATTCTTGGTAGATCTGCAATCACTTCACTTCTAGCCTGAGAATAATTACGATCCCCTACCTTCCTTCCCATGGCAAGAGTTCATAGAATCATAGGGGTTGGAAGTGACTTCAGAAGATCATCAAGTCCAACCCCCCTGCCAGAGCAGGAACACCTAGGGCGGATCACACGGTAACGTGTCCACATGGGTCTTGAAAGTCTCCAGAGAAGGAGACTCCACAATCTCTCTGGGCAGCCTGTTCCAGTGCTCTGTAACCCTCACAGTAAAGAAGTTTTTCCCCATGTTGAGGTGGAACTTCCTGTGTTGTAACTTGGTGCCATTTCCCCTCGTCCTATTACAGGGTACAACTGAAAAGAGATTGTCCCATTCTTGACATGCACCCTTCAAATATTTGTAGACATTAATAAGGTCCCCTCTCAGACTTCTCAAGACTAAGCAGCCCCAGGTCTCTCAGCCTTTCCTCGTATGACAGATGTTCCATTCCCTTAATCATCCTTGTAGCCCTCTCTTGGACTCTTTCCAGGATATCCCTGTCCCTCTTGAATTGGGGAGCCCAGAACTGGACATTATTCCAGGTGGAGTCTTACTAGGGCAGAATAGAGGGGTAGGAGAACCTCTCTTGACCTGCTGGCCACACTGTTCTTAATACATCCCAAGATACTATTGGCTCTCCTGGCCATAAGGGCACATTGCTGTCCTGTGGATAACTTGTTGTCCACCAGGACCCCAAGGTCCTTCTCCATGGGGCTGCCTTCTAGCAGGTCAACCCCTAATCTATATTGGTGCCTGGTGTTTTTTCTTGCCAGGTGCAGGACTCTACACTTGTTCTTTATGAACTTCATGAGGTTCCTCTTTGGCCAGCTCTCCAGTCTGTCTAGATCTTGCTGAATGGCTGCACAGCCTTCAGGTGTATCACCCAATGCTCCCAGCTTCATGTCATCAGCAACCTTGAAGAGGATACACTCTGTCCCCTCATCCAGGTCATTCATGAAGATGTTGAATAGTACTGGGCCCGGTACTGACCCCTGGGGAACACTGCTAGTCACAGGTCTCCAACTGGATTCTGCACCATTGATCACAACCCTCTGGGCTCTATGTTTTAGCCAGTTCTTGATCCATCTCACCATCCACTCTTCTAACTCACAGTTCCTGAGCTTATCCACAAGGATGTTATGGTGGACAGTGTCAAAAGCCTTGCTAAAGTTGAGGAAGACAGCATCCACTGTTCTCCCTGCATCTAGCCATCATGTCACACCATCATAGAAGGCTATCAGATTAGTCAGATATGATTTCCCCTTGATGAATTGTCCTGGCTACCCCTGATAACCTTATTTTCTTCCAGTTAATTTAACAGACATAACCGTTACATAAATTAATGCTGAAATTGACAAAATTACCCACAATTGCCAAGAAGCTATTTTACAACTACAGGAACAAGAAAACCAGTCTGTGGTAGGTTGACCTTGGCTGGACACTAGGTACCCACCAAGGCACTCTCACAGTACCCCGGCTTCTCAACCAGATAGGAAGAGAGACAAGATTAGGACAGGGAGGAGACACCGATTACTTTTACATGCAAAACAGACTTGGCTTGGGGAAATTAATTTATTACCAGTAAAAAATCAGAGTAGGGTAATGAGAAGTAAATACACATCTTAAAACACCTTTTTCCCACCCCTCCCTACTTCCAGGGCTCAGCTTCACAGCTGATTTCTTTCCTGGAGTGGTACAGAGGGATGAGGAAGGGGCATTTGTTAGGGACCAGCTCTCAGGACCTATACTTGCTGCAATTGGTGTCGAAACCCCATTGTAACCCTTAAACAAAGTCTCGTTTGCATCCCAAAAGGCCTGCCTGAGAGGGTGGAGACTGCACTGACTGCCTGCATATGGCCTGAGGCTGCATGTACAGCGACTGAGATGAGGATGGAGGGGGCAGAGGTCCACTGCAACTGCTCAGGCTTGTGACTCGAACATGCTTGCTCATCCTTGTGAAACAAGGTAACTAGGACTATAAAACAGGTGTCTGCAATCATGGGCTTGGGGACCCTCACTGACACCAGCTCTCCCCGTTGGCTGGCGCAACGCTGGATCCAGGACTGGTGACTTTCTGTTATCTATCTCTCTAAACTTTTCTTCTCCTACTCTCTCTCTCTCTCTTCCTTCCTATCATCCTTAAG
This sequence comes from Apus apus, assembly GCF_020740795.1. Lineage (NCBI taxonomy): Eukaryota > Metazoa > Chordata > Aves > Apodiformes > Apodidae > Apus > Apus apus. Next base: position 39,915,346 of record NC_067312.1, on the reverse strand, counting down.
TAATGCAAGGCCTAACCATGATTTTTTCCTCAGGTTGTGCAGCTTAAACATATATGTATTGTACTCTTGTGATCTAATTTATCATGCAGCCTCCTTCTATAGCCTTAAGTAAACCTAATATTAAAATACAGACCTGGAGTGTCGTTTCACCTTAATCTGATCAAGGGGTATTGGATGGTTGAGCATTTCCTTGGACCCTCACATTTTCCCTGGAAGGGCCAGGTTTGAGACACAGGTTGGATCCAGCTGCGTCTAAGCTCCTCTCTGAGAAGGAGTTTAGAAAGCAAGGGAGTCCAATCTGAATCTCCTTGATTTCCCCTACTTGGGTCCTGACAGTGTTGTGGTCAGTTCATCACACATGTCTGCTACTTCTTCTTCCTCATTCTCTTCCCCTGCTCCATCATGGGGTCTCAGCCCTGGGAGACAGTCCTCTATGAAATTCTCCAATGTGTGGTGAGTTGACCCTGGCAGGACTCCAGATGCCCATGAAGCCCCTCTATCACTCCCCTTCTCAGCAGGATAGGGGCTAGAAAATAAGGTGGAAAAATCTTGTATGTCAAGATTCAGGTAGTTTAATAAAGCAGGAAAAAAGCATGTTTAATAAAGCATTTCTTCAATAACTGTTTCAGTGTGGGTCCTTTCATGGCAGCAGGTGGATATCTCTTCCACCACTAACGTCCAGGGACTACAGGAGGACAGGCTGCCTCACTGTGGCCTTCACCATGAGCTACAGAGGAATCTCTGCTCCAGCACTTGGAGCACCTCCTCCTCTCCTTTGTCTTGGTTTCTGCAGGGCTGTTTCTCTCACATATTCTCACTCCTCTCTCTCACCTACAGTTGCACAGCAGTTTTTTCCCCTTCTTAAATATGTCATCATAGAAGCTAAAGCCGTTGCTGATGGGCTCCGCCTTGGCCAGCAGACAGGTCTGTCTTGGAGCCAGCTGGCACTGACTCTGTCAGACATGGGAGAATGTTCAGGCATCTTCTCACAAAAGCCACCTGTGTAACCCCCTTGCTACCAAAACATTGCTGCATAAACCAAATACACAGTATTACAGATACCTTTGACACCCTTATGTTGAAATGCGTCCTGGGCGTGTTTCAGGAATACATTATCTGATACATAATTCTGTGAATGTTTAAGTACTCTTACATATCAATAAATTATAAATATATGCAAATAAATCTTTACTTCTTCCGAGCGTTATTTCACCATGTTGATATTTTGTTCATCTTTGTACATAAAATGAATCTTTACAAAATAAAATATTCTGTATTTTATAATTTTAATACAATAATGATTTCACAGGTGTCCTTATATATACACACCTCAAGGCTGCATCACATGCCTTTTGAGTTAACAACTGTTACTTTATATACAACAGTGAATGTAGTGATGCTTAAATGGAAACTTGCCATGAATATTAGCTACTTCCAAGTTGAACATTCACATTACCATATAAATAAGAAACACTGAATTATGGCATTATCAGCCTTAGTTCATCATAGCAATTTGAGCAGCTTTCAACTTTTTATTGCGATGTGATAGAGCAAGTCAAAACTGAAGAAGACTTAAGCCGTTAAAAATTGTTTGAAGGCCATTGAGCACGAGCCAAGCTGCTGAATAATGCAGACAAGATAATGAACTGGAGATAAATGATCCCAAGTGGACCCCTGCTGAGTGCCAGGAGAATATGTTTATTCGTTAGATTTATTATCTTAACATCTTTTTACAGTGACCTGTAATTTCAAGAAAATACCTGAATCATTTGTAATACATGTATTTTCCTTTGTAACTGCAGGACAACGTTCTTATTGTTTATCTGGAGCAGCTGTGAGTAGTTGTCTGTTGAAGATGTAGAATCAGTTTGCTAAATTCTTCTTTCAGGTGTGTTAAAGTAATTAGAACAGATTTTGAGGAAGAATCTCAGTCGAATCTGTTCTTGGATGAACACTTAAGACTGGCCATTTGTCTTCAGGGCAACAAACCCAGTACAAAGGTTGCTTTTGGAGGCTTACTCCTCTTTTAATAGAAAAACCTTACTTTATAAACATTGTTGCTGTTATTTGTTCAATGTCTGCACCTACTGTTCTCATAAAGAAATACAGAATGTTGTAGAGAGTCGCTTAATAGCGATCATAAGGACTTTCATACAGAATTAACAGGTATTGTGCTACAATGTTGTAAAGTACTAGTGTCACCAGCTGCATTAGAGTCTGTGCTGAGGCAGAAGCTAATATTCTTCATTCTTCACAGGTACAATGTAAGTAATACTCAAAAAGGCATTTCACTTTCAAATGTCAGTTCCTTATATTTTTATTTTAACTCCATAGCTACTTAGTATCCACTGCATTATAGCAATTTTCACTCGTACAGCTGCTAGATGTACACCACCCTCCAGTTCCCAGAAAAGCTTCCTTCCAAGAAGAGGGGCTCTTAGCAAAAAATAAAAAATTAAAAAAAAAAATTAAAAAAAAAAAAATGCAGTTAGGCCTTATACTAGTTAATGGTTCATCAACAAGAGAGCTGGTCATGAAGTTCTTAAATGGTTCCAGGAGATAGATTTTCTTCAAGTTCTGCTGTACATTACAATCACATCTCTATGAACATATAGGATTAGCTCTAGGATGTGCAGATTTGCACAGAAAGTCTTCTACAGAACATCTTACCTTTTAAGAGGATCATTTGAATCATACAGTCTTACCATTTAATCTTGGATTCTTCTTCCCTAGGCTCAGACACAGAAATTGTAAACTAAGGACTTACACAAGGATCACAATACCACTAGTGTTGGGGGTTTTTTTGCTATTTTTTGTATTTTTCTGCTGCTAGTGCAAAAAGAAGCAGAGGATTCTCTCATTTCTTGGATACCCCTCCAACTTCCAATGAAACCTGAGGGCCTTCTACAATGAGGTGACTACCTTAGTGGACCAGGGGAGAGCAGTGAATGCAGTCTGCCTCAACTTTAGTAAGGTTTTTGATACTGTCTCTTGCAGCATCCTCATAAACAAGCTGACAAAGTTAAGTGGATAGTGAGATGGATTAAAAACTCGGTGAATGGCTAGGCCCAGAGCATCATGATCACTAGTTGTTTACCTCAGCAGACAACACTGGGGTCAGACCTGTTTAACATGTCATCAATTACCTGGATGCTGAGACAGAGTGCACCCTCAGCAAGTTTGCAGCTTAGACAAAAGTGGGAGAAACAGTGCACAGACCAGAGGGACTTTGACGTGCTGGAGAAATGGGCTGGGAAGAATCTCATGAAGTTCAAAAAGAGGTAATGCAAAGATTTTCCCTTTGGGAGGAACATCTCCATGCACCACTACACTGTGGGGCCACTCATCTGGAAAACATGAGGTTGAACACGAGCCAACAGCTTCTGGACCTGCAATAGGCGGAGTGCTGCCAGCAGATAGAGGAGATATCTCACCTCTCAGCACTAGTGAGATACATCTGGAGCGCTGCGTGCAGTGCTGAGCTTCCCATTAAAGGAAACATATGGAAATACTGGAGTAAGTCCACTGCAGGGCCGCAAAGGTGATAAAGAGACTGAGACTTCTTTTGTATGAGAAGAGGCTGAGGGACCTGGAATTATCCAGCCTGGGGTGGAGGCGGCTCAGGGTGAACTCATCTGTGTGTGTAAATGCCTGATGGGAGGGGAAGAAGAGAGAGCAAGACTCTTCTTGTTTGTTCCCACTAACAGGACAAGAGGCCAGGAGCACAAATTGAAAAACATGACATTTCCTCTGAAAGAAGGAAAACTTTTGAGTACTGTACAGGTGGCCAAACACTGGCAGAGGTTTTCCTGTGGACATGCTCAAAACCCAACTGGATGCAATCCTGAGCAACCTGGTATAGGTGACCCTACTTGAGCAGTGGGTGGCCTCAGTAGTTCTGTGATGTGATCATTCCAAGTAGTTTCTGGGAAAGACAGAAACAATATGCTTTTTTTCCTTGCTTCTGTGCTCTGTTTGTGTACTACTGTTGTTTTAGAGAACAGAAGCTCAGCTACTAACTTATTTGGGTAGTAGTGATGTACGAAGGTCTGGTTTAGTGATGAGAAGGAGAGAAGAGGAGGAGGAGAAGATGTGGTTTTAGTTAGTTTTTTATTTATTCTGCACAATATGAAATGATTTCAGTAAATTAATGGTATTCGGGAAGTTCATATGAATCTGTACAAACTGAACAATTAATACATTATAATATTGAAATGAGAAAGTGTCATTTTATGTGGCACTTAACATGTATTCATAAATAATCATGCATACAAACATATTAAGTCACTTAGAAATGTAATTAGTAATTTTCAAGTCCTGGCAACCAGCATATTCAATTGTAATATACCATTTGGCCTACTTGGCCTCAATAAAACTTTCAAAGAAGGGGCAGCATGTCCTTTTTAATCTGCTTCTCAATGGCTAGTAGTAAATAAATGAACATGAGATTGGTAGGTATCACAAATTAATATGCATACTGACAACTTATAAAAACAGCATCGCTTAGGGAATTACTATATGAATATATACAAGCAATTATATGTTTTAAATGATTTATTTCATTTTCCAAATAATATACCACTGAAGGGGAAATTTATAAAAAGGAGAATACAAATACAATATTATATCGACTTTTTACTGAACTTATTAAGTGGAAGCCCTCTTAATGAGGAAATTAATGAATGAAGCACTTCATTATGGCTAAGCATTCTTTGTGGTCGTTAAGAATTTGTCAGCATAGACCTGTCATAGTCAGCTTAATTATGATTAATGTCTGATCTTGAATTCCATCTCCATTCAAATCTGACAAACAAATGCAAACCCTATTTCATGTTTAAAGTTCATAAAATAGGGTGGGTTGCTGATGACCTTATATTTTATTCATCTTCACATTCATATTTATAAGTTTTTTCAAGATTTACAGTAAATCTGACCATATTTTAAAAAAATAAGGACATTTATTCATGGTATGTTATACAACCTCTTGTTCTTCTTATAAGTAGGTTCCTATGTTCAAGATTAAATAACTCAACAGCTTTTTTACCCTTTTTCAAATGTAGTTACCACTACTTTATGGCAATTTGAATAAGGAGAATTACTATCTTAGTTTCCAAGATTTACTGTAAGACTCACCAGACTGTGTAATTTAAACAGATTTTATTTAGCCAAAGCTCTCATAAGCATCAGTGCAAATTGTACTTGAGCAGTAAACAAGGGTTAGTGTGTTAGCTGTATAGTTTTTTTTTTCTCTGTGTGTGTCTGTGAATTGATGGATGCAGAGTATGTTGTAATTAGTTTGTGTTTACAGGGGCTTATCAGTCATCAGTGGACCATATTTCCAAGTATTTGACCCTGTATTGAATCAGTTAAGTCTTTCCACACTAGTAGTTCAGTCTCAATGGTCTTTGACTGTGTTGTACTGCTTACATTAATATTATTATTTTAATCTCTTATTTTCTTAACAGAATCACTAAAAAATGTCTGTGGTCAAACTCTCCATATTGTAATTCTTCTTCTCTTTTTTGAGAACTTTGGCTACTTTCAGTCAGGCATCAATCTTTCCAGAGAATTATAGGTCTCAAAAGTATGAAATTTCTCCAACATTAATGAAAACTGATAGCTGAATGAAAAACTGAGCAAGGATATGGGAGTGATGTGCTTTAGGAAATATAGGGTGCAAATCTGTAGTACCCCAGCTTTCATGTTTTCAGTGCTCAGACAAAACATTTTGTTTTACAGAGTTTCAAACAAAGTATTTTGCCATTTTTAAGAAAGGGAGTAGGGCAAAATAAGAGCTCTGATAAAGAATTTCATGTTTGTTTGCTTAGAGGTTATTCTTGAATGAAGCTTCTGAAAATGGCTATGTTGAGACATGATAGTATACTTTAAAAAATATATTTATTTTCATCCACTGCACTACTAGCATGTCCTGTAAGTGAAACAGAGTTCTATTTTAGCAGCTTAGGCTTGTTAAACTTCATCCTTATTAGCTGCAGGAGTTAGGCAGATCTTCAGGTTGGTAAGTGAGGAAGGATTTCCAGGGCAGAGGACTAAATTTCATAGCATTCTCTTCTCTGGAGCCACTGACATGACACCAGACAAAATTACTAAACCAGCATCTTCATTGATGGCTGTTCACTAGGGATTCCTCACATTTAAGATACTTAGGAAAAAATGGTGTTGACATTTGAGTCAGCTGAGAACATACAGGATTATTTTGAAACACTATTTTTTTTATTTTTTTCATCTAATGCTCCTACTTATTAGCGTGAGCAAACAGTAATATGCATATAAAAATACACACTCCTAGGCCCCTTGAAAGAGACAGACTTTAACCATAAGGGGAAATGGGATCTGCAACTTCATTTTCCTGTAACTTCTAATCACCCTTAAATTGTTACCAAAATGAAAATAGTTAATGGATACTATTCTGTCATTCTCTTTAACCAGAATGACCTTTTGATGTCAGTATTTGAGAAAATAAACTTAATTTATCTGAGAACTACTTTACCTAAATTTGCCTACATCAGGAGAATCTTTTTCAGTCACAAGCATTTACACTGTTCTTCTTGAGTTTTTGAATGTGTGCTTCAATACCAAAATGTTGAGAAATCAGTTCTACTTTAACCAACTGTGTGATTTAGGGGGAGAAGACTGAAATCTTATGAAATACAGCAAATAATTTTTTCTTGTGCGTTTTTGCCATAAACATGAGGGATTTTAATTTTCCTGACAATTTAAAGACCACCTCAATTCACTTCAGATCCCCAGTATAACCAGAAACCAGTGTACCTCATCGATATCCAGTTCTGTGAAATAAAAATAAATAGTATGTGTGAATTAAATATTTGAAAGGCCACATTTTAATTATCATTTCCCATAAGTGTTTCGGGGTCATATGTTTAAGAGCGTGTGATGTACTTAAAAGTTATGTCTTTCAGCAGTCTCCACTACTGACTTCATGAGTCTGCCCTTTTGAAAAGCACCTTCTATCATATTTATGATGTTGTCTTACATAAACTGGGTACTAATCTAAGTCTGCTGAAGACTTGATTGCACTCCTGTGACTGCCACCATGGGGACAACATGGGTTTGCACAGTGATTTCAGTCTTGTATTGGTGGTGACTTTGTAACTCGCTTCCAGGTCATATCTAAGTTTTGTCACTCTCTCCCTCAGTATTTCCAAGGTGCTCACTTTCTAGAGCTGTCTCTCTTTCGTTCTTCCTATTCAAATTGATTATCACAAGGTCATTCTCCTACTTGGTCTTTCTTTAACTTCTGCACAACATTGTTGCTAACCTTTACTTAAAAAGTTTAAAATCTCATCCTAATTTCACTATGCCAGCTTTTCTCTCATTATATAAAATCTCAGACCTCTCTTTGCTTACTCTTTCCCTGTATTACTCCCATTTACTTCCAGTCTACCAGTGCTCACAAGCACTTACGTTCATCAGACTTTGATATAACAATTCTTACTAGTCACAAATATATCTCCCTTTATGCACGATTCAAGCTCCCTGTTACAACTATGAGAACCCTACCTTATCTACATTCAGGTTACCTGTAAAATTATCTTTGGCTATTTAATTTATAGGTATTTTAAATATTTTTATATTTTATAATTATATAGATAAATTTTTATTTGTATAAATTGTATGCAATTTGTCTATTACTATTCCCCCTTCTGATCTCTCTCTGTAGGTAGCAGGCCCTTCAGATCCAGGCTGTCTCAGGTATTCAGCTGGAATTGTTCATCCTAATTTTAATGACAAAGTAACATAACTATCTAATCACAGCATCACCTCTCTTTTTATGGAAATACGAAAAACAGTGTGCTAAGAAGCATTTTCAAAATAGAAACAATAATATTTAGGACATACCCCTTTTTTCTCTTTGTTTATTTGTGTAAGGTCCGTCATTTACAATAGCTTGTATTTAAAAAGTCCATCTCTAAGGTCAGTCATGGACAGTTCAAAAAATACACAATTCTAAAGGTGATTGCAAGTTAAAAATAATTTCCTGGGATCAGATTCTCCCTTGCTGACATGTACTGTAGCCACTTATATTTGAGCAAGATAAGCATGATTCAGCACCTACGTAAAGCTCTGCATTCACTTTCATGGATGACCATTTTTACTGTATTTGTCCTGGAATAAATAGCTTTAAAAGGTCATGAATCAACACCCTGAAAAGTCTAGACTGCCTTCAGTAATCTAGTACTGACCTACTTACATTGACAATGTTCTCCCTACTGAAGTTGCCATCTGTGTAACTAGATAGAAGAACACAGACAAATGAGTTTAAAGGGAAGATCCAGAGTTCAGCTGCAGAGTCAAGATTTATTGTATTGGCAGAACTATTGAAAGTGATTATTTCTGTATGCTTCATTGATACCCTGGTACTATGATGCAGGTAATTTTTCACTTCATAAATGAATAGTACAAAGTGAGACTGACAAACATGGCTGGGTAACAACAGCCTAGCTTTCCAGTCCTCATCTTCATGGGACCTGTGTTTGATTGCTCAGTATTTAACAGAGATTATGGCTTTGTGTTGCTCTGGCTTTACCATCTGTTGATTTCTGTGTACACTGAAAGAAAAGGAGCAAAGAATTGAGTATTACAAGGTATAAGTATTTCAGTATTATTTAAATACACATTTAGGTAGGCATAGTTCCACAGAATAATGTGTATGCCTGCATCAGGTAGTAGAATCCAGAGCCCTGGATTTAGGTGTTCAGCATATCCTCAGAAAATACTTGCTTCAAAATGGGATACATCAAAATCTCTTTGACAAGATGTCTAATACAGCCAGTGATGACTGAGTGTTAAGCTCCATTCCTTTAGTCTGTGGCTGGAGGTGATGTGTATCCTGGTTTCCAGCAACTCCATGATACAGCATTCACTCAGGCTGCATGAGACAATTGTTCAATTCCTGTATAAGGCAAGTGAAATGTCCCATCTTCTTGAACTATGCTGTTAATTAGTGGTCCCATGCCACATAGAGCAGTAAGAGGTTCTCTGGGTGGCTAAAATTCTGTTGGCTAGGAATTAGCCAGATGGAAGGACATAGCAATGTGCTCAGTCCTAGCCCTTGCCATCTTTAAGGACAATGCTCCTTTTTTATTAAGTTCATAGAGACTGAAGAGTTTTCCCACTAGGCAAAAGATTCCCAGATGTAGTCATAATGTCTTTGATGCAGATATTCCCAGATGCAGTCACGGAGTGTCATCTCCTAGAAGCCAGGGCATGTGACAGAAAAAGAAGACCGTGTTGAGGCCAAGATAAAAGTGACAGATTCACTCATCAAGTGGAAAAGGAGGAAATCCTGTGGAGATACTAGCAGTTCCCAGTTAGGTTACTCTGCTCAGAGGAAAAGTCAGCAGCTGGCTAGCTTTCTGCCGTTTCCTGTCCCATTCCATGGGATGCCACCCACATGAGAGAGACTAGCCTCTGGGCCACTCTGAAGTTGTCCCTAGCCACTAGCAGGACAGTACCTGCAGAATTTTTGGTTTTACTGTATTATCAAATTATCTCATGAAATCACATATACTATGAATTAAAATTAAATAAACAGTATCTCTGTATACAATATTTACATTAGTTTCATAATATTATGTTGGATAGTTTAATGAACTAATATAATGATGATGATCATGTTTTTCTGTACCTGTTATTAAGGTGCCAGAAATGCAGAACATACCAGCAATTCTGCATTTGAACTAACATACCTGCAGTTTTTCAACAAACAGGAGACTGATCCCACTCCTAGTGAAGTCAATGGGACTTTTGCTTTTGATGTCAGTAGGAACAATAGTATAACTATGACATTTCCTTGCCTAAGGCTTTATTTATTCTGTCTGGTATAGGGAGTTGTTTTAACCTTTTGTGACAAAAGACATGGATTCACTGGTATAGACTGGCACAGGTGGGCCAGTGTTCCAGTATAAGTTTTTTTACATCTAAAAGACACAACAGTAATAAGACTGCAGATAATAACACAGCACAGAATCTATGTTTTATCTAGGCAGCCACTCCTCAATTTTAGACATTTGGGGTTTTTTTAGGCTTCCTTACTTGTTCAATATTTGTTTTATGATCATCAGGAAGATAGCTGTGGAAGCCAGTAATGTTTCTCATGGGGATGCAGTAAGAACCATAATCTGCTAATACACATAAATTAGGACATAAGTCATGTTAACTTCACACTAAAAAGAAAAAAAAAAAATAACACTACAAACCAGAGAATGTGTCTCTTGAAATAAACTTTAATAGCCATAAAAAGGACTGTAAAAAGGGAAATAATGTGTAATTGAAAGAGTCTATGGATAACTCTTTTTTTGTGCTGGAAATATAAAATAGATGTCAAGCACAAGATAGGAAAAAAAAAAAAGTATGAAAAAAAATATAGTTTCTGCTCATTCAAACTCCTTAACTGTCAGTGTGGAGCCTTAATCTACCTAATATTTAAACATATGATAAAAATGGAGTGTTGGTAGGAGCATGATTATAAAAATTCCAATAATGAGTACTTTTTTGAAGTCTCTCAACTTAATGCAATTTTAGACTGATGCATATTAGATTTCATTTAAAAGAGAAACAAGTTTTAGATTTGTGGTTATAAAGAAGGACTTTGAACTTTGACATACTTTGTTCATACCTTCAGAAGGTAAAGAAAATATTTGTGGGTTAGAGGGAAGGCAGAATTCAGGACTTTTGCATGGCTCAAGTTAGCAGTACTTTGCCTTGGAACAACTATATTTTGTGCACTGGTAAGACAGTAGACAAAAAGAAAGGTTTATCCTGTATAATGTGTTTTGATGAAAGTGGAAGAGCAAATTATTTCTTTGGGTTTATGGCAATGATCACTAAGCATAAAGATCCCTGAATCGTTAAGGTGTGTATGTTTTACTTTTGGATACTTTCTCTTTCTTTTAGTGAACCTGTTCCATTATGAAACAAAAAAGATCTGTCTACTTAGCTTTCACCTTGACAGACTGTTTTATGTCCTGTTTTGTGTTTCTGCAGCACGCCTCCGTTCTCCACACACACCCCCACAGAGTTTTGCTTTGTTTACGAGTAGCAAAAAGGTCTACTGTTTTTATGGACTTTGGCACAAAATTAATATATTACAAAATTTACTAGAAAATAATGTGGATAATTTTTTTGTGAGTAATTTTGGGTTAGTTGTTTTGTGAAAGACTGAATTACTGGCTTTGCAAGGTAAACAATGCAGATATTGCATATCAAAATCCCTCCATTAGGTGTTTCAACAACAATTATTATTTTTTTTTCCCCAGCAGTGTTTGCTCATAGGGTCAATGCCCATTTTTATAGCTGTCTCCATTTTGCAATTGCAAGGGGAGGATTTTGAACATGTTGTCTCTCTTTACCCATTTAATTCTTATCAGACAGTTTCCATGTTGCAAAGCAGTCTTCCATACCATCTTCTACAGGTTTGTTATTTTAACTGCAAGACTACTGTTCTTGATTGAAGATAAATGCAAAATATGCTCATGTTTGCTATTTGTCTTGTGCAGCTTACCTGATTACTTGCTGTTTAAGTGGGTTTATTTCAAGCACTCAGTCTTCAGGACAAGTGAAAAGGGTAGCCTATAACTTCAGTAATGCCACTGGGAATACGTTTGACCTCACACCTCCAATCCTGGCATTGTTTAACCATATCCCAGAACTAGTGAATTTCAATTATTTGTTCAGAGGAGCCAGTCATAATTGCCTGGTGTAAGCCTGCCTTTAGGATGCAAAGCAGAAAACAATGAAAATGCTACACTGGCAAATTAGAACAGCAGCACTTAAATGTATAAATTAAATGGGCCTCTTTTCACAGCTTTCTCTTTCTATTCTGAGAGGCCTCAGTCTGGTGACATCAAAGACAGGATTATGTGAGAAGATAAAAACTTGATCTAATGTCCATGTTTGAAGTCATGAAAGTCCTCTTCTCTCCAAGCCAAAATAACCCTCCTTATAACACAATGAGCTAGGGTCCAGGTGCTGGGGGGTGGAAGATTTCAGCAAGGCACTGATATATCAGAGAAGCCAAAGAGTTGTACATTAAACCATAATCTTCCCAAGTGTGCTAAAAGATTGTATGTAGGTTTTGGAAGCTTTGTCCTGTTGATTAATTTGTTAAGTCTTTCTTTCAATTGAAGAATGCTACTATGTATGTGGCTGGATTGGCCTTTAATGAGAGTTTAACCTGTCTCACCTACCTCACAATATATGAGGAAGAAATAGGGAATGCTAAAATAAAGTGTAATCTCAGAGTACATGGTGATCATATGTTGCTAGCTTCTGTGCACGCTGTGTTCCGTTTCTGATGTATCTGATATACTGCCTGCAGATTACAAAAGGATTTAGAATGTAAAGCAGAACAATGGGGGTTTTATTCTTTAAAACTTATTCATCTCCATGAGGGGGTCTTCTTACATTCAAATATTCACTCATGTGGTGAAATGATCTACTCTTGAGTCTGTAAAAATGGTATGAGGCCAGTGCAAATTTTCGTCTTGTAAAGATGTGCAGTTTCAGTGCCACATGAAGAAGAGTTTTTTTTTAATGTGAGCATCTCCAAAATGCATGCCCTTAAAATTAGTGTACTTAAAACAGTGAAACAACAACCATGGACTTGGACAGTCTTTCAACAGCCCAAAGCAAGTGCTTCTGTCCAGCTTAAAATAAAAGTCAATTGCTGACAGATTTTATAAACATCAGAGAATGTTTGCCATTTGTAGAATCTGTGATCTTGTTATATGGTCCTCTCAGCACTGCATTTTCAAGCTATGAAGCATATTCACATTATAGAATAGATACAGAGATATAAGTCTTTCAGATGATAGCTATGGACAATCAGATGCAACAACCCACTTGCAAAATAGGGCATTAGGATACCATATGTCTGATATTCTCCACATCCTCAATTCCAGCACTGAACAATTTGCAAGGATTTTGTCATATCCAGTTCTACTCCAGTGGTGGGAAAAGATTTCTCAGTGACGTATTTGCAAAAAACGTTAAAATAATGTATCTTTTATAAGTATTATTACTTATTATTTACCATAGGTAGATGCTTCCAGACAAATAAATATTTTTGTTTTAAATATAAGTATTGGAACAAATATGTTTCATTCAGTTTGAATTATGATGGCAATTGAATGCTGTTCTTCATCAATCTGGTTTTATATGTATGATCCATGTAGCTGCATATTTTGATGTCTATAAAATAGCTTAATATCTTGCTTTTATAGTTGTATCCAGGTACGCATAATTTCTAACTGCAAATTCCCAAACTTCCTTCTTAGCTGTATCTGTCACCTATAAGGTCATTCCTCCTTTCTTCTACTGAGTTTAAGTCATTAAATACATCCTGCTCTTTTCATTTGTAAAAGGTTTAGAATTGGATACTCTACTGTAGAGTGGAAAGCTTTATTAGAGCAAGACACATGGAAAAGCCATCAGTAGAATCTTTGTTAGATTAGTCCCTGACAGACAGTGTAGTTTTGAAAGTTTGTCTATGATGCAGGACTTACACATCAGTCCTAATTCTATAGACAGGTAGCATATTGATTAGATTCCACCAGGACACATAAACTATTCTGTGATTAGAATATGTGTTTTCTCTGCTGCTACAATATAGCACTTACATGAAGTCAGTCATACAGTTGGATATTTTCTTCCAGTCTAGCTCTCAGGCAGCACAGTGAAGCTAAAGTGATTGGATAAGTACAAACAAAGATTTTCATTACTTGGTGGTGGTGGGAAGGCCCTCATAGAATATTTTCAAGATGTTAAAGTGGGAGAAACTTTAATCCTGCAAGAGGCCCTTGAGGCTTCTTTTAGCATTTGTGGCTCTGGGTGGTCCAGCTGAATTCTTTGTGATCATTAGGGTCCCCCTAAGCATTTTGATGACAGTGCAATTTGTGGAAATTCTTGGCATGAGAGCCTGCTAGAATATTTAACAAGCAGTTTGTCTCTGTTAGATACAGGAGCAGGAAAGGTTTCACAAGCAAAATAATTGAGGAAAAAATAGTAGCATAACCAAGAAGAAGTGGCTGATGTCCATGCTAGAGCTGAAAGCAGTTGCCTAATTGGTTAGGTGCAAAACAACAAAAAGCTGACATCTATCCATCTGTCCTTACATGGGGCCACATGCTGCCATCTGCCAGCATCAGGAACTCAAGGCAGTGATGCAGTCCTTCCAAGGAGCTGAAACTCCATAGCCCTTGGAAAAGGGATGACGCTAATTGGAAACTACAAAGCTCAAAAGGATGAGTAAACCTGATTAGCTAGCTTAGCTCAGTAAGAAAATGAAAATATTTGTCTCAGAGAAGGCTCAAAGGAAACAATAAATAATTTGTCTGAATTCAGACAGTCTCTTCAGCAGTGCTGGGACTCAAAGCTTATTTTCATGAGTGTGCAAGTGTATTTTACTGCTCTCTTCCAAGTAGAACAGACACCAGCAACTACTTGAGAGCTTTATCAATGTGATGTGTTATTTCATAAGTCTTTAGTTGTTTTCATCTATGTCTTTCTGGGAATTGAATTAAAATGAAACTATGAAAATGAAACGCTGTTCTAAGGGAAGGAAAGGGAAAGGAAGAGGGAAAGGGAAAGGAGGAGGGAAAGGGGAAGTGAAGAGCTTGCAAGTGAGTCTTGAACCAGTATTTGTGAGGTTTAGAGACAGCTGCTGTCTGTGCTATCAGCTACTGAAGCAAAGTTAGTTTTTCTTTCTGTCCTCCACCTGAAAAATAAGACAGTAGTGCCTTTTTTTCTTCTATATCTATCCCTGTTCAACACCTACCACAAAAAAACTTGATCTTGACTAGACCCCTGATTTCCTGAATTTGTTTACTGAAAAAAAAAAAAACTACTTCACTTCTCATCTGACTTACAAGTTCCCAATAAATGGATATGCTATGGCTTTGATGTGTGTGTATGTGTTACCTACTCATTTGTTGTGGCAATGTCTTTCACTATGGAGATCCTGCAGTGTTTTCATCATGTGACCTGATGAGCTAGAAAGTAGTGTTCCTATAAGCATAGCAACAATACTGAAAAGTTAGGAAAACCATAGAGAAGTATCTGAATGTCCTGGCTATATTGTCTCAAAGTAACTTAATCCTTTCTTTTCATTATTTCCAACAGAATGATTTTAATAGAAATCATGTTAATCTACCCTTCCTCTTAGCCTTCTGTGGCTACTGGAGTAATTATCACCTGAATGTTAGTATCCTCATACAATATTAAATGAGGAATTTTCAGATAAATGCAATTTTAAAAGTAAAAACAGCAGCAGCAGCAAACAAGATTAATTTTTCTGTCATCTTCAATGTGTCCTTGTTAATCTGGATTGAGTAAAAGCCATTGCACATCCCTTTCATATTTAAGAGTAAAAAATTTATGTCTGCACATAAACTTCTTTCTCCTTTAATAGGCTGATTCATGCACAATTCTAATTCCCCTGTCATCTGTAACTATAATGTAGAACTTTGAAAATTACCTTCCAAAATTTTGAGATTAAAGTATTACATTTCATCAAGCATTGGAAATCTTGGAAACTTCCTCCATACATTTCCAGCATTCTTGCACTAGACTCTCAGCGTAATTTTTGGTGGTTTAGCATCAGCAGCATTGGCATAGAAAAGTGTAAGTGAAGGGAAAGTGAAATAATTTAAAGCATATTCTGTTTACCGGCTCTGTAATATTTTTGGTAATGCTTATCAATGAGAAAATGTGTCTCACAGCCAACTGGGATATTCCCACATGTAGAATGAAATGTTTTCATTCCAGGCTGCACGGGTACAGGTTCTTGACTTTACTATTTCTTTCTCAAGTGATTAAAAGGTGCTAGATATTTTGTTTTCCTTGACTGAATCATGTGACAGTATGTGGTGCTTTCATGCATTGAATTAAAGAAAAGGCACATGACCATCCCATTGGAATTGTTGACACCAGGATGAAAAAAATCTGACTGAAAGGGTCTATGAAAGCTTTCCTGTTGTTCAAAAGAGCCAAATCACCCCTAGGAGAAAAATGAAACCTTGGTAGAGATCTTGTAGCTGCCCTCTACACCAATTTTTTTATGCTGGAAAGATACACCCTTAGCTGTCAGTAGTGAATAATCCCTTTCTGCCTTCTCCTACCATGAATTAAAAATACAATAAAATAAAATAAAATCCACACTCCCATCTTCTGGGACTTCCAACAAACTGCTGATAGTCATAAATTGCCTCTCTGATGGCAGCAAATCACTGTCACTAGTATGGTCCCACTCTTCTTCATGGCCATCTGAATAGTGAGCACTTCCAGGTGGCAAATTTAGTTTTCAGCAAATTAGAGGAATGTGGTTGAGTTCAGCAGTTTTCTGATGCCTGACTGGGAGGATTGTGTGTTTGTGATGCTTCTCAGGCATGATAAAGAAAACTAAATCTGTTGATGGCAGGCTTAACTTCCCTGTAAGAATTCTTCTCCACTGAAGAAATTGTAGCTGAAAAAATAGCATAACATCTACTAAGCTGGTATTTCTTCACAAAGAATAGGGAATTGATTGCAATATGTCTTCCACCAGGGGAACTTAGGAGGAATTCACTGTCAAACTGGGAGAACATGGATTGTAGGGTAGATATTTTTCAGTTTGGTACCATGGAACTGGAAACACAATCAGAAAGCAATAAAACTCATTGAAGTAAATAAAAAAGTACTATGCAAGGAAGAAGTGAGGATGAGAATAAGAGTACCATGTATGCTGAAGGTAATAGGAATCCATGAGAACTTTCCATTTCTTTCTTGGCCTGAATTCATATTCCTGCATATTCAATTAGTTTTCTACTCACTTGTTAGAAAAGAAAATTCTCTGAGTTGCAATCTGGCAATCCTTCTCAAATATCTTTGTTATAAGACCTAAAATGCTTAAACTTACATGTCAACTAATTTTTCATTATTTCAGTATATAGTCTGCCCTTGTGTGAGGTTCTAGTCCTCCTCTGTAAAGTTATGTTTAAGCCATTTTATGCTTGTATTTGTTACTCTTTCCTTCACAGCTCCTTGTCTTTCACAATAAAGTCAGCCTAATAGGCTGATGATTTCCCATATACTTTCCCCTTGTATTTCCCTGTCAGTTTGGAGACAGAAATACACTGATGACACAGAGGTGCATTTTCAAAGCAGAGATTATATTGAAATGTAAAGTGTGGAGCAATACACATTCTGAATCAAATTTTCATCCCATATATTAACCTGTTTGTTGGGGGTTTTTTGTTTGTTTTCAGCACTGTAATTGATTAATGGATTGGGTCATTTGCAGTTTATAGAAAAGCTTATAAACTGACCCCAGAAGCTTGGTAAGGATCTCAGTTTACTTGTTACTTGTTTCACTCGTGTGACTGGTGTAACTTCATTTTGAAGATGTATCACATTAATCCTTTTCTGGTTTTGTCTTTATCTCTGTTGTAAATACTTGAAGAAGAAGCAATACATTGATTCACTTTCTGTGTCTCATCCCAACAGTCCTATTCAGCTTTATAAATTTTATATTTGTATTTATATTTGCATTCATGTTTGTGTTTATGTTTATTTATATTTATATCAGCCAGCAATGTACTGCATTGCATTTTCTTCCAAGCTCACGTGTAACAGGAAAGATTGTGATACACAGTCAGTAACAATCAGTTAAACAAGATATAAGCACCTATTAGGTACAGCCACACATTTTATTAAGCATTTGAAGTATCACAGTGATTTGCATATTTATTGATCTGTTATGGTTCAAATTCATACCAACCACAGGTAAAAGATCACATGAGGATTAAGAAAACTCTTATTCCAAGCCTTAGGAGAGAATAAATTAAAATCACACAACCTACATAAAACAATGTTAGTAAAACACAACCAACTACTACAATCACATTACTAAGTTTTGTTATGCTTTTCCCAGAAAATTATCATTTCCCAGTAGCAGTTCTATGGTGCAAGCAGTACATGAAAACACATTTTTTCACTTCTCTTTCTGCACTTTTATCCAGAATTAATAGTTGAGTAAGCTTCAGATTATTCAGATCACCATGAAAGGAAGACCTGATCCACACTGGGATATTGAAGACTAGTAATAAGTAAAATTTAGCAACCTATACCAGTAAAAAAAACTCTTTGCCTAATAATTTATTTTTTTTCCTGGGTAACATCAGTGTTCAGCCAAAACCCTACCCTCTCACAGCAAAGGGCAGTGATTATTTGATAAAGAATATCAAGTTGTTTTTACTTTTTCAAATTACTGTTTTATGATTACTCTCTGCCTTAAAAATCAGGGCATCTTTGGTCCCTGTGGGGACTTCTGCTGTTTGCTTTAAACCTCTTTGATGACTCCCGGTTCTGGTATTGAAAGAAAGAGTAAGCAAGAGTGCCATAGTGACCTTCTCCATGTCTCTCATGAATTTGTAAGCTTGTGTCATACATTTCTGTATATCCTTGCTTTCTGTGCTGGAAGTCTTAGAGTATTGAATTGCTACATGTATGGAAGGTGTATTTTTGTTTATTCCATCTGATTCTTTCTTTAGCCTTCCAGTTTCAATATTTTGAAAACTTCCAGTTTTCAGGTGTGAGGACCTCGCAGGGCTTCTTGATGCATTCCAGTTTACTTTGGATTTAAACACGGACATGGCATTTTCTCCTGTGCTCTCTGTTTCTTTCCTAGTAATTTTGCTTTTTTCACAGCAAATGACTACCAAGCCAATATTTTTGTAAAGCTATCTACCATAACTTCTCAAGAATCCTCAGCCCAGAACCTATTATTATGTGTATAAAATTATTTTTCCCATGCATATCAGTTTGCATTTATCAACAATTGATTTCATTTTCAAGTTATTATCCTGTAACTCATTGTGGGTATCCTTTGGCAACTCCCAATTTGTCAGGTATTCCTTTTTATTAGTGTGAATTACTTAATATTAGTTAACATTTGTCAGTTCCCTGTCCACCATTTGCCTTTTATGAACCAGTTATGAATCACAGGGACACACAACACCAGACTATGTGCTATTCTGGTGTGAAAACTTGCCATTTATTCCTATCCTTCCTTCCCTCTCTTCATGCATTATGTGTTTTTTCCAAAGGCTATTGTGCTCTGCCCTTGTAGAAAAGCACCCATTCCCTGTGGTTTTATATGCCACTTCATGAAGCTCACATTTGTTGTTGCTATGTGGTGGCATCACTTCACCATGAAGCATAACTCTGCCCCATGTGCTCTCTTACGGTTCACCAGTTTTGGTACATGGGTGTGAATTTGGATCCTTCCGAGCAGAAGTGATCTTGAACTTAGATTCCCTTTAGAGGTTCTCAGAACTCTAACCATTAGGCTTTGCTACATGAGCAGCGCTAGAGACCACTTTGTATGAGGAACGGAGGACCACTGATTCTTTAAACAAATGAGTAACATACTTACACATGTCAAGGACAGGGGCCTGTAGGAAGTAAGTTTTGCCATTTAGCAATAGATGTGTAAATTTATACCTGGTTTGTCTAACTAAAGCATATCTAACCATATGTTCAGCAGAACTCCAGAAGCAAAGGTGGAACTTCACTTTTCAAAACACTGAGACTATTGCAAATTTCGAGTACTTACAGGGATGACTATATCTTAAAATAGGTTTTATGGATAGTGATATAAGATGAAGTCTTCCAGCAAAAGAGAAAATCTGATTGCACAAGCAGCAGCAGAAGAATTTCAGGCAGATTTGACAGAAAAATTTCTGACTGGAGAGGTCTCAGGACTGAAGCAATGAAGCCCAGAATTTCAGTTGTAACACCAGTAGTTACATTGTAGCAGGTATCACCGCTGTCGGGTTATCTCCACTGAAGCACTGCTATCGTATTTCAGACGAAAAAAGACATTAACTCTAGAAGTCTTACTGCATTTGCCGTACTGTCTGGACTTGCATGCCATACGGACTCATAAGACCTGAAGCGATGCCTCAGTTAGAATAGCTTGCTATAGGTAGAACTAATAATCACTGCTTCAGCTAGCCACAAGAAATTAAAAGCATCCTGGGGTGGGACCAATGCCTTTTCTTAGGTCTTCGTTCTTCTGACTCTAACTTTTTCTTCACTACCTTTGGCAATCTAATGATATGAAGATTAACCCTGCTTGCATCTTTTTGCTCTGTTTACAAGCATCCTGCCTGCACCTACTCGGTAAAGACTCAGCTAGCTGCCTTTTCTGTGCAGAGCACATATGTGCTTTAATCTGAAAGCAAGTGGTTTCTGCACAAGGCATGCTGGTGTAGCAGGCAGACAAAATCTTCAAGCTGGCACAAGGTTGTTTTCCTGTTTAAGCTGACAAATGAAACTCTTCACCGGTTTACACACACTTTTCTGCTTGGAGGAAAGATAATTTCATTTCTCTACGTCTTGTACAATCGTGTTTTGAAGCAGCATTGGGACTGGTTTTGTTTATGTATTGAGATTATTGGTTGCTGATACAAAATTTGTGAAACCTTGTGAAGGCTATAATTAGAGACAGAGTCCTGAAAAATAAGGAAAAAAATGTATAAAATAGGCAGAAAATGTTTCTTAATTCGTTAATCTTCCCTTTCCTTCTAACTAGTCTGACATTATCCGGTTGTAACTAACCCTTTACGGTTTTCATTGTGCGGGCTACGAAGTAGAGCCCCGTCTTTTGGTCATACAAAATGTAGGCAGCTGCCTTGGAAATTACACCAGCCTCTCGGTGCGAGCGGCCCGCAGCCTGACCTGAGCGGAGCTCTCAGCTGCCGCTGGCGAGAAAGTTCTGCTCCAAACTGCGAGACCCTGCCCCGCAACCCCTGTCTCCGTCACCAGCCCCGCCGCCTCTCCCGGGGGAGCAGGGGGAGGATCGGACCCTCAGCTCCACCTCTGCTGCGGCCACTTTCTCCTGTCTCGACACGAGCCGGACTCTGTCGCGACAGCTGCCCGGCCGCCGCCCGCCGCTGCCCGGAGCCGTGGGGGGACTGGCGGCGGGCCCCGCTGCTGCACCCGGCGCCGCTGTGCGAGGCTTCCCGAAGCAGCCTCCATACGCCAAAGAAAGTTTTCCTCCAGTAAAATTTAGAAGGCTACCCAGAATCTGGAAAACTGTACGGAATCTTCTAAATACTTCCCAGGAGGATTACCTCTTCTCCTGCTGAGGATTTGCCATTCCTCTTGCCCCTTAGAACGACGTGAGGGGAAAGCTCTGCTTCCCTAAGATGCTTTGGAGCCCTAGGCAGCAGCTACATCGAGAGCAGTGGAACACATTTTTAAGACATGGAGCTATATAGAACTGGTGCTATCTGGGATTTATTTGGGGGACTGCTTTCTTTACAAGCAATATTTTTTTAGCAGCAGAAATAATGACTTGGCTCACTCTGTAAAATTGAAGGCTTTTTTTTTTTTTTTTTACATTTATTTTGAATATCTGATTACTGTTCTGTTTATCTGGCTGCAAAACTTTTCAGGCAATTGCCTTTAATCCGCGCTTCACTAGCATGACATTATTAGTATTTTTTCAGCGCTGGGAATGTTATACTTTTGGAATATAACAGTTCCAGTTGAATTCCAAGTGGAGGAACAGACCCACCAACACGCTTGGTGAAAACTCTGGACCGAGGCCGAACAGGCTACAGTTTTTTCTGGCTGGAGGCTTTTCTGGCTGGAAGTCCACCGAGAAGGACCAGCCTGAAACTGGGTGCCCTTCCCAAGGGGTTGGGACTAGCCACCTGGTATCACTGGGCACGGCAGGTCCGCTGGCATGAGGCGGGCAAATCCCAGAGAGCGGCTGAGATACAGCGTCCGCTGAAACCGGCGGCAAAAATCCAGCTGCCTTCCGTGGGGTCGGGATCCCAGCCGGTGGCCTCTCCTCAAACCCGACCGCTGGCGCCTCGCCCTTGAGCTGCTAGCAGCGGCCACCCCAAGCGTCTCTGCAGCAGCAGGCGATTTACCTGTAAGGAGGATTTCTTCCGTTTCCTCCCCTCACTTTGCCTCCAAGAAAACTTTTCGGTACGTCTAGTAGCCCTTTCGGGTGGAGGGAGGCGTGCGAAGCTAGGCTACCAGCACGCGTTTCTTAACCGGTGTGAAAAGCGGGTATTCTAAAAGCAGCACCAGCAGAAGCAGATTAATAGACGGACTTTAATGAGCATTGGTGTACAACAGGGCAGACAGGGTATGGCAGCAACCATTCACAAACCAGCCGGGACTCATCAGCCACTGCGTCGCTCTCTGACTTACGATCCCTCTGCTTTACACAGACCTGTCGTCTGTTGTAAAGTTGTTTCAGTAAAGTGCTTTTTCGCAATAATTCTTAACAGTTTTTCTGTTGGCTCCCGTCCTCCCCCTTCCTCCACTCCCCCCTTCTAGCAGGTTTTAGTGTTCACACTCACATGGAAGAAACGCCAAGCAACACATACAAAATAGCAGGATCTGTGAGCGGTGAAAGGTGATGTGAAAAGCACAATCTTACGAATCGCCGTGCAGGTTTTGTTTTAAGGAGAAACAAGGGAATTCGGACACTCACTGACAGCTGGAAGGACCAGGTCACACTTCTGTCTTTCCTAAGGTATTACCATCCGATGTAAAATACTAGGATGGAGTGTAAAAGTGTGGGAAGGAAGAATCTTTAGTTAACGGCCCCGCTAGTGCCGTTGCGGTTTAAATTCCCACTAATTAACCGAGCCATTTACAGCTTACTCTTTAAACAGTGAGCATTACATGCCCTAAGGCCCCGCAGCTAGCCCAGTGTCCAAGGTAACCCACCTGTTTTGCCCACCTCTTTCGGAGCAAGATCTACAGGGCGATGGGACAGAGGTATCCCGTACCTTTGGGTTAGGCGGAGAAACAGAGTTCCTGGCGGGGCTTACCTTTCTGCTCCTCCCCAGCCGCCGGAAGACTGCAGTCCTGATCCCACCGAGCCCTGAAGGAGCTCCTGCCTCGGGAGCAGGGTTCGGTAGGGAACCCGGGATGCTCGGCCCGGGCCGCAGACTGCAGGCTGTCACGGTGTCAGGGAGACGTTTTGTCCCTGCTCGTTCCTCCGAGACAGCCCCTTTGGCCCCGGCGGTGACTTTTCACATCACCTCTCCACCCCTAATGATATTGAACGACGATAAAAGTTCTTACCTGCGACCTGGCTCTCAAATAATCTGATTGTACACAATACACACACAGACACCAGCAGGGGTATAGTAATGAAAGATCGATCGTGTTTCCATGCCCCACGCATGCCCTGGGGCCCCCGCATCCTCTCCCCTGGGGGCCTCTCTCCCCTGGCCTCTCTGCCATTTAGGAGTGCACCAGGACGGAGTGGAGGGAGCCTTTGCCCTCGGGGGTGTTGCTCGCGGTCTGTTCCAGCAGGGAAGCAGCAGCCGGGGTGGCGGCGGGGCAGATCTGCGAGGCGGCGACCGTCAGAGCAGGAATGGCCGAGGCAGCGGGCATTGCCGGCGCTGGCTTGATGGGCACCGGGACTGCGGGCATGGTCTGTGCCTGAGGGTGGCAGAGCGCTTTTACGGGCACTCCGAAGGGTCCGTAGTCGGGGGACACGGGCACGCCGGCCACGGAGTCCATCACCCCCACGTGCGGCCAGACGGAGCTCACCACGCTGCTGAGCTGGCTGGGCACCGGGTAGCCCAGATGGTGCATCACCGAGGCCAGCGGCAGCCCGCCGGCCTGCAGCACGCCCTTGTAATCTCTGCCGATTATGTTCTCGATGGCGAAGGGATGCTTGAAGCCCGAGGGCTGGCTGCTGCCGTAGGGCGAGAACTGCGGCAGCCGTCCCACGGCGGCGGCGGCTGCGGCGGCGGCCACGGCGGCCTCGGAGCTCGCCAGCCCCGGCACCTTGCCCGGGGGAGGCGGCGGCGGCGGCGGCGGCGGGTGGAAGTAGTGCACCATGTGCGGGGTGGGCGGCGGGGGTTTGCCGGGGCCGCCGCCGCCCGCCCCGCCGCCCGGCCCGCTGCCGCCGGGCAAGTGATGCTCGGGGCGCAGGACCTTGAAGCGCTTGCGGCGGCGAAGGAAGCTGCCGTTTTCAAACATGTCCCCGCAGTCCGGGTGTAGCGCCCAGAAGCTCCCCTTGCCCGGCTGGTCCGGGCGGCGCGGGATCTTGATGAAGCAGTCGTTGAAGGAAAGGTTGTGGCGGAGGGAGTTCTGCCAGCGCTGCGTGTGTTCCCGGTAGTAGGGAAACCGCTCCATGATGAACTTGTAGATGTCGCTCAGGGGCAGCATCTTCTCGGCCGAGTGCTGGATAGCCATGGCCGTCAGAGAAATGTAGGAATAGGGCGGCTTCTGGTCGTTGTACGAGCTCTTCCCCGGCCTGGGCATCGCCGCCACCGCGCCGCGGCCCTCCCGCGGCTGCAGGACCCTCTGCTCCGCGCCGGGCTCCTCCGTGCCCCGTGCAGGGCTGGCTCAGACGACCGGGGATGGCCTGCCTTGCCCCGCCGCCGCCTCTACATACTGTGCGGCGCCGCCCGGCCCGCCCGCCGACTCCACCGCCCCGCCGCCCGCCGGCGGGATTCACGCACGGCTCCCCCGGGCAGCTTCGCCCC
The DNA here is from genome assembly GCF_020740795.1 of Apus apus. Taxonomy (NCBI): domain Eukaryota; kingdom Metazoa; phylum Chordata; class Aves; order Apodiformes; family Apodidae; genus Apus; species Apus apus. The sequence goes on along the minus strand of NC_067312.1, from coordinate 39,890,795 downwards.
GCGGGACGCGCTCGACCCGCCGCTTGCCGCCGAGGCAGCTGCTGGCCAGGCCGTGGGGGCTCGGGTGGCTCGGGGCTAGGGCAGGTCCGGGCCTCCTCTGGTGTCCCCGCTTTCTTCTTGGAAGCTGCCGAGCCTCCCGGGATCCCCTGCTGCCGCCTGGCACACTCTGCTGGAGTTGATGCTTGGCACGCACTGAGGGCTCGGGAGCATGAAATTACCTCGGACGTCTGCAGAGACGCGGAGGAAGGAAATAAAAATGCCCTTCTCACCCCTCAGTCCCTTGTCCCCTTAAAAGTTTGAGGCGGGCGGCGGAGGCGAGCCCCCGAGCCGGCGGGGAGAGGAAGCGAGGCGGGCGGCGGCGCCGTGGATGTGGCGGGGCTGCGAGATCCGACGCGGTTTTGTAATGAAGCCCGAGTCAGGAGACCCCCGCAGCTCCTGCTCTCTTGCTATCACATGACAGCGTCTCGGGGACTTGGCGTCTGGTGGAAAAGGAGGGAGAAGCTGCTGCTCCCCAGCTCCCTTTTCACTCGCACCTCCTTACCAGGGCGAGGTGGAGCCAGGAGCCTAAGGAAACGCCATGTGAGAACCAGGCCCGCTTTTAAAACACAGGGCAGAGAACAGCAGCTCAAGCAGGGAAGCTCCCTCGTCCCCCTTCTCTTCCCCCAGCCCTGTCGCAGCCTCTGTATCCACTTTCCTCCCTCTTTGCCCCTTGGTCCCTCACAGCCCGTCTTGGCGCAGCAAGCGCGGAGGGCACCGCGGCACAGGGAGGTGGAAAACGTGGGAGGTTTCTCCTCTCCCCAGGGGCGAGTCGTTCCCAGCACCCCTGTGAAAGGGATATTAAGGTCGCCCGGGGAACAAGTAAGCGGGAAATATAGGCCCTCTGAAGTAATTTCTTAACACCCCTTTCATTATTTTTAAAAAGCTACGCGAAGCCTAGCACAAAAACAAGAGACATGAGAAAAATTCTACGATCTTCTCTTCAAATCGTTACGGTCAACTCTTGTTACTGGCCGCGATGCGGCTGGTAGAAAACAGTCAAAGGACCGGTCAAAGCAGCCTCTGTACTCATAGAGACGTGCTGCTAAGCGGCTGTGTTGATTTAATCCTGCTCATTAGTAGGAATCAATGAACAGCGCAACAAATCATATCTATTGTCCAAACGCACTGTGTTATAGCGGGTAGGCTGCAGATTTGAGCGAGAAACTGGAAGCCTGATCTCTTTGCTGCCGCTAGAGTTGAAAGAAACCCTGCCCAACGCAAGCACATACCAGAGCTCAATTAGCAAGATGCTATAGGAGGTGTCAGCGTTAAAATTATTTGTCCAGCTTGTACTGGCTAAATAAAGGGTTGAAAGACCCTTGTTTGTTTGGGTTTCTTTTCTTTGTTTGTTTGGCTGTTGTTTTTTGTTGTTATTGTTGTTGTGTTTTGTGTGTTGTTTTTTTTTAAAGGCTCTTTTCAGCCCACCCCTGCACGCTGATGCCGTGGGTCAGCCGCACGGGTGGCCGTTCCCCTGCGGGTTCCGGCAGGTGAAGCAGCGCTGGGGCTGGGGTGCAAGAGGAACCCGACCCCCTGTGCCGCCGCAGCTCCGCACCAGCCGTCGGGGAGGGGTCGGGTTTGAGCACCAAAGCTGGTTGTTTTCTAGCTGGTTGTCTCTTCATGAGGCAAGCGTGGCAGTGGTGAACAGAAAGGGGAAAAGAAAAGGCAAAACCTTTTAAATATAATCTCTGGTAAAGAAGTGAAGAAAATTACTGATTTAAATTCCTTCCTTACGGATATTCAATAATATCATACCTGACCAAGGACAGTGAAATGAAGAACGTAATCAAAGGTGAAGAAGAAAAAGAGAAAGCACCCAACGTTTTAGAAAGTCACCTTTCCCGCGGAAGCGCGT